>NW_006399821.1:6992942-7004218 GCF_000299155.1 Elephantulus edwardii | reverse complement strand
TGACCACGAAGGATAGAAGAATTGATGCCTTTGAGCTGTGGTGCTGGAGAAGAGTATTGAGAGTACCATGGACTTCTAGGAAAACAAACAGATTCATCCTGGAAAGGATTAAACAGGGAGGATCCTTGGAGGCAAGGATTCTGAGGCTCTGTGTAACATACTTTGGTCATGTTGTAAGGAGAGACCAGTCCTTGGAGAAGGACATCATGCTTGAGAGGATGGAGGGACAGCGCAGGAGAGGAAGACCCTCTATGAGGTGGATTGATTCAGTGACTGGGGTAATCAGGGTGGAAGTGTCAGAGACAGTGCAATTGGCACAGGACAGAGCGGAGTTTTGGGCTGTTGTACATAGGGTGGCTATGAGTCGCAAGCGACTCAACAGCACATATCAACAACAGCAGTGGTTATATTTGTGCTTGGGTCCTAGAACCCTACTCCTAGAAGACCGAGTCCCATGTGGCTGGTAGACGACATTATGTCAACATGAGAGTATTTTGAAATTGGGCCAGCTTAGAGTGAGAGTATTGGAGTACCCAAGAAAAGTCAGCTCAAACTGCAACTCAGAGAAGGGGAGAATCCTAGGAAAAAAGGATAATGACGCTCTTACAAGGTGACCCTGCACTTCAGAGACTTGGCACACTATCTGGTTTTACTGGAGATATGTTTCAGCAACTGAAGTAAAACAAACCAGCTAAAAGAAAATAAAGACCAAATAAATCACATGCCTTGTTTCATAGGATAGTGGCACAAATTGAGAGGATTTCTTTCATCTCTCCCTTATGGAAAAAAAGAAAAATATGACAGCAACGTGGTGGTGTGGCTGGGCAAAGTTCTGATCTATTGTTAAAGGTGTCCTTGTGATTTATGGTTGAGTTGATGTCACTTAACAGCTATGACAACTCCTATGTTAACTCGTGCCTATTGTTGGGAAAGACCCATGTGGTGAACTGCTAGATGTGTTGAGCTCGAAACCTGAATGTCTGTGATTTGAATCAACCATGGGAGGAGATGACTGGTCTGCTCCCACTGTATATTAATTGATACATAAATAAACATATTATACATGGTATTAAAGGGTTTTACAATTTTTTTCTAAGTCCCTTCTAGATTTTAATGTTTTCTATCACCCTGCCATTGTTTCTTTTTTAAGAATTTCTTTTCATTGTGTTTTTCATGAAATTTATGGAGAGGTTGGGCTTTCATTGATTCTTAGTTTCTTTTCACATTTTCTTTTTTCCCCCTTCATTGATTATTGTGCATTTTTCTTCCTCTCCCCTCTCCCATTCCCCACCCCACCCCCCATTCCACTTTGCAGTGTGCCTCTTATTTCAGATTGTTGTCATAAAAGAGGATGAAACCAAGTTTCTCCTTAGGGGCAAGAATTTTGAAGTTCTGTCTCACATTCTTTGGGCATGTGGTCAGGAAGAAGTACTCCTTGGAGGTCATCATGCACGGAAGGTTCAAGGGACAGCGCAGGAGAGAAGACCCTGGATAAGATGGATTGATACAGTAACTGGGGCAGTGGGGGTGGGTGGGAATCAGTGAGACTGGCTCAGGATAGGGTAGGCTTCAGCACTATTGTACATAGGGTCACTGATGGCACATAACAATAACAACAACAACAACATATTCCTTTTAGACTGTTCTTCCCCTCATCTTTTCCAGTGGCCTTTTAGACAGTTCTTCCCCTTCTTTTTTTCCAATGAAGTGTTCATTATCTGCTCACTCTTTTTCTATTCTTCTCTCAACCCCCCAAGTAAGTCCTATTTTATAATAGCAGTGTTATGCAGTATTTGTCCTATTGTGGCTGAGATATTTCACGCAGCATAATGTCTTCTAGCAACCCTTGTTTCTTAAAGCAGCTTTACTCAGTCTTTTCCTTCTCCACATTAAAGATGTCATGACTGTTAACCAACTAGTTGTTGTGGAGTTGACTCTGATTCATGGTGGCCCCATGTCTATCTGAGTAAAACTGTGTGCCATTGGATTTTCAATGGCTAGGCCTATTTGTCCAAGGTGCCTCTGGGTGAACCCCAACCACTAGTCTTTCAGTTAGTAATTTAGACAGCTTATTATTTTTACCAACTCACTCACTCTCTCTCATTGCTATCTATTTGGAGCCAACTCACACCTGACCCTCCAGCAGGTTTCTGAGGCTGTAAATCTTATGAGAGGAGATTGCTCATCTTTCTCCCTTTCAGTTCCAGTTGAGTTTGAACCACCGAGGTGCTGCCTTTGGTTAGTAGTGCAACTCCTTTATAGCTAAGCCATCAGAGGAGTCCCTAATTGTTAAATATTGTGTCTGAAATAGAGATTATCAGACTCCGTGACAAATGAATATTAGGTTTTGTTTTCAAATCTTTAGACCAAAGATATCTTGGCAACCATGAGTACTTTTGTCTCTGAGAAAACTAAAAAACTGTGTGCAAGTTTACAAGCTTATGCAGATAAATGTTTCAGGAGCAGGAGCTGTCTGTCCATAGCATTTCTTATAGGGTCCTAGGTGCATATAGCACAGCTTACCTTATCCTCACAGTGCTTTAAGTTGGATGCATTACTGTTATCCCTATTTTACAAGGAGAGAACTCAGGCACTGGAAACTTTTATAACTTGCCCAGTGGTCAGGAACTAGCAACTTAATGACAGATGAGTTTAATATATCTTCTTACTGGCATATGACCTAAAGTCAGAAAGTATTTCAAGTTCTAGGAAAACCTAAATGAAGAATTTCACTAGTAACTTAAATCAAGTACTTGACATTATGACTCTGAAATGGTATAATTTGAATTTTAATGTTTGGTTTAACATCTAGTTTTCCTATTAAGATTTTACTTCTGCCTGTTTTTCCTTGTAATTGGGAGAAAATAGTGTCCATTAGGCTCCATTGTCACTGTGTAGTATTGTTCTCATCTAGTGTTTTAACAGCAAGCAAATCCCCTAAAAGTTATCAAAACTATGAATCACATGTATGCCTCATCATATGTGGCACACACGTATATACAATGTGTTAGTTGTTGGTTTTAGGTGCCATTGAATCAAGTATAACTCATAGCAACCCTGTGAACAAAAGATGTGAACCTAGTCCTGTCTTGTGCCACCCTCACACTTAAAAATACAAAACACTTCACAAGTTTGCATGTCATCCTTGTGCAAGGGCCATGCTAATCTTCTCAGTATTGTTCCAACTTTAGTATATGTGCTGCCGAAGCGAGCACAGACAACGTACAACCACATATATGCCTGTGGTTTCTTAAGGTTAGAGGAGAATTCAGAAATCTCATTGAGAGAATGGAACCTAATTGAAGTGATCCTAATACTTTGTGTGGAGTATTGTCTGCTCCTGCACCTTTCTTGCCAATCATTGGATCCATGAGTTCGTTGTTGACTCACAAACTTTACTCACAGTTGAGGGGTTTATCAGGGAAAGAGGTTGGAGATTAGAGGAGGCAAACAATAACAATACAAGTCCAGGTTTAGTGCAGCAGTCCCAAACCAGATTAACAAGGCACAATTCCTGAATTAGTGACAGTCCAGGTTCAGATCAGCAGCACAGATACTAGAAGCCACTGGTTTCCTCAATCATCCAGCAGATTTATTTCTGAGCACTTCTAAGTCAGCATTTTCTTCAATCATCTGGTAAGCAAAACCTTCAATTGTGGCATAAATTCAGGGTTCCTCTGGTTACACTTAAGTGCCATTAAGATGGGATGACACTTCACAGAAGGGCCACAGTCTCTACCCTCTCTCCACCACTGTCACCAGGGTACTACTGCACAGTGTAGAAAACTCTTTCCTGTGTTGGTGCCACAGCTTTTGATGATTTGCAAGACCATATGTCTGCATATAAGGTAGATGGAGGCCATTTCTTCCTCCTCAAATGCGGACTAACATAATGGCTACAAAAGCCAATTTTTAGGGTTTCTGACACCACAATTATCAATCTTTTCCTTGTGGAGACCTCGTAGTATCCTGTAATCTTTATTTGTGAGACCCTTGTCTGAAATGTTTTTGCCAAATGTTTTGGTCCCCCCCCCCCCAGTCTGTGGACTTTCTTTTCACCTTATTGCAAAAAGGTTTTGATGTACACAGGGATTTAATTTTTAGAAGGTCTAATTTGTCAGTTTTATCTTCTCCCGGTTTTGCCTTTTTTGCTATGTTTGCAAGCCTATTTATGCCATAGATTATAGAACTTCTAAATTTGTTCCTGTTTTTTCCTCTGATTTTGCTTCTACCCCTAGACCTCTGGTCCATCTTGAGTTGGTATTTATATATGATGTGAGCTGTAGATCCTGTTTTCTGTTTTCTGCAGATAGATGTCCAAACTGCCAACACCATTTGTTAAAGAAGCCATCATTTGCAAATTTAATAAGTTTAATTTCCTTATCCAATATCAGTTGACCATAGATAGATGAGTTGATCTCTGAGTTCTTGATCCTATTTCATTGATTTGTGTATGTGGTGTGTGACAGTACAATGCCGTTTTGTCACCAGGTCTGTGTAGTAGGTTTTGAGATTAGGGAGAGTGATGTCTCCTACTTCTTTATTATTTTTCAGGAAGAGTTTGCTTATATGGTCTCTCCTTTCCAGACAGAACTGGAAATAGTCTTTTCTTTCTCCTTTAAAAATAAGTTTGGTATCTCTATTGGGATTGCATTAACATGTCGTTTCATTTTGCTAGAATTGATATTTTCACTACTTTTAATCTTCTGTCCATGAATGGGAATTATTTTTCATTTAATTAGGTCTCTTACAGTTTCTTGTCATAATGTTTTATAGATTTCCTTAGAAAGGTCTTTTGTATATCTAGTTAGGTTTATTCCTAAGTATTTCATCCTGTGGTTGGCTATTGTAAATGGTATTGCTTTTCTAGTTTCCTTTTCATGCGTTCTTTGCTGCGGTAGAGAAATCCAACTGGTTTTGTATGTTGATCTTGTATCCTGACACTACTAAATTGATCTACTAAGTCTGATAGTTTTTGGTTAAGTTTTTGGGTTTTCTGTATATGTTCTTATATCATCTATGTATATTGTTAGCTCTGAGTAAAATTAAATGCTTGAAAACTTCAATCTTTTCTCCATTTATTATGATGTTGCTTATTGACCTAAGAGCTCTGGTAGTATAGTGCTTTTTTTGTTGGACTAAAAACAGTGTAAAATCAGTGGTGTGAATCCAGCTGTTCCATGGGAGAAAGATGAAGGATGTTATTGTTGGTTTGGTTTTTAACTCTTGCTGGTAGCCTAATGGATAGGGGGTTATACTACTAATTCAAAGATAGTGCCTCCTTGGTGGTTTGAATCCACCCATGACTCCATGACAGAAAAGTGGGTAATCTCCTCCTATATCATTTATGGCCTCTGAAAATCCACTATAAGATCAACTGTCAGTCAGTTCTGAGTTGACCACAATGAGGTTTTATTAGTTTATTGATCTAGTTGTGAGAGTTTTTGTTTTCTTAATGTGAAATGTTAATCCATCCTTTAGCCTATAGCCTTTGAGGCTTATCAGTACTTCAGGTCTTCTTCAAGCAAGAATTTTTTGCCAACAAGATTTTGCTGTCTGCATATAACAGATTGTTGGTGAATCCTCCTCCAGTCTTGATTCATTTTGTCCTGCTTATTGGGTTACTTTTTCAGTCTGTAGATTGAATACATATAGTAAAGTAAAGAACCAGATGTACGCTTTTCCTGGTTTTATAACGTGTTGTTGTTACCAAGTCAAGTATGACTCTTAGTGACCCTATGAATAACAGATTGAACCCTACCTTATCCTGTGTCATCCTCATCATCTCTGACATACTGCCCATTGCTGCTGTCACTGTGTCAGTCCAATTCATTGAGAGTTGTCCTCTGTTTCTCTGGTCCTCCACCATTCCAAGCATGGTGTCCCTTCCCAAGAAATAACTCTTCTTAACAACACACCAATAGATGCAATGCTGGGCAAGCTCATTAGAACAGAGGGGCCAGAAAATTTGGAGGACAGCCACCAGGCTGGCTGACTGGAAGAGTTCCGTATTAGTTCCCATTCCCAAAAAGGGCAATCCAATACAATGTATAAACTAGCAAACAACTTCATTAATAGCACCTTCAAGGAAAATATTGCTGAAAATCATCCAAAAAATGGCTAGAACGGTACATTGACAGGGAACTGCCAGAAGTCCAAGCTGGGTTTAAAAAAGGCTGTGGCAACAGGAATATCATTGTGAATGTCAGAAGAATCATGACTGAAAGCAGAGAACACGAGAAGAATTTCTTATATGTGTTTTATTGACTATACAAAGGCTTTATGGATCACAACAAACTATGGCAAACATTGAAAAAAATGAGAATCCTAGAACACTTAATTGTCCTCACGTGAAATCTATATCTAGGTCAAGAATCTGTTGTCTGAATAGAGCAAAGGAACAATGCTTGGTTTAAAATCAGGAATGGTGTGTGCCGGGTATGTATCCTTTCTATACCTATTCAGTCTGTATACTGAATGAATAATTTGTGAAGCTGGACTCTGTGAAGACTATGGAGTAAGGATCAGAACAAGACTCATCAACAACCTGCATTATGTAGATCACACAAACTTGATTGCTGAAAGTGAGGAGGACCTGAAACATTTGCTACAGAGAATCAAAAACTACAGCCTTTAATATGGATTACATTTCAATGCTAAGAAAACAACTATCTTTACCAATGGGCCAATAAGCAAAATCATGATAAATGGAGAAAGAATTCAAACTGTCAGAAATTTCATCTTACATGTATCTACAGTCAACACTCTTGGTACCAGCAATCAGGAGATCAGGAGATATATTACTATGGGCAAGACCACTGTCAAGGTCCTCTCCAAAATACCAAAGAGCAATGATGTCAGTTTGAAGACTAAGGTGTGCCTGATTCAAGCCATGGTTTTTTCAGTTACTTGCTCTTTTTTCTGAGATCTGCATAGTGAATAAGGATAATGGAAGAAGAATGATGCATTTGAGTTGTTGTGTTGGAGAATACTGCATATTTCATGAACTGCCGGAAGAACAAACAGATATATCTTGGAAGCAAAGATAGTGAAGCTTTCTCTATGATACTTTGGACGTGTTGCTAGAAGAGGCTATTTCTTGAAAAGGTAAAAGGTTCAGTGGAAGAGAGGAAGACCCCCAATGAGTTAGATTGACACAATGACTGTCACAATGTGGTCAAATGTGTTAGAAGTGATAAGAATGGCACAGGATAGGATAGGACTCATAGGGTTCATAGTCATTATTCATAGGGTCAGTATGAATCCAACTCTGTGCAACAGCACCAAACAACAACAGCAAACTCAAAGAAAATGGGCTGAAGCTTAGTCTCTGGCCAAGAGGTATCACTTTGTTCTTTTGGCAGTTATGGGATAACTTAGCTCTCTTCTCCACCACCACAACTTAGACATTAATCTTTATTTTGTCATCCTTATTCATTGTCCTGCTCTGAGATATTTGAAAAGACCTTTATTCTTTTCAAAGAATTAATTCTCAGTACATGTACCAAGTAATGTTTCTCATGACCACAATTATGTGTTCTTGAATTCTTCTTTACAGTATCATCCATAATTCATTATAATCTACACAGTCTTTGTACAGATTTATGTTGTTGTTTTTGTTGTTGTTGTTGTTATGTGCCATCGAGTCATTTGTGACTCATAGTAACCCTATGTAAAAGAGCTCTAAATGCTGTTCTGTTCTGTGCCAACCCCGCCATCTCAAACACACTTATTCCCACCGCTCCAGTCACAGAATTATGTCATTGAATTGTCTTCCAACTCCTAACAGCCTTATGGATAACAGATCAAAATTTTACCTACCCAACACAATCATTGGAAACTCTCCCCTGGTTCTGTTGTTGCAACTACTTTGTTAACCTACCTGGTTCACATTCTTCTTCTCTTGTCTCTGACTTTTACAAGCTTTGTATCTTTCTCTAATGACTAGGACCTCTTGACAAGTGCCCAAAGTAAATTAGATGAAGCTTTACCATTCTTATCTCCAAGGAGCACCCTCTTTGACTTTCTCCAAGACCAATTTGTTTGTTCTTTTGACATTTCATAGTACATTCAGTGCATATTGCCAGCACCATACCACAATTCTTCTTCAATGTTCATTTTTTTTGTTGTTCTTTTTACATTTCATAGTATATTTACTGTTCCTTGCTAGAACTGTACCATAATTCATCTTTAGTTTTCATGTTTTTGTAGATTTATATAAATGCTGGTGAAGTATTCAACTTTCACTTAGGATAAATCGGAAAGCAATAAATGGGAAGTTGGCTGCAGTGTTTCAGATTATTTACCTTAAAAACAAAACAAAACAGAACAAAAATTTCAGGTTCTCCCTTTCCTGGTTCTGTGACCCTTATCATCTATATGATGTGATACTTACTGTAAGTAGTTCTGAAGATTAAAGAAAAGGTTTGTAAATACCAGTTTCTTCTTCCTCCAGGGTTTTACTCAGGAGCCTCTTCAGTACTACCTTTTTTGGTCACTTTATTTTTTATTTGCTGTCCCCTCCTAATCACAGCCTCACATTCACACGTTTTTCTTCATAAGTTTTATAACCACCACACACTATGCATTTTTACATATTTATAGTTTATCTTTCTTTATTCATTAGATTCTAAACTCTGTGTTTGTTATTCATAGTCCCTGACACATAGCACAAAGTCAATTAAAATGTGTTGCTGTAATACTTGTTCTACAGTGAGAACCTAAAAATTGTTAATACTAAAAGTAACTAGTAATACCAGTTGCCATCAAGTAGACTCTTAACTTGTGCATCTTTAAGTCTTCCAGAATAAAACCAATTTTGATAAGGTTTTCAAGGACTCATTTTTTTAGAAATAGATTTTCCGTGCCTTACTTCTGAGATATGTGCCTGCCACACAAGGCCTTCTTCATACTGAAAGTAATAAGAGAATAAAGAAGCAGGAAAGGCTACCCAGAGACTTTTTAATACTGTCAGTAATAAAATTAAAGAAGAGTGAAAAGGAAGTATTTAAGAAAATGATGTCAGATGAACCACAAAAAAACCTGGTTTTATTCTTTAGGATTAAAGAAACGCAATTACCATCCTAATTTTTTAGAATTCTCCCTATGGCTAGATAAAAGGAATGAAGGATTTAGAGCCTCAGAAACAAGCAAAAAAGAAACATACCAAGAAATATATAAGCTGTTTCATTTTCCTTTTTACTTACATAAATATTGTACCTGGTAGAAATACTCAATGAAGCATAGATATTTATTTCAAAGAGTATTGAGGGTACCATGGACTGCTAGGAAAACAAACAGATTCATCCTGGAAAGGGTTTAAAACCCTCCTTGGAGGCAAGGATTCTGACGCTCTGTGTAACATACTTTGGTCATGTTGTAAGGAGAGACCGGTCCTTGGAGAGGGACATCATGCTTGGGAGGGTGGAGGGACAGCACAGGAAGAGAAGGCCCTCTATGAGGTGGATTGGTTCAGTGACTGGGGTAATCGGGATGGGTGTATCAGAGACAGTGTGATTGGCACAGGACAGAGCAGAGTTTAGGGCTGTTGTATATAGGGTCGCTATGAGTAGCAAGTGACTCAAGGGCACATAATGACAACAGCAACATACTTGAAATACTCTTGTTGTTGTTAGATGCTGTTAAGTCACCTACAGCTCATAGGAAAACTTTGAACAACATATCTTAAACTTACTCTGTCCTGCTCCATCTTCATGATTGATCTCTGGCATGCTCAAGTCCATTTGACATCATTGTGTAGCCATTATGTCAGTCCATCTCATTGAGATGTGTAGTCATTATGTCAGTCCATCTTCGTCTTTTTAGACAACCCGGTACCTTTCCTAGCGTGATGTCTCACTGGGAGGACTGGTTTCTCCTAAAATATGCCCAAAGTAAATGACATAAACTTTCATTATTCATGTCTCTAAGAACCACTTTCTTGTACTTTCCATAAAACAGATTTGTTTGTTCTTTTGGCAGTCCATGTTCTCTCCAGCACCACAATTGAAAGGCATCAATTCTTCTTCTGTCATGCTAATTCATTGTCCAACTTTCAGATACAGCTGAAAAGACTGTTGCTTGGATTAGGTATACTTTAGTCTTTAAGATCCTTGTTTTTCAGAGAGGTCTTTGATAGCATATTTCCACAATACAGCATATTTTTTAATTTCTTGACTTCAGCTGCCATAGATCTTGATTATGGATCCAAATAAAATGAAAATATTGACAGCTTCAGACTTTTCTGTAATGAGCATAATTTTACCTGTTGAATGCTGGTGGCTTAGTGGAGTTGAACTGTCAGCCCAAGGGTAGGTTGTTCAGATCCAGCAATACTCTGCAGAAAAAAGATGGACTATCTTTTTTCAGGCAATTTACTTCCTCTAAAGTAAAAAAAATAAAAAGTAAAAGTAAAACATAAAAAAACCTGCTAGAGTGTCGGCAATGAGTTGGTTCTGAATAAATGGTACCTAACAACAGTTGGTCCAGTGGTGAAGATCTTTTGTTTTCTTGATGTTGAGATGTAACCCATATTAATGGCTGTAGTCTCCAATCTTCTGCAGCAAGTATTTCAAGTCGTCTTCACTTTCTGCAAGTGAGATTGTGTCATCTGCATATCACACATTTTGATGAGTTATCTTCTAATCGTGATGTCATATTTTTCATATATTCCTACTTCTCACATTATTTTCTCAGCATACACATTGACAGGTATGAAGAAACAAGACAAACCTGATACACACCTTCCTGATTTTAAACCATATAGTGTTCTTGTTCTGTTCAGACAAAAGCTTCTTTCTTTATCTGGGTATAGATTTTGCATGAGCACAATTAAGTGTTCTGGAATTCCCTTCTTTTCAAAGTTAGCTTTAATTCGTTATGATCCCCACAACCAAATGCCTTTTACATAATCTAGAAAACACAAGTAAACATCTTTCTAATATTCTCTGCTTTCAGCCAAGACTTATATCTTATATCAGCATAAATATATCCCTTGTGCCAAAAGCTTCTGCTGAAGATTTGAAAGGCTTTCTAGTTTTAAACAGATTTAAATATTTCTTACATGAAGCTGCACACACACACACACACACACACACACACACACACAATGAATTCTCTTAGCAATTAGAAAGCCTATTCTATAAAGTTGTTTTTCAACTTAAAAGCAAAACACCCGTCTCCCTCCTTTAATGTTTTTAAAATTTTTTTATTAATTTCAGTGAATATTTACAGAGATTTTGGATATCCATTCATTCATTGTTGCACTTTTCTCCCCG
>NW_006399821.1:6988058-6988747 GCF_000299155.1 Elephantulus edwardii | reverse complement strand
CAACAACAACAACAACACTGTGTGTTCATATACACTTTTTCTTTGAATTGCCTCAGTAGGAATCTTGAAGATGCTTGTAAAGCAGCTTTCTTCTTCTCCCCTCTACACACAGGTTCTCATGTTTTCTTTCCACCTGAGATTTCAGGCCATTCCTTTAAATAAATATCTGTCTGATATTAAATTAAAAAATTAAAATAAAAAATTTGATTAAAAATTAAATTTAAAAATGTCTGAAATTGAACTATAATGGATCTTATTAATTTGTGGCTTATGATGACTAATCTCCCACCCTGCTCCTATCTCTGCCACTCTCATTAGACCACATACATCTGCTGTGGGGTGTATCTTTTGTCTGACTGGTGTGTTAGTGTGCATGGTATCCCCTCTTTGTCTCTCCTTTTCACTATCAGCAATTCGCTTATCTTCATGTCAGTCCTAAAGAGTAAGGGTAGGCATGGGATCAACTTAGGGTGGTGTGTCCTGAACTCATCATCATTCCATTAAACTTTTAACATTGTATATTGCACATGAGAAGCAACCATCTTTTTCTCTCCTCAGGAGCAGCTCGTAGATTTTAACGACTTGAGAGGTACAGCCTCTCAGTAAAGCAGCTCCCTGTGGACTAAGTCATCTAGTGTACCAGCTAGAACCCGGGCATTAGAACTGAAAGGGTGGTAGTTGTTGTTGTT
>NW_006399821.1:6985728-6987468 GCF_000299155.1 Elephantulus edwardii | reverse complement strand
TGTGTGTGTGTGTGTGTGTGTGTATCTATCTGTCTATATCTGTCTGTCCATCAACTGTCTGTCTACTTACATTTCAAGGTTGTATCATCTGCATAGTTGAGATAGTTGAAGAATTTTCCTCTAGTCCTAATGCTACATTTTTCTTATCTGACCATCAAACTTTTTAAATTATTTCCTCAGTATACAAATTGAATATTGGTGTTATGTCCCATTGAGTTAATGACAACTCATGGCGACCCTAAGGTAAATGGTTCTGAACCTTGCTCTGGGCCATCCTTTTCCTCTCTGATACTTGAGTTCATTGTTACAGTCACTGTGTCAGTCTACCTTGCCCCAGATCTTCCTCTCTTATGCAGACCCTCCTCCTTTCTGAGCATGATGTACTTTCCCAAGGAATGTCCCTTCCTAACAGGATGCCAAAAGTACATTAAATGAGGCTTCTCTGTTCTTGCCTCCAAGATACACTTTAGTTTCATCTTCTCCAAGAAATATTTGTTTGTTGTTCTGTCAATCTATGAGATGCTGGTATTCTTCTCCAGCACTACAACTCAGAGGCATTGATTCTTCTGTCATCCTTATTCATTGTCCCACTTTCATATGCATAGGAAGTAAATGAAAAGACCATGGCTTGAATTAGGAAAGATTTTGTCACGAGAAGACAAAGTATTCAAATGAAATGTACCAAGAACTGGAATCAGAAAATAGAAGAGGGAGAACTTGCTCTCCATTTCGCAACCTGAGAGAACTAAGAACAAATTAGAGTCATAAGTTGTAAGTATAAAATCTTGAATATCCAGGAAGCATCAAAAGAAGATGGAAGAGACACACAGTGTCACTGTACCAAAAGTATTGGGTGACTATAGCAATGAAGGAAGAAGTTCAAACTGCATTAAAGGCATTGGCATAACAAGACACCAGAAATTGATGGAATACTGATTGGCATGTTCCAACAAACACATTCATCCCTGGATACACTTACCCGGCTGTGCAAAGAAATCTGAAAGACAGCTGCCTGGCCAGTTGACCAGAAGAGATCCGTATTTATTTTCATACTCCAAAAAAGGTGTTCCAATAGAATATGGAAATTATCAAGCGATATTATTAATATCCCTTGCAAGCAAAATATTAATGACCATTATGAAAAATACCTTGTCCCATTGAGTTGATGACAACTCATAGCGACCCTTTGACTAATGTTTCTGACCCTCCACCTTTCTAAACATAATGTACTTTTCCAAGGAATGGCCCCTCCTGACAACATGTCCAAAGTACGTAAGGTGAAGCCTTAATTGTCAGTTTCTTCAGTGTAGCTTAAACTTCTTCATTACCTTTGGATTATGCTGATATATATATATATATTCACACATACATACTATTTAATAAAACGATTCAGTGTCAAACATTTCTTTTTTTGTACAGTGAATCTGTGTAATGTCTTCTGTCTTTTGATGCTTTCTGGATCATAAAAATTTTTGCCCATAAAATACTTCAGTATTCCAGATTGAGGCTTGACTTTATTCTTCAGTTCTTTTAGCATGAGAAATGTCAAGCATATTCTTCCTTTTTAGTTTTCTAACTCTGGTTCTTTGCACATTCCATTATAATACTTTGCTTTGTATTCTCCAGCTGTCCTTTGAAATCTTTTGTTCATCTCTTTTACTTGACTGTTTCCTCCCTTTATTTTAGCTTCTCTATGTTCCAGTGCCTCAATTTCACCTGAATTTCAGAACCATCTCAGGA
>NW_006399821.1:6981543-6983513 GCF_000299155.1 Elephantulus edwardii | reverse complement strand
TGTTTTGATTCTTGTATATGTGCTTTAATTTTTTTTTTCAGTCTCTACTTGAACTTGCATATGAGTAATTGATGATCTATTCCACAGTCACTTTCTGACCTTGTTTTAACTGCTGATGTTTAATGACTTCATCCTCTTTTTCTACAAATATAGTCAGTCTGATTCTAAGAGGCCAGTTCTTAGAAAAATACATCATACTGAGAAAGATGGAAAGTCAGACAAATCAAGGAACGCCCTCAACAAATAGATTGGCATAGTGGCTCTAATAATGGACTCAAGCATGTCAGGGATTGTGAGGATGTTGCAGGATAGGATAGGATTCACATCTGTTGTTCATATGGTCCCTTTAAAGAAGAGAGGGCGAAAAAAAAAAACACACACAAAAAAAACAAACCAACCTGGGACACACCATGAACTTCTCTCTGTAAGGGCCAAAAAGAAATGAGAATAGCACAGCCCCTCACCACCCCAGAGCAGAAAGCAGATAACAAGTTCATAGCCTTCCCCACGGAGCCCCACCCACAGCAAGATGTTCTTTTATTCATTGCTGACTCACAGACTCAAAGTTGTGGTTCCATGAATGGGGATTATTAGAGAAGGAAGATGGAGAGCAGGGGAGGCAAGTAATATCTCACAATACAAATCCATGCTTTAGCCCAACATTTCCAAAGCATAATTCTTCAATAAGTTCAGGCTCCAGTTTCAGTTCATCAGTCAAATCCAAATCATCTAGCAAGTTTTGCCTCAGAGCAGTTACAAGTCAGCTTCTCCCTCAAATATCTGACAAGAACAGCCAAACCTTTAACTGTGGCTAGCACAAATCAAGAAACCTCAAGTGACACCTTGCCACTGTTTCTTCATAGTATTGCCACAGTCTTCACTAGGGTCTTGTTCTCGCTAGGATCTCACTGCTGCACAGCTTACTCTCCTCAAGTCTTGCTGCTACAAGTCTGAATTCTTTTTTGCCTCAAGTGTTTCTGTTCAGTGTGGGAAGCTCTCTTTCTCTTATCCTAGTCCCATAGCTGATGTTGATTTGCAGAACCATGTGTCTACATTAAGGTAGCTGGAGACCAGGATCGGCCACCTGTAATGGCTAAAAGACAACCCCAACTTTTAGGCTAACACGATGAGTTATAGTTGACTTAATGGCACCTAACAACAGCATGTGCACACCTAGCTGCAGTGTTAAAGATGGTATTTGTATTATATTTGTGTAATATTTTTCTTTAAATTACCTAATTTCCCAAGCACTATTCAGTAATATGTTTTAGAAGTGAACCTTCTATCTATGTAAACAGAAAGGTAGAATTGGCTGGCTAAATGCAAAAATACCCATAAGGGTATTAAAATGAAAACATTTGTCTGTGTCTGTATAAATTCCCTCCCGCCCCCAACACACACACAAACACACACACAGATTGAGAGCTTGCCATCTTACCATGTTCTAGGAACCTGGTATGTGGTGAAGACTGAGTCATGACCCTTGTTTTTCCCTCCAGCTCATTTTCTCAAATAGTCGGACATGTGTAGTTGACATCTGTTCTTGTACCTTAAAGCATGGAGACTGAAGGAAGCTCTGGTGGTTTAGTGCAAGAAGCTATGCTGCAATCCCAAAGGCACACAGTTTAAATCTACCAGATGCTCTGCTGGAGGAGGAGAAATCTTCTCCTGTGCTAGTCAGATCTGATTTGACAACACACAACCAGTTAAAATAAAAAAAGAAAAGAAAAATATTTAAAAAAAACAAACATGGAGAGAATGTTGTGAAAATGGCAATACTACCAAAGGCAATATACATGTTCAATGCAATCCCAATATAAATACCAATTTCATTCTTCAATGAGATGGAAAAGGCAATCTCCAGCTTCATTTGGAATGGAAAGAAGCCACGAATAAGCAAAGCACTCCTTAAAAATAGAAAAACGGTAGGAGGCATCTCACTCCCTGACTTAAAATCCTACTACACTGCC
>NW_006399821.1:6968689-6980068 GCF_000299155.1 Elephantulus edwardii | reverse complement strand
AAACATGGAGACTACCAAAATAGATTCCAACAGTGGTCCTTATGTATTTATATTTTCTTCGTAAAATATTTCTCCTTTTTTAAAGTCTTTGTGTGAACACGTTTTAAATGATATTAAGGCTATCTCAGCAAATTAAAAATTTTCCCTTAGAGAGAAACCTAATACAGCAAAAGCAATAAGCAGAGTAGGTAAGTAGAAGATACAGTCTGCGAGAAGGTGGTTAGAGCTGTAGAATAACCATTTTGCAATGGAAGGAAGAGATATGGCATGTCAGAGCAGTGGAATGTGGAGAGGAAGAAAGCCTGTTGAAGGTGAGTGACTAGGCCTGATTTAGAAAATAACCTTTGGTGAGGGAGTCACATAGTCTAAGTGATTCCTTGGGAGTGCTCCTCAGACCACAGCAATTTGGCTGCACAATGCAGTTTGGCCATACAGTGGCCTGTGGAGGGCATGTATCTGGCCTGTTAAAGAGTACTGAGAGACCTGTGTGAGCTTAGTTAAATAGGAGCATGAGGGCAAAGAATTGACTGATCGAGATGTCAGAGGCTTTGAAGGCCGTTGTAAGTGGGAAGCCTTGACACTGGAAGTGGAGTGGTGGACTGAGTGAAGTCAAGTCATCTGAATGGAGTTTTTTTAAAGCCTCACAATCATGTTGGTTCCTCTGTTGAGAAGACATTGTTGGGAGGATGATTGTACAGCCAAAATGTTATCTTCAACCAGGAAAGTCTTAAATATTGGAGATTACCAGAACATTGATTGTGGATGTGTTCCAAAGGTAGGACCACATTCACTTATTATTTTCTATCAGAGCTGACTCACAGCTGACACTGCAGCACGTTTTCCAAGACTGTAAGTCCAATAGGAAGAGATCTGCCGATTTGCCATCTTTCTCCTCAGAGCTGTTCTTGGGTTTGCACTGCTTTGGGTTAGCAATGCAATTTCTTGCAGACTATTCCACTAGCGTTCCCTCTTCCAGTGTGTTTGGTGAAGGCAGAAGAAGAGATCTGGTTACAGTAGCTGAGATGAGAAGGCTTTGAATGGCACAGATTTAGGACCTTATGAGAATTTAAGATTTGAACATGTTAAGATAGGGAGACTTACTGGAGTGTATTTAAAAAAAATTAATAAATACTTATTGTCAACGTATAACCAACTAGCCCATTGTCATTGAGTTGGCACCAATTTATAGCTGATTGCCCATCTTTCTCACACAGGGCTGCTGGTGGATTTGAACTACCAATGCAAGTTCCTAAGAACTGTGTCACCAGAGCTCCTGGACAGTGTAGGAAAACTCATAACATTTTACCATCTATTTACTTGCCTTTTCTCTTTTATCTTATTCTTGTAATAGGTTTAAAGCTGTCTTTATTTTTAAGAGTCATAAGACATGCCCCAAGGAATAGCCTTTCCTAACAACATGCCCCAAATATATGAGACATAGTTCATCATCCTTGTCTTTAGGGAACACTCTGGTTTTCCTTTTTCAAGACATACCTGCTTGTTCTTTTCACAGTCCATGGCATATTCAGCACTCTTTACAACACCACATCTTAAAAGCATTGCTTTTTCTCCTGTCATCCTTATTCATTGTCCAGCTTTCAAGATATAAGTTGATATATTGTAAATACATTCTTAAATAATAAACTAACATGTATTTTTATGTCTGTTAAAAGAGCCATAGGACATCTTTGACTGCTTTATGCAAAAATGGCCCTTCAAATCCATCTACATATTTATAGCTGAAAACTGTAGCTATAAATAGCTAGGAGCTATGCTACCAGTATTTCAAACATCATCTGAGTGCATAGGTTTTAGTGGAGGTTCCAGACTGAAACAGTCTAAGAAGCAGGTGTGACTGTTGACTTGTGAAATAATGGGCCATTGAAAACCTGTGAATAGCAGGTGGAATGTTGTCTGGTATGCTACTGGAAGCTTTCTATTTTCAAGGTACTAAAAAAAGAAACAAAAAAACCGAAGTAAAGAATAGGTGCCTCCTAAACTTAAGAGTCAGCCTTAATGAGATAAAAGAAATAAAGCTTTCAGCCAGAGAAAGAACTTCATGTGCTGATGTGGCAAGACTCAAAAAGAGGAGCAACAACTACAAGCATCCTGTAGTAATCAGAACCTAGAATGTATGAAGTGTGACTCTAAGAAAATTATAAGTTGTCAGAAAGGACATGAGATACATATAGGTAAGTATTTTAGTCGTTAGTAAATTGAAATTAACTGGTACTGGCCAGTGTAAATTTTAAATTACACAATCATGAGACCATTCTGTGCTGGAAATACTCAATTGGAGAGAAATGGTATCAAATTTATATCAAAAAGAACATTTCAAGATCAAACCTGAAGTGTAATTTTGTCAATAGTATACACAAAAAAGGAAGATCTTTTAATATAAGTATTATTTAGATTTATACACTTATACCTAAAGCCAAAAATAAAGACATCCACCACCATCTGCAGTGCAGAATTGATAGATATGCAGTTAAAATCATTAGAAGTTACTTGTGAATGAAATACAAAAGTTAGAAACCTAAAGCATTGATGGTTGGAAAATATAGCCTTAGTGAAAGAAAGAACGTCGGAGAGTGCATGACAGACTTCTGTGCAGCTAGGGTCTTATTTATCGCAAATACCTTTTAAAAAAGAAAAACCAAACCCATGACCTCATTTGTCATGACCATATGTGGACCTCACTAAGTTGAAGACATACGAATCAAGTTAGTTTCATATGGGGAAAGGGGCTGTGGAGAAGCTCAGTATCACCAGTCAGTCACAACAAAGCCAGAGACAGACTGTGGACTGAGAAAAGGAAAGTTAAGTTTACAAAATCCAATATGTGACCTTGAGTGCATCTCACCTGAATTTAGGGATGATCTCAAGAATAGGCTTGATTCACTGATAAATGACCACACAGAGCCCAGATGAATTGTAATAAGACATTATTCATGAAGAAAGCAAAAGGTCATTAAAATGACAGGAAAGAAAGAAATAAAAGTGGATGTCAAAAGAGACTCTGAAACTTGCAGAAAAAACAAAATGAGGGGGGGCGAAATTATGTAAGAGAGCTGAACAGACTTGAAGGGGTGCCTTAAGAAGATAAAACACTAATATAATGCAAACAAGAGGGAAGAAGATGTTCAGCATTTTTCAAGCTGAAAGAATGGATTAAAAAAATTAAGCCTCCAGTTTCTCCACAACCTCGCCAGCATTTCTTGCTTGCTGTTCTATTAAATTTTGCTATTCTTTCTGGGGTGAGATGATATCTCATAGTTGTTTTGTAGTGTAAAATGGTGGTGGCTTTCTCAAAAAGTTGCAAATAGAGATACCATTTGACCCAGCAATTCCACTACTGGAAATAGAAAAAAATTAATTTTAATGAAAGTTTACAGAGACTTAGGGTTTCCAGTCCTTCATTGTTGCACTTTTCTCCCTGCCAACTCTCACCCCCCAATTCACTCTTCTCCTTGAAAAGAAAGAAAAACACTTTCATTGTTATGCAATCCTCTCCCCAAGTCCACTCCACTATGCAGCCTTCACTCTGGACTTCTGTAATGAAAAGAATACCCATTCATATGCCCCTTTTAAACAGTTCTCTCCCTCATCTGTTTCAATGCAGTATAAATTGTTCTTCCCCTCCTTTTCTGTCTTCCCTCAAGTCCCATTTTATAACAGTGGCCTTATGCAATATTTGTCCTTTTATGACTAAAATATTTCACCCAGCATAATGTCTCCAGGATCATCCATTTTGCATAATATTTCATGAATTCCTTGTTTTCAATGCTGCATAGTATTCCACTGTGTGAATATACTGTTCTGTCCATTCGTTTGTTGATGGGCACTTGGTTTGTTTCCACCTCTTTACTATTGCGAACAAAGCTGCGATAAACATGGGTGTGCATATATCTGCCTGGGTGGCAGTTATTGTTTCTTTAAGGTAAATTCCCAGTAGTGAAATTGCTGGGTCAAATGGTATCTCTATTTGCAACTTTTTGAGAAAGCACCATACAGCCTTCCATAGTGGTTGCACCATTTTACACTCTCACCAACAGTGACTAAGGGTTCCAGTTTCTCTACAACCTCTCCAGAATTTGATGTTTGCTGTTCTGCTAAATTTTGCTTTTTTTACTTGGGTGAAATGATATCTCATAGTTGTTTTGATTTACATCTCTCTTAGAGGTAGGGGTTTTGAGCATTTCTTCATGTGTTTGTTTGCCATCTGAATGTCTTCTTTGGTGACGTGTCTGTTCATATCCTGTGCCCATTTTTTAATTGGGTTATTTATCGTTATCTTGTGGTGCTCAAGTATTTTATAAATTCTAGATATAAGTCCCTTGTCTGACATGTCATTACCAAATATTTTTTCCCGATCTGTGGCTTCCCTTCTTACCCTGTTGGGAGTTTTTGGATGTACGTAGAGATTTGATTCTTAGAAGTTCCATTTATATATTTTATCCTCTCCTGGTTATAGATTTTCCGGGATGCTTGGAAGACTGTTTATGTTGCGGATATTATGAGACTCTAGGTGATGTTCTTATCCATTAAAGAGTATCTGGTTTTGCTGGTAGTTATCATAGGGCAGATTGTCTTCATCAAGTCTGTGTTTTAGCTAGTATAAAATTTGCTATTTTTTTTTCTTTTTTGAGACAGGTGGTGTATTTCTAGTTTTCTTTTGCTACTAGAAAGTGGTTCCTATGTGCTTTTAGTTGCAATCTGTAAGTTCATCAAGATTCCTTTACTTTGACAAGTCTTGATCTCCAGTTTTACTTTCTCAAACCCCAGAGCTTTCAACCACTTCCTTTGGCTTCTTGGTTGGCTCCTTTAGTCTCTTGACATAACAGTGCCTTTGGGTGGAAAATATCAGAGTGCTGGGCTTACCCTCAGAAGCTTCTGTTGTTTCTGGGAATCCTGCCCAGAGCACCTGGATGCTTTATTAATTCTCAGTGGTTTCAAATTTTTTTTTCTTATTTGCTTTAACTGAGTGGATTTGCATCAAGGTGCTTTATTTACCATCATTGAAAACGGGGCGAAAGGTGAGCCCTTTACTTAGAATTCAAATTCAGTGTATTTTTTACCTTAAATTTTGTTCTGTGCATCAGTGCATCCCAAATCAAAGTAAACAAATACAATAATAGACTTGAACTTTTTAAAATAATCAACCATTTACCAACTGCCAGACTCTCTAAAGCGTGGATTTCTTATTTGCCCAACAACAGTAAATGTCTGAACCACCTAAGAGCATTGTTATTAGGCTCAGATGTTTGTGAAACAATTTCATAAACCACACACAGCTACACAGATACAGGATATGATTATTAATGTATCTGACAAGTAGATTGTGTGTATATGAAATAAATTTAAAGAATGAACTGTTGTTCTATTACGATTTGCTTTTGTACTTGTATGATGTGCCAGAGAGACAATGAAATCTCACATTCAACTTTTTGTGTATAAATACCGTTGTTAAGATGTGAGGATAAGTAGGCTTTCTTGTAATGCTTTGACACTGGGTGGTTTATTTCACTACTGACCAAAAACAGTTGAGGAAAGAGCTTTGAAACTGTGAGCCTGCCTAACCCAGGAAGAAATTTGAACAGGAAAAATGGAAGCATATGAGTGTTGATTGATACATGACTTCTCTGTGAACTCGGCTTCTCTGTGAACTCAGACAGACTGATCTTGGTACCCCGTCCACTGAAAAGCAATCACATTACTGTCACTCTGAAATCAAATAACTGGGACAAAAGTGTTCTTATTTCATGGAACTAAATAATCTAGGAATCAGTCAGTGTCTTAGGTCATTGTTGTTGTTGTTGTTGTTATGTGCCGTCATGTCGTTTGCGACTCATAGCGACCCTATGTACAACAGCCCTAAACCATGCTCTATCCTGTGCCAATCTCATTGCCTCTGACACACCCATCCCGATTACCCCAGTCACTGAATCAATCCACCTCATAGAGGGTCTTCCCCTCCTGCGCTGTTCCTCCACTCTGCCCAGCATGATGTCCCTCTCCAAAGACCTGTCTCTCCTTACAACATGTCCAAAGTATGTCAGGCGAAGCCCCAGAATCCTTGTCTCCAAGGAGCAGCCTGGTTTAACCCTCTCTAGGAGGAATCTAATTGTTTTCTTGGCAGTCCATGGTACATTCAGTACTCTTCTCCAGCACCACAGCTCAAAGGCATCAATTCTCCTTCTATCCTCCCTAGTCATTGTCCAACTCTCTGATGCATAACAAGTGATTGCAAAAACCACCGCCTGTATCAGGCGCACCTTAGTCTCCAGAGAGACACTGTTGCTCTTGAGTACTTTAGAGAGGTCCCTAACCGCAGACTTTCCCATCGCAATATGTTTTTTTTTATTTCCTGGCTACTGGTGCCAAAAGTGTTGACCGTGGAGCCGAGCAAACTGAAGCTGTGAACAATCTCAATCTCTTCACCATCCATCCTGATGCTACCAATTGGTCCAGTGGTGAGAATCTTTGTCTTCTTGACATTGAGCCTCAGTCCATATTGAAGGCTGCAGTCATTGACACTCTGCAGTACGTGCATGAGGTCCTCCTTCGTTTCAACGAGCAGGGTTGTGTCATCTGTATAACACAGATTGTTGATAGATCGTTCACCGATCTTGACCCCACATTTCTTTTCATAGAGTCCAGCCTCCCAGATAATCTGTTCTGTATACAGGTTGAAAAGGTATGGAGATAGGACGCATCCCTGGCGTACACCCTTCCCAATTTTGAACCATGCAGTGTTCCCTTGCTCTGTTCTGACAACTGCCTCCTCGTCCAAGTATAGGTTTCACATTAGCACGATCAAATGTTCTGGGATTCCCATTCTTCTCAGAGTCAGCCACAGTTTGTTATGATCCACGCAGTCAAACGCCTTTGCATAATCAATGAAACATAGATAGACACTCTTCTGGTATTCCGTGCTTTCAGCTAAGATCCATCTAACATCATTTACAATATCCTTAGTACCACAACCCCTTCTTAACCCAGCCTGGACTTCTGGCAATTCTCTGCTGATGTGCTGTTCCAGTCGTTTTTGGATAATCTTGAGTAGAATCTTGCTTGCATGTGAAATCATTGATATTGTTCTGTAGTTTCCACACTCTGTTGGATCACCCTTCTTTGGAATGGGAACAGATATAGATCTCTTCCAGTCAGTTGGCCAAGTGGTTGTTCTCCAGATTTCTTGACACAACTTGGTGAGCACATCCAGGGCAGCATCTGTTAGCTGAAATACGTCAATTGGTATACCATCTATTCCTGGGACCTTATTTTTTGCTGTTTCCTTCAAAGTCGCTTCAACTTCTTCCTTCATCACCATAGGCTCTTGCTCAAATGTTATTTCATTAAGTTCTTCTCTATCTGCCAGTTCCTTTTGATACAATGACTCAGTATATTCCTTCCATCTTCTTTTAATACTTCCTGGATCATATAATATTCTGCCTGAAGCATCCTTGATTATAGCAGCTCTGGGTTTGAATTTGTTCTTCAGTTCCTTGAGTTTAAGAAATGCTGAACGAGTTAGGCCCTTTTGATTTTCCGACTCTAGCTCCTCGCACATATCATCGTAATATTTTGCTTTGTCATTCTGAGCTTCACAATTAACAGTAATTGTGAACCAGCAGTCATGAAAACAGGAGATCTGTTACATTGAGAAAGTCTGCAGTTAGGGGCCTCTCCAAATTATTGAGGAATAATGATGTCAGTTTGAAGACTAAGGTGCATCTAATTCGGGTCTTGATCTTTCTAGTTACTTGCTATGCATCTGAGAGCTGGACAGTGAATATGGATGACAGAAGAAGAATTGATGCCTTTGACGTGTGGTGTTGGAGAAGAGCACTGAATATCCCATGTACTGCCAAGAGAACAAATAGATATATCTTGGAGAAGGTGCAGCCAGAGTGCTCTTTGGAGATAAGGATGATGAGGCTTTGCCTCACATACTTCAGGCATGTTGCTAAGAGGGATTATCCCTTGGAGAGGGACATGATGCTTGGAAGGGTGGAGGATCAGAGAAGGGGAGGAAGACCCTCAACGGAACCTAACAACAACATAAAGCAGAAATCATTCCATTTAAGGCACATCCTATAAATACATGCCTTGTTAATATAACAAAAGGGATCCCACTTACAAGTATAAGAGTTAAGATTCCTTTGAGGAAACACATTTCATTCCATGACATCATTTTTTTATTTTCATATAAAAAATATTTACTTAATATGTAGTGCATTTTTCTGGATTTCTTGAATTTATATTGGTAATTTCCTTCTCAGGAAATCATAAATTTAACTTGGCATTTCAACTCTACTAGCATAATATGTATTTGCACTTAAATCTTGGTAATTCTAATTTCCTTTTTTAGTCATTTAGAAATACTAGTGATCAGTTTGGGCTTTGTTCGCCTTTTTTTCCTTGCCTCATTAAAAAACCCAGGTACCTTTTCTAAAACATTTGATGACTCCTTGTCCTTTGAATATTTTTTTCACTTTGCTGTCCTCTGAATTCCCCTTCTTGCCTTATAGTAGTTAAATCTTTGTGTTTGTTTAATTGGCTTCTCAGTGCAGCTTTGGCTAGTCAACTAAGTAGCTTTTCAATCTACTTTTAAAGTATTTTTATTTCTCACAACTGTAATTCTACTTTCGATTTATTGTTTAATGCATAGGAAATATTTTTAAAATTCTAAGACATTGATTCATTTAAATTATTTTTACCTGCTTAAATTGTTTTACAGATAAGAGGCATCTATCTCTTATTCAAACATGTTCTATAGACACCTTTTTGTTTAGACGGGATAAAGACAGAAAAGTTATTTTGAAATGAGGAAAACCAGCAATATGGTGTCAAGGTTTTTCTTCCAGCTGTGTCTGTAGTGCTCACTTACACATTTAGTGGTGGTTGTTAGGTGCCTTCCAGTTGACTACATTGGTAGCAATCATATGAATAGCAGATCTGTCTGACCTTGCCCTATCCTGTGCCATCCTCATCATCTCTAATATACTTGAGCCCAATGCTGGTGATCCATCTTGTTAAAGGTCTTTGTCTTACTCAACACCACAATTCAAAGGCATGCATTCTTCTGTCATTCTTAGTCATTGTTCAACTTTAAGAACAGAGTAAGGGAACACTGTCTGATATAAATTCAAGAAGGGTGTGTGTAAGGGCTATGAGAAAATCATTCTAGAAGCTGGACCCTATGAAGAAAAATGTGGAAATCAGCTTTGGAAGAAGATTCATCAATAACCTGCATTCTGCAAATGACATAACTTTGCTTACAGAAGAAGGATGTGAAGCACTGAGGATCAAAGGCTACAGCCTTCAATATGGATTGTATATCGACATTTAAATGCACGCGCGCGCACACACCCTCTCTCTCTCTCTCGCTCGCTCTCTCTCTCTCTCTCTCCACAAAAGTTTTTACTGTTGGGCCGATAGGCAACATCATGATACAGGGAGAAAAGACTGACATTATCAATGACTTTATCTTACTTGAATACACAATTAATACTCTTAACACCTGTAGTCAAGAAATCAAAAGACATATTGTGTTGCAAAAGTGTACTGTCAGGGATCTCACCAAAGTGCTGATGAGCAGTGAAGTTAGTTTGAAAACTTATGTGCCCCTGATTCAGGTAAGGTCTTTTCAGTTACCTGCTATGGCTCTGAGAGCTGGAAAATGAGTAAGGTTGACAGAAGAGGAATTGATGTCTTTGCATTATGGTGTTAGAGAAGAGTAATGAGTTTTCATGGACTGCTGGAAGAACAAACAACTGTATATTGACAATGGTGTACACAGAGTGTTCCTTAAAGGCAACACTGGCAAAGTTTCACATACTTTGGGCAGTTGCTAGAAGAGGCTGGCTTTTTCTTGGAAAAGAGCATCAAAATAATGCTGGATGGGGAAGAAAATGAAGTTTTCAGTAATTTTGTCTTACTTGAACCCACAGTCAACACCCTTAATACCAGCAGTCAAGAAATCAAAAGACTTGATATAAAGCCTAGTAAAATCTGCTGTCAGCAACCTTTCCAGAGTACGAAAGAACAATGATATACATTTAGAGACAAAGGAACATCAGATCATAATTCATTGCAGTTATTACCCATCTCTATTGTAGATGATAAAAGACCTACAACAGAAACAAGGGTAAAAGACTGTACTTAAGGTAGATACACAACTGCAGATTCAGAAAGATCAGAATTGGTTGTGGTATTCTCATTGGAGCTGACCCACAAATCATTAGTGAGGTGCCCACGGTAATTCTTTATTCTGTTTGCAAGTCCTAAGATAATTGCTGTCTTCCCCTTGGATTCTCTGGCAGTTGTAATCCACTTTCAACAGCATTTTTTCCGAGGCAAAGCCATGTTGTTGAATCCACCAGGGTCTTGCTTCCCAACCCCACCTTGCACAGGGAGACTTCAAAGACAAGGATTCTCCAAGCCCTCCTCTACTGGTGCAGGCCTTTAATATCTTACCCTCCCACCAAAGGCCATAATAATCTGTATGTTTGCTTGTCCTTATGGTTTGTTCTTAGAGTTATAATCACTGATCTGTTGGTTTCTTATATTAAGTATATATTTTGTGTGTTGTTGCTCTTAGTAGCTTGCATACATTTGTTTGCTTTTTTATCATCTGCAGACAGACAGACAAGTATTTTACCCAAAAGAGCAGATTAAAGACTCTTCCTGATTACACAGCTGACAGATTCAATTTTGGTCACACCTCTAAAAGAGGAAGACCCTGGAGGAGATGGATTGACACAGTAGCTGGGGTAATTGAGGTAGGTGTGTCACACACTGAGATTTACTTAGGGTAGGGTAGGGTAGGGTAGGGTAGGGTAGGGTAGGGTAGGACAGGACAGGACAGGACAGGACAGGGTAGGACAGGACAGGATAGGATAGGATAGGATTGGATTCAGAGCTATCATGCATAGGATTGCTGTAAGTCACAAGTGACTCACCAACACATAACAACAACCATCACCACTTAAAGGTACAGCACTTATCTGTCAGCTGCTTTACTTAACTGGACCTCCCAGATTAAGATAGATTAACTGGACCTCCCAGATTAAGATAGACTAGGAAGAAAGTTGACTATCTTCTTCGGAAATAGCAAGCCTTGGAAAATCTTATGAGCAGTACAGTATAGTTAGACAGATATTTCACTAGAGGCAGAGTCTTCAAATAGTAAGATACTATAAACTAAGGGATAGTTGCAAACATCCACTGATAATTGAAATGTAGGACATATGAAGTATGAATGTAGGGAAAATGGATATTGTAAAAAAAATGAAATGCATAAAGACGGACCTACGTGCACATTAGCAAGGTGAGATGGATGGGCATGGGCCACTTTGAATCAGAGAATCATGA
>NW_006399821.1:6966745-6968229 GCF_000299155.1 Elephantulus edwardii | reverse complement strand
AGTTTATTGCCTCTGAAAACTGACTGGAGGGTCAGCTGTGGGTTAGTTCCAACTCAACAATACAGAATAACAACAACAAAGACTCAACAGAAGAACTGTTAGACCTAGTGGATGAATTTGGCAGAGTGTCAGGATACAAGATCAATACACAGATACCAGTTTAATTTCTTCACAACACAGACAACTTGGAAAAGGAAGGGGGGCAGGGAGAAAGGCAACACAATTAGAATAGCCAAGCACAAGATGAACTATTTAGCAGTAAACCTAACCAGAGGCACAAAAGACCTATATAAGGAAAACTACAAAACACTACTACTGGGAACAATGTTATTTTTGTTATGTGCCATAAAGGCACTAGTAACTCATAGTAACCCAATGTACAGTAGCACTATTTTAAACTGTCTCACTGACTCCAGCGTGCCTACTACTCTCATTACCCTGGTTACCATGTCAACCTATCTCATCTGGATCCTCCTGTGCTGTGCTGTCCCTCCACCCTTCCAAGCATGATATTCTCCAGGAACTGGTCCCTCCTGGCCGCATGCCCAAAGTGTATGAGATGGAGCTTCAAAATCTGTCTCCAAGGAGAAACTTGGTTTCACCCTCTCCAAGACAGACCCATTTGTTCTCCTGATGGTCCATGGTATGTTCAGTACTCTTCTCCAGAACCACAACTCAAAGGCATCAATTCTTCTGTCATCCTTTGTCATTGTCCAGCTCTCTGTTGCAAAAGAAGTAATGGCAAAGACCATGGTCTAAATCAGGTACACTTCAGTCTCTAGACTGACATCATGGCTTTTTTAGCACTTTGGAGAGGTCCCTGATAGATTTTCCAATGCAGTTCCTCTTTTGGGGAGGGGGGAGGTGTAATCCTGTTCATGGATAGGAAGACTCAATATGGTGAAAATGTCAATCTCACCAAAAATTATCTACAGAGATACCAAACTCATTCTTCAAGGGGATAGAAAAAGCAGTTTCCAGTTTCATTTGGAAAGTGACTCCAAATAAGCAGAGCTCTTCAGAAAAAGTACGATACGTCACACTCCTTGATCTCAAAACCCTCTACATAGTCATAGTAATCAAGACAACGTGAAGTTGGTACAACTACAGACACATATACCAATGAAATAGAGTCGAGAACACAGAAATCAGCCCGTCTAGCTATGGCCACTTGATATTTGACAGAGAAAGAAAACCCATTACATTGGTAAATGACAACCTCTTTAACAAATGGTGCTAGTGAAACTGGACATCTGCCTGCAGAAAATAGAAACAGAATCCACTTTTCAAACTGTATACAAAAATCAGGTCAGAATAGCTTAGAGACCAAGGGGCAAAGCCAAAATTCATAAAGATCATTTGAGAGAAAAATAGGAACAAAATTAGATGTCCTAAACTATGATGTGAATAGTCTTGCAAACATAACCAATAGAGCAAAACCAGGAGATGATAAAATCTACAACTAGGACCATCAAAAAATCAAA
>NW_006399821.1:6962707-6965055 GCF_000299155.1 Elephantulus edwardii | reverse complement strand
TTCATTTGTTGATGGGCATTTAGGGTCTTTCCAACAACTTGCTATTGTGAACAAAGCCGCGATAAACATGGGTGTGCATATATCTGCTTGGGTAGCAGTTATGATTTCTTTAGGATATATTCCCAGTAGTGGAATTGCTGGGTCAAATGGTATCTCTATTTGCAACTCTTTGAGAAAGTGCCACACTGTCTTCCACAGTGACTTCCTATGAATTGTAGTCAACTTGATGACACCTAACAACAACATGACATACTAGGAATGAAAGTTTAAAGTGCAGTCTCTAAAATAACTATAAAAACAATGGTTAGCAGAGGGGTCATCTAAAGTACTTTCAGGGTATGTGGAGAGCTTAGATGGCTCTTTCTAGGGCCATTTTCTCATCTTTCAGTACCTCTTGATTCTGAAAGTTTTCAGTTGAAATCAAGTCTCTGTGGACCTGCAAGCAATAATGAAATCTCTTTGAATGAATTATCAGATTCATTCCATCAAACGGTGGCTTGTTTAAAGTGTCCAGTGGAAACCAGTGCTTTCACTCCCTGGGCAGAGAACCCTCTGTGTTTATTAGAAAGTGTTTCCCCAACCAGTGTTTGGACATTTGGGTGTCAGGTGAGAGAGCAATGTGATGGGAAAGGCTTGACTTGCTCTGGGGTGGGGTGGGGGCTGGGGGCTGTGCTTTTTGCCTCTAGAACCCTGGGCAATTTCCAAAGGACATTCAGTCAATAAGGTTCTTGTATCCCAGGAAAAGAACTGTTTTATTGTAGATTATTCTCCATTTCATATACGGTGAAGAAAGAAAGTAGGCAAGCCTTTTTAGAGTAATAATTTAAAAGGGAGAGAAAACTTGTAGTGATTAGTCGGGCTTATTCAAATCTCTTGCCAAGCAGATTTTTAAGAAGCTTAATTTCAGATGGATCCTGAAAAAGTTCTTAAGTATCTTGGGATTTGGTTCTCTTTGGTTTTTAAAATACTATGCATAATTTCTCCAACTATTAGGATTTATCAGAAATTAGTTAATTAGTTGGGATATTATGCCATTATCACTGTTTGGAGGATTATTAACAGTTACTTTAATTAATGATCATTATTCAAAAGCTATTTAACTACTCCCCCACTCCCTTTCTAATTCCATCTCCAGTTCACATTCCACCTAAAGGCCAGCTTCTCTGCTTTCTGTGAAACAGACCCTCTTGTTTGGGAAGGCTAAGCCAGAGTGCCTTGGGATTGAAGGAGGCATCTTGTCCTTGTGGCTTCTACGTGTTCTTCATACTCTGAAAGTTTATAGAGACAATGGTTGATGATCTTGTTTCCAATCCTGTCTCCTTTTAAATCCCAGCTGCCCTGTAAGCTCCGTCTTAGGCAGAAGCTCTGGTCGTATTTGGACATTCTTCACAGGGTCTCAGTCTGAACTCTCTTCCATGTGTTGGGCTTCATACCTGTGATTTTTGGAAACAAAGCACAGACCTCAGCCACATAACACATTAGGAATACTGGGTGTCAGGTTGTGTGGAGGAGGAAACCAGACAGTAGAATAGCATCTGTAGCAGTTGGTTTTAAAATGCTGATTTATCTCTCATAGCTGCTTGTAGTAACTGCAATGGCTAAGAGAAAGTGCACATTGGGCCGCTCATCAAGTGGCACCCAGGCACATGCAGTACCTGTTATACACAAGTATGCCTCTGGACCAGAATCAGCCTATCTAGAGATGAGTATTTTCACCTCTGTGCTCTCTGGTCCTGATAAGCAGCTTTCAAATTACTCTAAATATGTTTCCATTAGAGAACTGTTGTTAATAATCTCTCAGTCTTAAGACCAATCTTCTGGATAAGTGTTTCTTGAGATGAGGTACAAATATAACTGCATTCGCATCACCTTGGGGAGGGCGGGGGTGGAGGGCAAGTAAAATTGAGATTCTTGAGTACAACTCAATATTCAGTATGGGGGTGGGCAGCAAATCCCAGGCACTGCATTTTAGAAAGCTACTTGGGTGGCTTTCATGTTCAGTAAGCTCTCAGAGTTGCTGTGGTGTTTAGAAACCCATGACACTGAGGTCAGAGTAAGAGTATGCACTGGCCCACACAGACAGTGGCCACTGCCTACCTGGTGGGCATTCAGTCTGCATAGGAGAGGCATACCGAGGGACAACTGTGTCAGAATGGAGGCCACTGACTGGGAAAAAGTATTTGGTAATAACATATCAGATAAGGGACTTATATCCAGAATTTATGAAATACTTGAGCACCACAACAAAATAAAGGTAAAGAATCCAATAGAAAAATGGGCACAGGATATGAACAGGCACTTCACCAAAGACGACATTCAGATGGCTAACAAGCACATGAAGAAATGCT
>NW_006399821.1:6957627-6961450 GCF_000299155.1 Elephantulus edwardii | reverse complement strand
TGACAAGCACTGTGGCAATTGGACAATTAAAACAGACATGGGGGGGGAAGAAGAACGAACTGAGGATGAGGGTGGAGAAAACAGTGCAACAATGAATGAATGAAAACCCAAAATCTCTGTAAATGTTCATTAAAACTAATAAAAAAGGGGAAAAAAAGAATGCCAAGACATTGAAACAGCAAATTTGCCTTTCTTATTTTAAAATTGGAATTACTTAAACATTTTCAAGGAAACATGTCAGTAGAACACATCTAATCCTTTTTGGGGGAAGACCTTCAACAAAATAGATTGACTGTTAAGAGCCTTTGTTCCGGGAATCCTGGGGTCCATTGGCACCTCTCCCTCCACCACTACTCTCATTTCCAGATCTAAGCAGGGAGAGAATGGAGAGGAAATAGAATGTATTTTAATCTGCTCTTTTAGTTTTGTAAGGTTGCAGGACAGTATTTCTCGACCTAATGGCACAAACAGAATACCTGCAAGATATAGTATAATTGCAAGTTACACTCTATATTAAGGCTACAGTTCCAAAACCCATTTTTAATTTCACATAAAATCAGTCGTAAGACAAGTAAGGCATTTAAAGGCAACTCAAATCTTAACAACCAGTCAAGCATTAATATCCAAACAATCATGCGTAACATTAATTATAATTATAGCCAGTATTCAGTACAAGCAAATCATCACCTGCAGTGGACAGAGTTTATGGTAAAGTTCAGCAGAGTTGTGGGGAGCAGGAGACATCGGACAATGAACATCTTGTCCTCCAATGCTTCTCACTTGGAGCCTTGAGAGTTCGGTTTAAATGCCCTTATTCCATGTGGAGTGTAACTATAGGGGCCAGTTCTGATGAATATATATTCTCCCAATTCAAGACATTTATCTTTTTGCTACCACTTCTAATCAAGGCAGCAAGCAGCCCTCTAAAAACCATTAAATTAAACAGAGACAGTGATGGCTTGAATGTTCTTTAACAGTTTTGAGAATCTTTCTCCTGCCTACAGAACACCTAATTGGTTTTGGAAAATATTTTTTGAAATATATCAATTTATTTATTTATTTCCTGACTGAGCTCTGGACTATATCTCATAGCCCCTTTCCTGACATTTTGTGTGCCTTCCCTCCACTTGGCTTCTGCATCTATCTAGTAGCTTCCCCCGAGCTTAACAGCATGTGCAACAGATTATATTACTCTTATGGACCAGGCTGATAGATGCTAGTCAATTATGTGGGGATTTTCATGAGGGTTTGGAAAAAAAATCCTTCACAAAAGCCCTTAGCTTAACCTTAGACCAAGAATTTATGATTACTTCTACTGGACATTAGGCTGGCAGGCTACTTGATGATATTAAGCTATTTTTCAAATTCTGCTGTAAACAGATCACTGGAATGAAATAGGAGGCAGGTATCAAATGAGGGTCAGTAGAAACTGTTGCACCAGATGCTGGAATTAATCGATGCTCTGTCTTCCTTTCTGGTCCTTTTCAGAACCAGCCATATTCCCAGTTGCAGCCAGTTCTCTTGCCCTTAACAAGGATGGCATAGGACAGGGCAAGATTCAGATCTGTTGTTCATAGCGTAGATATAATTTGAGTCAACTCTGACAGCACGTCATAGCAACAACATAAAAGTATAAAGACAGTTAAGAAAGGGGAATTAGAGACTGCAAGCTGCCTAGTTCTTTTGATACCAAAAGGGCTACATTTCTTTTGGAATTTATGTAAGTTTAGGTAAGGATTTGTCTTCCGTTAACATACTTTAGAAGGGAGGTACCAACATGCTTTATTTATAGGGTTTGGGCTTGGGTGGTTGGGATTTGTTGTTTTTGAGGTTTTTTGTTTTTTTTTATAAATGACCTTTTATGTGGGTAACCACTAGTCTTTCAAAACAAAATATTCAGATGCAAAATTGATGCAAAACAAAACTTCTTTGAATCAGAAAATCATGTGATGTAACTTAGGAAGAATGGTACCCATTGATAAGCAAAAAGACCATTTCAAGATTTATCCTGAACTGCAGTGCTGTGAGTGATAGGATACTATCTATATGCATACAAGGAAGACCTGTTAATAAAACTAGTATTCTTATATACTCACCAACAGCTAAAGCCAAACACAAAGAAATTGAGAAATTTTGTTACATTTCACGTACCAAATATGAATAACAGGGAGAGTTTTTTAAGAGGATTTGCAAGTGGAACTCAGGCAAGCCAGCACGGAGGAGTTCCTTTCTAAAGTCTGCAAAATGACTTTTAACTTGGCGATTGGACTTTTTATACCAGCTATTTCTGCAGGGCTTAGGCATTACTTTTACTGTAAACTACATCCTTTGACTTCCAGTGAGCAGCACAGTTGATATTATTCACATTCTCTCATTTCCTCTCTCTCTGGTCAGGTGGAGGAAAATGAGCAATGAAATGGTTAGTATTTTTTAAATTAAAGAAAGTAGATAGAGACAGGAAACAGAAAACACAGAAGTTGGTAAGGTAATTGGTTACTCAAAGTGACTGATGGGTTATAAAGTATTAGGTACCAGTGTAGAAAATGCTGAGGATTGAATGCTTCAGATAGAACCAGCAGTTTCTCTCCCAAAATATTGGCTACAGACACTCATAAAAGCTAGTAGTATCAGATTTATTAATGAAAGAAATAGAAATGGCCAAGCACTGTACACTGTCCAGGAATCAAGAGAGCAGATTCCCTCTCCAGAGTGAGAAGAACCACAGTCAAGGGGCAGGGTTCTAGTATTAAGGGAGTCTTCTCGCTAATTGTCATTTTCTTGCCTTTCCAATTAATGAATTTTCCCTGACTGGTAATGAGACACCTCTCTTTCATAGTGATCACAGGTGTTCCCCAAGTCTCAGCAGTCAGTTGCTGGGATTCTTCAAGGTTGTGGTGCCCCGGTTCCAAATGTAGAATGATGGAGCAGGAAACAAAGACTTTGCCCAAGGTTGAGGCAGTGGTTTTAGGCCCTACCTAGTTGTTATCTTTTCTTGCTTCTTCCTTAGACCATCATCTCCATATCCCTTTTGTTCTTTCTGATCCCAGCATAACTCTCTATGGAGTACAGAACAAAGATATTTCTGAAGATGATCTCAGAGTTGGTGACACTTATTAGAGTAACAGTAGTTGTGAAATCCTATGTGCATATTAAATTGGGGGGGGGAGGTTGGGAGGGTTTGTTTAGTTGAAGGCTAACTTTGAAATAGTGTAACTGGACAAAGGGTCCTAGCTCCTGTCACTGTTCAGCCAGTATACAGAGGTGAGATTGCAAATCAGCATGCACTTTATAGAAGGCAGTCAGATCTTTCTCCAAGACTGCTCTGCACTCTTCCATGTGGTCAGAGTTTTTATTCCTTTTTAGCTATTTGATATATTATTTCGTACCTCAGAGTTAAAGGGCTTTCCCATTCAGAAGGAGCAGTTCACATTCAATTAATACAAACAGTGATGGACACTAGTTTGTTTGACATACCCAGAGTCAAGGGGCTTTCTTACATGTGGAAACAATTTATATCTTCCTGAGGTAAATGCTGCTTTTTATCTCAGTATGTGATTGTCCCTTATTCCTTTCCAAATAGTAATATTTGCTGAAGAATGTGTTCTTTTTAAGATAGGAGATTTAAGCTTACGTGGAGGTTTAATAGTACTGCAGTAAACTCTTTACAGCACTACTAGCTTCATTAATTTACAGGCTTAGTGGTAACAGAAAACAATATGTTGAAACCTACTGATGAGAAAGTTAATCAGTAGTCAATGCTGAAACGTAAAGTTCTAATATTGACTAAAAACTTCTTTTTCAGTATGACTAAGGAGTTGTTGTT
>NW_006399821.1:6949281-6957152 GCF_000299155.1 Elephantulus edwardii | reverse complement strand
GCAGCCTTTCCCATCGCGATATGTTTTTTTATTAAGGAGGTTTTTTTACTAAGGAGTAGGAAGGGAATTTTTATGACTGAAGTGCTTAGGTGCCATAGTCACTGGGAGTTGTGCTGCTTAGTCAGAGGCCACGTCTCTCTGGCTGTTCTTCTGGACAATATCTTGCGATTTACACAATGGAAACAAGCTTTGAAAACCCAGTGTAAGGTCAGTTAAGAGGAGATGGCAAGGAGTTTGAGAATTTTGAAGTGACTCCACAATTCTGGGAATTAGTTCTTACTATCTTTCCTATGTTTTCTGATAAAAATCAACCTGTAATCTATTTCAGTAAATAAAATAATATTGTGAGTTCATACTTTACTGTTCTCATCAGTTCTATGGACCAGCAATGAGAAATAAAATGAGAGTAATGTATCTGGAGCACACAATCAAGATCATAAAAATAGTAAATTGCAGTTGAGAAACAGAAAAACAATTAAGAAGGCAATATGTCTGTAATAAGTAGTTTCAAAGTAAAAGTGAAAAAATTATGACTTAATTATTGGCAGATTCCTGGATAAGGAAATAAAAAATAAAGTTTTAAAAGAACCAACTTGAGTTGTTAGTGTGAAAATGTAATCCCAATGCAAGTAGAATAAAGATAGAGCTATATCAACACACAGACAGTCTCAAGGTTATGAATGTCTGACTTCCAATTTTTGGACCATTCCTGTTTGTCCTTTAATGTTGTGGAAATTTGTCCTTACTTGAAAACAGTCAAACTAACTTGTACTCACAACTCATTCTTTATTCATTAATATTCACCTGCTCTACTTGTAGCTGTTTAGATAAATTAAAGAGCCTTTTCTTGTACTAAACAACAGTAAAAAAAACCCTAACCCACTGCTGTCAAGTCAATTCCTACTCACGACAATCCGCTATTGGTTTTCCTAGGCTGTAAATCTTTATGGCAGGATACCATTCATCTTTGTCCCTGGATGCAGGTGATGGATTCAAACTAGTGACCTTTATCCTAAGAAGCCCAGTATGTTGGGCACTATGCCACACATGCACCTTTCCCTATAACAAACAGAGCTGTCAGATACTTCTGATACTTGGGAATAAATGCAATCAAAGATATGGAGAAAAGTACAAAACATAATTGAAAGACGGAGCTTTCATGTCCTGGTGAATAAGGAATGAGTTGCAGGTGGTTTGAATCAACCAGCTCCTGTAGAGCTGGATTCAAGCCGCTTTCGTTTGCATTGGTGGTGCAGTTCTTTAGAGTAAAGCACAAGAGCTCCCTTAAGGAAATGTAATAGCCCGAGTAGCTAGTCTGAAAGAATAAAATCTAGTGAAAGTGCGTGTCTTGTCAGATATGAAGACTTACTTCAAGGACATATATAATAGCCAAAAATAGAGGATCCCTTATATACTTAAAGAAAAATTTGTGTGTGACTGACAAAATATTCAGAAAATATGTATAATATTCATACTATTATATACATATAATATTCAGAATATATATACATACATATATATATATATATAAAATCTCCAGTAATAATGTGGTTAAAAAATAGGCAAAGAGCATGAGCAAACACCAGAAAAGAAACAGTCAACAAACAGAAAAGATTGGTGACTTCTGTAGTTATCAGATAAATAAAAATTTAAATCTTACCTACTACCTCACTGTTGGCTAACTTTCCCATAGGGTCTGGAAGGCTATAATCTTTATGGCAGCCTACTTGTCTTGTCTTGAAATTGAGGGGTTCTAACACCAACCTTTTGATTAGCAACTGAAAACCACCAGAATTACTATATTTAAATAAAGGAAAGACATTGTTTTACATTTAAAACAACACATTTAAAAGTCAGGTAATTTCAGGGTATTCTGTGAGTATGGAGTGATTCGAAACTCTTGCACTGTGGATATTAATGTGTTTTGGAAAGCAATTTTCTTCTGTCAAGTGAAGTTCAAGGATGTACATGACCTGTGACCAACCAGTCCACTTGTGTGTAAATAATATAGAGAAACTGTCTCATATTTGTAAAAAGGACAGTCTTTGCTGCATTATTCCTGATAAAGAAAAATAAACTATCAGCAAAAAAGGGATTAAAATATGGTCTGTTTGTATAATGGAAAATGATACAATAGATGTTAGTGAATTAGAGCCATGTATTTTTAACACCTTTTTTGCACAAAACATGCCCACATAAATAATATGTACATAGCACACATGGTGAGTGAGTGTGAAGGGAGTTGTGCAGGTTGCAAAAAAAATCATGTAATTGGCATCTTCTTGGTATAAAACAGAGCATTCCCTAAGAAAAAAAGCAACTTCCAGTACAGAGTCAACCATACAAAATTTATGCAAAGCAATACTAGGTGTTATTTATGAGCATATACAAATATTGTTTATAGAAACTGTGCATGGGAAGCAGACAGCACCAAATAAAGATGAGATAGTGATGGGAAAGGACATAGAAGGGACCGAACTATTATTACCTCTAATGGCTTATTAGAATATCTGAATGAAGAACAAATATAGCAAAATATTAAGATTTGTTAAAGCTGCCTGTAAATTCATGATGTTTGTAATATTCTCTGTTTGATGATTAAAATGATTCACACACATGTATGTGGGTGATATGTGAGCTTGTGAGAGAAAGATGGGAAGGCTTTTCCCATGTGGTTTACTGCCTCTGAAAACCATCTGGGGAATCAGCTGCGAGTCTGGTCCAACTTAAAGGTACAATTTTTGAGGTTACTGAGGTAACGCAAGCTGTCTGATTTTTACACAGAGGGCTCAAGAAGCGCATACCTTAGGGAAATTGAACTTGGTCTAAGACTTGAACATTTAGCTTTGCAAACCCAGCAACTTGTTTGTTTGCTTTTGATGTTTTTTTCCTTCTCTTCCATCCTTTCCCCCTTTTCCTGTAATCAGATCAAAGCTAGGTGGCAGACTCAAATAAACTAACTTCATAGATTGAGTGAATTTAGAATGCTACTTTAATAATTTATCAAGACAAAGATAGATCACAGCAGCCAGAAACTTAAAATACTGAAACCTGTATGCTTCATCAATTTCCTTTCTAATGTTACTAGGGGAGTAAAATCTTAATCCCTACGTTTGTGAGTGAACTAAATTCCCATTACTAGTGGGTTTTCCACCCCTTTAGAAATACAAAGAAAGGGACTGAGGGTTTAGGGTTTCCAGAGGCAAGCAATTTCGGAAGTGGATTGATGGCTTCAGGATAATTAGGTCTTCAGATTCCCCTGAAAATATCCTAATGGCTTTTAAAGTATGCCTGTTTCCTGTCTTTTCCATATTAAAGACCTATATTTGTATTGTTGCTGTTGTTATGTGCTCTTGAGTTGCCTGTAAATCATAACAACCCTATGTACAGCAGCTCTGAACCATGCCTTATCCTGAGCCAGTTTCACTGACTCCAGCACACCTAATCCCATTGCCCCGTTTATGGTGTCACTCCATCTCATCTGGGGTCTTTGTCTCCTGTGCTGTCCCTCGATCCTTCCAGCATGATGTCCTTCTCCAAGCACCGATCTCCCTCTCCTTCTCCCTCTCCCTCATATCTGTCTGTCTCAAGTTAGTCAGGTCCATGGAATCACTCCATTTCACAGATGAGGACTAATATGACATAGGTTATTACATGAGACCCTTCATAAAAAATAGCAGACCTGCTGGAGTGGGTGGAGAAAAGCAAATTCTTCCCACCCCAGGGGACAACCTCTATGTTATTAAACAGAACCCCTCCTTTCTCTTCCTGAAGAGCCTTCATCAGGGTTTTACCAACACTCCATAAGATCTATTTCAAAGAAAAGTCTGACCCACAGGTAAAATGACACCCTAACAGACTCAAAAGGACTCTGTTGTCCAGATTATCCATTGTCTCCTTATTTTAACAGTTGAAAAGTTCATAGATTGATGCTGTCTTGTCGCAGATAAACTTAAAAATAAAACAGGAATTTTAAAAGATCTCTGTGTGTTCAGTTTTCTAGATCTTCATTCACTAGTCAGGATGCTACCACAATGATCAGTTCAGTGACTGAAACCAAAACCCATCACTATCAAGTCCATTCAGACTCACGGCTATCCTCCGGCAGGAAGAGCCTGTTTCTTCCTCAGAGAGGCTGGTAAACTCAAACTGCAGTCTTAACACATTTTTCATTATCCCTCCAGAGTTCCTTTAGTTCAGTGGCTCAAAAATGAAAAAATTCACTACCTTTGAGTTGATTCTAATTCATAGTGACTTTGTAGAGAATTCACACCACTACAGGCATGTGGCCCTTCGATTGGCAACACAACATGCTATGGACTCTGCCACGAAAAACAGACCCTTGGAAAACCACATGAACATGAGTCCATATTGTTGTTAAGTGCTGTGGAGTTGACTACAACTCAGCAATACTATGAACAACAGATCTGAACCTTTTCTCATTCTATGCTATTCTCATCATCTCCTACACACTTATGCCCATTGCTATAATCATTGTGTCAATCCATCTCATTAATGGTCTTCCTTTCTTTTACTGACTCTTTATCTTTCCACGTATGATGTCCCTTTCCAAGGAATAGTCTCTCCTAGCAACATGTCCATAATATGTGAAATGAACCTTTGCCATCTGGTTTGACTTTCTCTAAAACATATGTTTCTACTTTTGCAGCACCTTAAGTCAAAGGCATTGATTCTTTTCCTGTCATCCTTATTCATAGTCGAACTCTCAGATTAATTGCAGGTGATTCAAAAGACTATGGCTTAGATCAGGCTCACCTTAGTCTTTAGATTGACATCATTGCTCTTCAAGACTTTGGAGAGGTCTCTGAAAGCAGACTCTTTCAATACTGTATGATCTTCTGACTCCTGGTATCAAGGTTGTTGATTGTGAATATAAGCAAGATGAAATTGTTTACAATTTTAGTCTTCTTTCCATCTATCCTGATGTTGCCCGTTGGCCTAGTGGTGAGGATTTTTGTTTCTTGATGTTGAGCTATAGTCCATATGGAAGGTTCTAGTCCCTGATCTCCATAGTAAGAGCCTAAATTCTTCTTGCTTTTAGCAAGAAATGTGGTGGCATTTCCCTAACACAGGTTATTGATGAGTCTTCCTCCAATCCTGATGCCACACTTTTATTCATGAAGTCTAGCTTCTCAAATGATTTGCTCAACAAACAGATTGAATAGGCATGGAGGAAGAATATAACTCTGACATACACCTTTTTTTAATTTTAAACCGTGTGCGGTTCCCTTGCTCTGTTTGAACAACAGCTTATTTACACTAGCTACAGGTTTCATATGAGCATAATTAAGTTTTCTGGAATTCTTATACTTCTCAGTGTTAGCCATAGTGTGCTGGGATCCACATTAAATCCCTTTGCATACTTAATAAAACACATCTTTAGGATATTCTTTTCTGAAGCCAAACTGAACTTCTGGCAGTCCTCTGTCAGTGTTCTAGCCATTTTTGGATGATTGTCAGCAATAATTTCTTGCATGTGATATTGATGATACTATTTGATATTTTCTATTTTTGTTGGATCATCTTTCTTGGGAATGGGAACAAATGTAAATCTTTGATGGGCTCATGTAGTCCAACTCAGATCCACATTATTTTTTCTCAGTCTCACCACTTCTAGGTTTGGCTGTTAAGCCATTCTATGTGGCCATCCTTCCAAGAGAACAAAGCTAATTTACAGCTTTTTTGTTGCTGGCTTCAAATAAACTATAAACTCTACTCAAATAGGAAATTCTCCTGCCAGAAAGCTCCTTGGGATTAGTCACTACATAGGACCACCTTGCACAAGTTCTAGAATGGAAAGTGTGATTTTAGCAAATGTAGTAAGTCTTTAATGCAAGAAAGTCTTCATACAATAACTTCCTTACTGGTTCATTGTTAAGTGTCAATGTCAGCATTCAAACACACTCTGTCTCTCACACACACACACACACACACATTCTTTCTCCCTCTCACACACACACACAGACACACACACACTCTCTCTCTCTCTCTCAAACTGATGAGTGTAAGAAGAATACTCTCAGCTTTGACTGGTTACTCTTCCTACCCTTACATTTGGGGGGAAAAAAGAGAGAGAGAGAGACTCTTCTTAAGCTTTCTAATTGCCAACGAAGCAAAACTGGGTGCCTTATGAATATGGAGAGGAATTAAACAAAATGGCAGGAGTGCAACAGGCCTGCATACTCTGAGAACTGCTTCCCCAGCCCCTAGAAACTCATATATGCACCTGGGAGACTAAACTTCCTGTGGAGAAGAGGAAAAAGAAAATAAGACATGATTGGATCAGTCAAATTTACTCTAGTTGGAACATGAACAATGCTGCCTTCTGTCTCTTTAGATTCTTAAAGAGCTACGTCAGGCCATGATCAGTAAGTCATTCAGGACATATGTGCTCAGCTCATCACTTCCCACTGTGTTAAGTGAGACCTAATTGCAGTGAATATAGGCCCCTCCTCTTGTGCAGCTCTTATTCATTTTAATTACAGATTGAATTCTTGGAGATGACTTTCCTTCTTTACAGTTAAACCTTGCAGATTTTCCTTAACTTAATAGTCTAGTAATTCTTTTTTCAGGGAGGCAGAGAATGACACCAGCCCATCAAACTACTTGTCAATAAAAACTTACCTGACCAGAGCTATAATGAAATTTGTGAATTACACAATGCTTTTTATATGCCATCCCCTTCTCCAAATAGGAATGATAGATGTATTAAGCAATTTCCACATGATTCATTACAATCACACTGTCCATATAACTAAAATAAACATTAGAAGCCCACTTCATGATTCAGATATTATTACTTTTTCATTGTATAGCTTTTCTGGCTCATTTCAAAATTTGCTTATCTGTAGTCATTATCCTGGTCATTGGTGGTGATTATTGTCTGTTGAATATTTTCCTCTCAGGTACATCCATTTGGGTGCAACTGCTGGCCACAAATCCCAGAGTACTTAATTGTGCTCATGTGGAACTTATACATAGACCAAGAGGATGTTACGTGAACAAAGCAAGGGAACACTACATGGTTTAAAATTAAGAAGGGAGCTTATCAGTTTTTATTTTCTCTCCATGTCTCTTCAATCAGTATGCTGAGCAAATTATTCAAGAAGCTGGATTCTCTGAAGAAGGTGACATCAAGATTGGAGGAAGACTCATTAAAAACCTGCATTATGTAGGTGACACAGCCTTTCTTGCTGAAAGTGAGGGGGACGTAAAGCACATGTTGCAGAAGATCAAAGAATACAGCCTTCAATATGGATTACATTTCAACATCAAGAAAACAAAAATTCTTAACACTGGACCTATAGGCAACATCATGATAGATGGAGACAAGATTAAACTGTCAACAACTTCATCTTACTTGGATCCAGAATCAACACCCTTGGTACCAGCAGTCAGGAAATGGGGAAATGTATTGCACTGGGAAAGACTGTAATTAGGCACCTCTCCAAATTATTGAGGAGTAATGATGTTAGTTTGAGAACTAAGGTGCATCTGATTCAAGCCATGGTCCTTCTGATCACTTACTGTGCATCTGAGAACAATAAATAAGGATGACAGAAAAAGAATTGTTGACTTTGAGCTGCAGTCTGGAGAAGAATGCTGAATATCCGTGGACCATCAAAAGAACAAATAAAAATGTCATGGAGAAGGTACGGCCAGAGTGCTCTTTGGAGGCTAGGATGATAGGTTTCTCCTCTCATACTTTGGGCATGTTGCTAGGAGGGGCTATTCCTCGGAGAGGGACATGATACTTGGAAAGGCAGAGGGTCAGTGAAGGAGAGGATTAACACAGTGACTGCACAATCAGCTCTAATGTGTCAGGAAGTGTGAGGATGGTACAGGGTTCT
>NW_006399821.1:6948391-6949070 GCF_000299155.1 Elephantulus edwardii | reverse complement strand
ACCACTCAGAACATGACTTTTCTTCTTCAGGTGTGCAGTGACTGCAGCAGTGGACTTGAACACAACAGGGAATGTCAAGATGGTGCTGAAATGGTCAGGGTTTTTTTCTTATGTGCATGGGTTACTGTGAGTTAGAACCAGTTCAATAGCATTTAAGAAAAACAAGGTAAACTGTATTCAGACCTAAAGAGTAAAACTCATTCTTGAATAGCATTGGTCCTCTGGGATGTTTTTACATTAGGTGATTAGTAGAATGTCAGCTCCAGAGTACAAGCAGTATTCACAGATGTGACTTGTGGCACACAGCAACCCACTGCATGGTGGCAACTAGCAGACCTGTCTTGAGAGTAAATACAACAAGATTGTACTCTTGGAACCAAGCTTAACAGTTCAGAAATGATGTCCCTCTGATCAAAAATGTTTTTACTGTCCTCTTCAGCCTCTATTCCAAATGAAATTGATAGTTGCACCAACTTAGTAAGCCTCTAAATGCATTCAAACATCGTTGGTGCCAGTGAGCTTCAAAGGTGTACTACTCTCTCAAGAGTCTCTCGCCTGTAGTCAATATTCTTGAAGTCTTTGTAGCCTGTTGGCTTGGGTGACCAAGAAGAGACCCCAAGTCCACTTCTACTCTACTGTATGTAATTCTAGCACCTTTAAGCTTTCTAACTTAAAAAAA
>NW_006399821.1:6911857-6948062 GCF_000299155.1 Elephantulus edwardii | reverse complement strand
TACATCAGAGAGTTGGACAATGACGAGGAAGGTTAGAAGGAGAATTGATGCCTTTGAGCTGTGGTGCTGGAGAAGAGTATTGAGGGTACCATGGACTGCCAAGAATACAAACAGATTCATCCTGGAAAGGGTTAAACCAGGATGCTCCTTGGAGGCAAGGATTCTGGGGCTTCGTCTGACATACTTTGGACATGTTGTAAGAAGGGACCGGTCCTTGGAGAGGGACAGCACAAGAGGGGAAGACCCTCTATGAGGTGGATTGATTCAGTGACTAGGGTGATTGGGATGGGTGTGTCAGAGGCAGTGAGATTGGCACAGGATAGAGCAGGGTTTAGGGCTGTTGTATATAGGGTCGCTATGAGTCGCAAGTGACTCAATGGCACATAACAATAACAACAACCTTACCCATCCAGTCTTCTCTCAATCTGTAGAGATCAAAATTCAAAAACAATTTGTTGTAGTCTGCCCATACTGAATCAACCATACTCTGTTTAACCTAAGCAGAGAAAAGGGACGGGTCAGGTCTTTCGGCCTGTACTCTTACCCTTCGCTTCAGCCAGCACAGTCATGGTTGAAATGTGGGACGGTCTGGTGGAATGAGCAAAAACATATTCTTGCCGCCCAGGATAAAGGAGTACAGGCACTGGTGGTTTGATGAAAGCTAGATTCCCCAGAATTTCAAATAAATACCGCATGCAAGTTTAAAAATGAGCCATCAGAAAAGAAAGTGGTGATACGCCATTGGTTTCTCCACTATAAATTGTAAAAAGTGCATTTGTTGAGATATATTTCTACATGAGAATAAATGGTACTTCATTGTTTTTAAAGTTTTCTTCTTGTACTAGAGACAAATTCACAATGTTATTCTTTGTTCAAATATAAATACATAGATAAAAATTGAGCTCTTGCCTTAATACCTCCAAATTTCAATTAGTTAAGCTTCAGTATTATCCTGGAAGAAGTCGCTCTGGTGATGCCTTGTAAATACTTTCCTATGTCCTTATACCCTTAGCACTTTTATCTCAGAAAGAGTAATGCTTTTTGCATATAAGTTAATCATAGAATGTCCATTTTAACAGGTCCAGCTGCTTGTCCCTTGTGATCACTTTCTCAGACCACCACTCAGAACATGACTTTTCTTCTTCAGGTGTCAGCGGAAGCAGTGGCGGGCGGGCCTCCCAGCAACCAGCGTGGTGATCACGTTTCACAATGAAGCCAGGTCGGCCTTGCTGAGGACAGTCGTCAGGTGAGGCCAGGAGATGCCCCTCTTTTCCCACCTATACAGCAGTGAACACATTGGCTGGACCCAGGGCTTTGAGTCCAGGCATGCAAACAGGGTTATCCAATTGTTTGAGAAAAGAAAATGCCTATATATCTTCAGTCTAGGCCTGATGTCAAAGGTGGGAAAACTTCTGTCCCAAGTTATTCCCTCAGAGGCCTGATACCTTTTCTCCTTTGTGCTTTTTCTCAGCGTGCTTAAGAAAAGCCCTCCCCATCTTATAAAAGAAATCATCTTGGTGGATGACTACAGCAATGATCGTAAGTATTATAGTCTCTGCAAATCTGGCTCTTTTTGCTGCCAAGTCTTTTCTCCTGTGGTGCTCATGAACAGCAGTGAGGCCAGAAATCAGTATCTCAGAAAGAAGTGATGCTTCTGAAATAAATACCCCTACAGAGGCAGTCAGCTCTTAAATAATTTCATAGTTATTGTGCTTCAGTTTACTAAAACTCGCTCTTTCTTTTGTTTGCCTAGCGGAGGATGGGGCTCTCTTGGGGAAAATCGAGAAAGTAAAGGTTCTTAGAAATGATCGTCGAGAAGGTAAGGCACTCCTTAACTCAATACCCAAACAGTTGAATGCTGACTTGAATGAGATTTCCTGATTCCAGTAATAAAGGAATGTTTAAGCTAAAAAGCAGTTAATTGCCTAGGATTCTCCCTGCACCCATTTATCCTTGCTTGCTGAAAATGAGGACTTGAAGCACTTGCTACAGAAGATTAAAGAGATACAACCTTCAATATAGATTGCATGACAGTGTCAAGAAAACAAATTCTTACCAATGGACCGGTAGGCAACATCATGATAGATGGAGGAAAGATTGCAGTTGTCAACAATTTCATTTTGCTTGGATCCAGAATCAACATCCCTGGTAGCAGCAGTCAAATTTTTTTAAAAAGCATTACATTGTGGTAATCTGCTATCAAGGACTTACCCACAATTCTAAAGAATAATTTTACGTGAAAGACTGTGATGCACTTGATCCAAGCCTTAACCTGTTCATTTGCTGCTGCTTATACATCTGAAGGTTAGAGAGTGAATAAGAATGATTGAAAAATATTGAATATGTCATGAACTGCCAAAAGAACAGACAGTAAATCTTGAAGGCAGTGCAACTAGAATGCTCCCAAGAGGCAAAGATAGTCAAATTTCACCTCACTTTGGACATATTTCCAGGAGAAGCAAGTCCCTGGAGAGTGATATCATGCTGGGAAAGGTAGATGGATTGGCACAGAGACTACTGCAGTGAGCTAGTGCATTACAGAGATCATCAGGATGGTACAGGAAATGGCAGAGTTCACGTCTGTCATTAAAAGAGTCACTGTGAGCCACTGTCAACTTGATGACACCTAATAAAAAACAACAACATCATCTCTTTGTGGAAGAAAGACAATCTTCCATGCCATTTATAGTCTCAGAAAACTCCTTGAAGGATTAGCTTTGAGTTGCTTCTTACTGGATAACAGTATATTTTAGTTTATTGTCTATTTGAGAACTTCTTCCTCCCCTCTTTGCTTTCCCCTTCCTGCTAACTATCCAACAGTGAGTCTCTCTGTATGTAAAACTTCCTTTCAAAAAAACTCCAACTCATTGCCATCAAGTTGGAACCAACTCATCTGACCCTCTAGTAGATTTTCAGAGATTGTAAATCACACGGGAGGAGATTGTCCATTTTTCTTCCTTGAAGCAGCTCATGAATTTTCCAGTTGCCTTTGGGGTTTACAAAACAACACCTTAACCCCTAGGCCATCTTTTTATAATAGTGGATTTAATATAATATACTTTCTGTTGTGACTGCTTTATTTAGCATAATTACCTCAAAAAGCATTCATATTATTCAGTGTTTTGTGAATGCTTTACTGTTTTTTTGGTGTTCCATAGTACTCCATTGCGTAAAGATGCTGCAGTTTCTTTAGCCATTGATGAACTTGGGGTCATTTCCATCCCTTTGCTATTGTAAATAGTGCAGCAATGAACATGGGTGTGCATGTAACTGTTTATGTTGCAGTTTTTATTTCGTTAAGTCATGTATCTACTCATGTATCTACTAGTGAGACTGCTGGATCAAATTATATTCCTAGCTTTCTAAAGAATCACCAAACTGCTTTCCATACTATTGTTGTTAGGTGCTGTCAAGTTCAGTAGGACTCTTAGTGACCTTATGAACAACAGATCTAAACTTTGCCCTATTATGTGCCATTTTCATCATTTCTGAACCCATTGCCACAGTCATTGTGTCACTCCATTTCATTGACGGTCTTCCTCTCTTCTGTCAAGGGTAGAAGTCACACTTGACCATTGCAGCCCAGAAGATGCTCTGGATTATTGATTCTTATAGGTACATGAAGTAGGATGGGAACAAATCCAGACATCTAGAGCCAGTGAATATGTGGTTGAGGGGCCAGTGCAAAGGCCAACAGATAGCATATACCCCTTTACAGCACCAAAACACTCTAGGACAAGGAATTCCTTACTCCACAAGGGCAAGACAAAACCTTCAAGGGGATTTGGGAATTCAGCACTGAACCAGAGCCACTCATTCTGAAACTATGGTGATGGCAAGAGAGATAAGGAAGTCAAAAGATGGGATTGATGTTCTTGCTTGGGCAGCACATATATTAAAATTGGAACAATACAGAGTAGATTAGCATGGCCCCTGCACAAGGATGACACAGAAATTAGTGAAACATCCCATATTTTTCAGATGGCCAACAGACAGAAATGCTCAAAATCACTGGCAGTAAGAGAGATGCAAATCAAAACCACAGTGAGATGCCATCTCACCCCAGTATCAGTGGCAAAGTTTAACAAGACAGCAAGTAATAAATGTTGGAGAGGATGTGGAGAGATAGAAACTCTTATAAACTGTTGGTGGGATTGTAAAATATTACAACCACTCCAAAAGGCAGTTTGGCATTTCCTCAAAAAGCTGAGCATAGAAACTCCATATGTCCCAGCTATTCCAATGATTAGAATATACCCAGAGAAAATTAGAACTGAAGGACAAATGGAGATTTATACAACGATGTTTATAGCAGCATTATTCACCATCGCAAGAACATGGAAACAGCCCAGATGTCCAACCACAGTTGAATGAATTAAGAAATTATGGTATATTCACATGATGGAATACTATGCAGCATGCAGGAGCAATGATTTTGAAAATTTCTGCCTAACTTGGGAGGGTCTGGAGAGCATTATGCTAAGTGAACTAACTAAGTCCCATAAGGACAAGTACTGTATAAGATCATTATTGTAGAAATAAAAAGATAACTCATAAAACATGTATGAGGACTCAAGCAGGGGAAGGGAGGAGCAGGGGGGTGAGGATGAGCAGGGGGTAATCATAAGGTTGCACAGTTTGATGGGGGAGAGAGGGGCAGGTAAAGGAAATGGGAAAGATCTGGTGTGAAGAACAATGTATACGAACTTTGTAAGGAAACCAACATAAAATTTTCTTTAAAAAAAAATGGGATTGGGGACAAATGCAAAAGACTGGATGCCCTTCCCCTTCAGGTATTTTGGGGATTGATCTCTCCTGAAGTGACAAGGGATGGGGGAGGGAGAGGTGTCAGTGACAGCTAACTTCAGCAAGAACCCAATAAGATATTCATAGTACAGGTGAAGGGTGAGATCCTCCTCCTCCTTTTTTTATGTAATGTTGGATTTCTCAGGGTCTGGTCTTTATAACTTAACCAGAGAGAAAGAGGGTGAGTGAATGAGAGAGAGAGAGTGTGTGTGTGTGTGTACACGTACTGTCAAATCAGATCTGACTCGTATGGGAGGAGATTGTCGCTCCTTCTCCAGCAGAGCATCTGGTGGATTCAAACTGCGCACCTCTGGGATTGCAGTACAGCTTCTTGCCACTAGGCCACCAGAGCTCACCTAATTGTTTCAGAATTTAATTCTGCTTTTACAGCACAGACTCTACAATTTTTAAATCCGTTAAAAGTTTTCTATATTTTGTGGTCTTGCATTTAAAGACGTCACCAGACCCACCTGGAAGAATTTATAGTCTGATGTTGTGTGTGATGTTCTATACAAATAAATTAGGCCAGAGTGATCAATAGTTCTGCTTAGGTAGCTACACTCTTATTCATTATTTTGCTTATTTTTTTCTGTAACTTGGTAAGAGACAGGTGTTCAGTATTCAGTTATGATTATTTTTTCACAAATTGTCCCTGACTTAAAATGGGATTCTGTTCCAGACACTCCATTTTTAGTTGTTTCTTAGATAAGTAGAATACCTATAATAATTGCCTTTAATTACCAGTATCTTTATACATTTTTGTTTGTCTTCAGGATGGGGAAACATTACATTTAAACATAAAGATTTTTTTAAATATATACATTTTAAAAATAGCCAAAACATAAAAATTTACCCTGACAATGATGAAGACTCATACATTGATTCTTTGGCAATTTTAATAACTTTATTTGTGGAAGGTTCTGAATTATTACTGAGAATGAAGCTGCTGTTGCTAGTCAGAAAATTGCTAAGAGATTTTAGTCTACCTTCTCCTTTTCTTTTTCCTTCATATATTTCACAGTAACATTTCACTGCTCCTGAAATCTTAACAACTTTAGCAAAGCAGTATTTAGATCCATATTTTCAAGCAACAGAAGCCTTGATTTAGTTTAGGAAAAACTTCTATATGGACTGAGGCTCAATATCAAGAAGACGAAGATTCTCACCACTGGACCAATTGGCAGCATCAGGATGGATGGTGAAGAAATTGGGATTGTTCACAGCTTTAGTTTGGTTGGCTCTTGGCACCAGCAGCAAAGAAATTAAAAGACGTATTGCGATGGGAAAGTCTGCTGTTAGGGACCTCTCCAAAGTACTGAAGAACAATGGGGTCTCTCTGGAGACTAAGGTGCATCCGATACAGGCCATGGTCTTTGCAATCACTTGCTATGCATCAGAGAGTCAGACAGTGACTGGGGAGGATAGAAGGAGAATTGATGCCTTTGAGCTGTGGTGTTGGAAAAGAGTATTGACTATACCATGGGCTGCTAAGACATCGAACAGGTTCATCGTGGAGAGGGTTAAAGGCAAAGATTTGAAGCTTCATCTGACATACTTTGGACATACTGTAAGGAGGGACCAGTCCTTGGAGAAGGACATCATGCTTGGAATGGTGGAGGGCAGGCGCAGAAGAGGAAGAGCCTCTAAGAAGTAGATTGATTCAGTGACTGGAGTAGTGGGGATAGGTGTGTTGGAGACAGTGAGATTGGCACAGGATAGGGCAGAATTTAGGGCTGTTGTACATCGGTCGCTATGGGTTGCAGGCGACTTGACGGCACTTAACAACAACTGTCTAGTCACTGTGAATTTCTTGACAATTTCTCTCCTTCCTCTTTTTCATTATTTAGTTCTTCTTCAACATTTCTTTCCTCTTCAGAATTCACTGAGTTCTAATATGTAATTTCCTCTTAGTGATATGGAAGCTGTTCCACATCAGTGATAACAAGTTCTAAGTTCTTTCATTCATTCTTGCCTTTGTAGACAGTTTTCCCCACTAGTTTCAACTGTCATATTTCCGTGATTAAATGCTTACAGCCATTCATAGAACTCAACAGCTTTTTCAAGGCCCCTGCATGCATTTTCCCATACCTCTTCATTGTAAGATGCACTTTTGTAGGTTGACTGGTTGTATATGGTTTAACTGAGATTTTTCACAAGGTAAATATTTTGTAAGTTGAGAACTACCTATATTTCCTGAATTTAATCTGACAGTCTTGTTTCATATATTTTAAAGCTGTTATTATACATGTATACATTTAGGATTAAGCAGGAGTGATATTCACAAGATGTCTCTGGAAACTCTATGAACTTAGAGATAAACGACGATAGTTAAAGAACAGGGTTCAGGTCTTTTGTTCATAGGGTCACTATGAGTCATGCTCTACTCGACAGCAATCAACAACAATAACAACATATCTTACAAAGCATAGACTTTTTACTGTAAACATACCAGAAAGGGAGGGCTGGCAGTGTAGTCCATAGGGAGATATGCTGCTGACACAAGGTCATGACTCTTTGGAGGTTTGAATCTACTAGTGGCTCCTTGGGAGAAAGATGAGTGTCTCTTCCTGTGCGCCATAAACCCTCTGGAGGGTCAGCTGAGTCAATTTTGGCTGAACCAGCAGTGAGTGAGTGTTTTTATATCCAAGGTTTGTCTCTTAAAGATAAATTACAGCAACATTTTCTTAAATCCTGTCTTTTTACCTTTTATTTGGAGTTTTTAATCATTTAGCATCTGATGTGATTACTGATGTCATTGAATTTGGAACTACTATTTTCCTATCAATTTTCTGTTTGTCCTATATGTTTTGTTCAACTATTAAATTTTCCACCTTTTGGATTTATTACTTATATGTATAATAAAAGCCAAACCAGACTCATTGCTGACTAGTCAGTTCTGACTCATACTGACCTTCCACTGGTTTCCAAGGCTGTAACTCTTTCCTGGATGAGATTGCCCATCTTCTGAGAAGTGGTTGGTGGGTTTCAACAGCTGAATTTTTGGTTAGCGGTACTATATATTACAAACTAGGTCACAAGGGTTCCTGTGTTTGTAAAACTCTTATTTTAATTTTTCTTACGTCTTTTTAACTATAGTTTTGTTATTTCCCCCTAGTGTTTGCTGTGAGAAATGCCATATATCTCCTTCACTTACTACATTATACATAACATGTAAAAATTTTGTAATTGTTTAATTCTGTTACCTATCCCTTGTCCTAAATATTGTTGCTACTACAGATGTTACAAACTACACAATAAATTTTAAAACGGTCCCTTTCTAGAAAGACTTAAGAAAAGGAGCTTATATAAACTGTTAGATTTTTATATTAATATTTATGAATTAATATTTTTTAACAATTTATTATTATAAATTAATATTTATTAACATTTCTGATGTGTCCTTTCCATGAATTCAAGGTTTTTGGTTATCTGGTATTATTTTCTTTTAGCCCAAAAAACTTTCTTTAGTATTTTCTTTTTTTTTAGTATTTTCATTTCTTACAGGCTTGCTGATGATAATGTCTCTCATATTCTTTATCTGAAGAATTTTTATTTCTCCTTCACTGTTGTTAGATGCCATCAAGTCAAGTATAACTCTTAGCAACCCTGTGAACAAAAGATCTAAACCCTGTTCTAACTTGTGCCATTCTCACACTTCTTGACACACAAGAGCCCATTGCAGCAGTCACTCTGTCAGTCCACCTGGTTAATGGTCTTCCTCTCCTTCACCAACCCTGCACCCTTCCCAGCATCATAGCCTTCTCCAAGGAATAGCAGCTCCTAGCAACCTGCCCAAAATATGTGAGGCAAAGCCTCATCATTCTTGCCTCCAAAGAGCACTCCAGCTGTACCCTCTCCAAGACATATGTTTGTTCTCTTTGCCATACATGGGATATTCAGTGCCCTTCTCCAACACCATTTCTCCATCAATTCTTTTTCTATTATTCTTATTCATTGTCCAGCTCTCAGATTCATAGCAAGTAATTGGAAAGACCATGGTCTGAATTAGATGCATCTTAGTCCTCAAACTGACATCATTACTCCTCAGTAATTTGAAAAAAATCCCTAACTGCAGATTTTCCTAGTACAGTGTGTCTCATTATTTTCTCTAAGTAGAATTCAGAATTAGCAATATTTTTCAGTGCTTTAAATGTCATTCCAATATCTTCTGTGCTCTAATTTTCTCTTTATAATTTTTGTCATCATTTGTATTGGTGTTTAACAACTTTACTGTGCCTAAATTTGGTTTTCTTTCTATTTTTACTGCTTAGAGGTTTTTCTGTCCCCTTGAATATAAAAGATAATGACGCTTAGAAATAATCAGCCTGTTATATTATTTTTCTGTCTCATTTTTCCTTCTCTTTCTTGGACTCTTAATTGCACATAGATTCTCTCTCATTACTGTAGAGTTGGAACTGACTCATATCTGACCCTCCAGTGGTTTTTCAGAAACTATAACTCACATAGGAGGATATTACTCATCTTTGTTCTGTTGAGTCACTGGTAGATTCAAACCACCACAGAGGGTGCTACCTATGGGTCGTCAGGTTAATGTCTGTTTTTCTGCTTTCAAATTCATTGTTCCTCCAGCTCCAATCTCCTATTAAACTCAATGACTTTTTTTATTTTACAGTTTTTCATTCAAGAGTTTTCATATGACTGGGCTAAGATCGCTCTTCTCTTTACATACTGTGATTATTGTTTCTTTTGCATTCTTGAACATAATTATAATAACCCACTGCTGTTAAATTGTTTCCAGCTCATGGCAACCTTTTACTAGGTTTCCAAGGCTCTAACTTCAAAGGATACAGATACCAAACTTTTGACTATATAAAAAGAGGACTTTAAATACTTGTTGTCACTGGTTATGAGTAGTATTGCCATTTTCATATCTAAAGTTCACCATATATAAGCCCGAATGTATAGTAACAGCTATTTATGACCTCATCCAGGCGTACAATACTACTGTAAAGAAGACTGTGTGTGTTAGTGAAAAATACATTTTATTAACAGGTTGTATGTACATACACTATATATTTGACCATTAGTGCAGCTCCTTTTGCGAAAAAGCCAGACAACTGTGCTTTATTGTCATTTACATTGTTTGTGGTAAGTCTGAGGAGGCAAAGATGTTTGCAACACTGTTAACATCAAATTATCACTATGAAAGTCAGCATAATTAGCCTTTCTAGTGTGATGCCTTTTTTAGCTTAATTAGAAAATGCTGTGGTTGTTTTAAGGCGAAATGGTTTAAAAAGTTCCTCATTACAGTTGCTTGATAAAGAAGACTTTGATTATGTAAAAGCCTTTCTCAGAGGATACTAATTCTTAGAAAATTACATCCCCAGTCATACTGCCTTAAGACAGAGGCATCACCTGGACAGAGCTCTGTCTTGGTGAGCATAGGCTGTGCTGAGTGCATCAGACAAGTTGAAAGGTGGTGCAGGTGCAGAGGCTGGGTGTACTGCCCTGCTCTCTGTCTCTCAGGAACTACAGGTGTGTCTCCTCATGGCTTTTGAATTTGCTTCCACAGGCTTGATGCGCTCCCGGGTTCGTGGGGCTGATGCTGCCCAAGCCAAGGTCCTGACGTTCCTGGACAGTCACTGTGAATGCAACGAGCACTGGCTGGAGCCCCTCCTTGAGAGGGTGGCTGAGGTGAGGCAGGGGCCCAGAGGTGTGAGCTGGGGACTGCTCAGATGAAATGTCTCTAGATGTTTATTCAAAGAGCAGAGTACTGACTATGAATTTTTTTAGTAGGGAAAAAAAATCATAGGGAAGAGCAAAGACCAGCAGAAGCCGGCGAAACTTGGATAATTTATATGGATGCTATCTTAGAACGATTTTCCTTGCTGCCCACTAGTTTACAGTGAATTTGTAAGTGGCAGAATGCTTAGGAAAGAAGGGCTCCCACAGTGAGTGCTGCTCTTCTCAGAGGATAGGGAAAAGGACACTGACAGGAAGGGTGGTAGGTTCACCCCCTTCAGTGGTGCTGTCCTGGCATTGAGAATGGCCACCTCCAGCTTGTTAGGAGAGTTCTTGGTCAAGTCATAGGGAGTAATGATGACCACAAGGGTTACATCACTAATATTACATTTAGGCTTTTGTCGTTTGTCTTGCCTTCTATATATTTTATGTACTTTTCTTTCCTATTGAATGGCTCTTAATGGGATGAGGAGTATAAGTTTGATGAAAACGCTATTGAAATACAGAATGAACAAATTATAGCAAAGAATGGCTATAAAAACAGCAAGAGCCCATGAGGATGGCCATGTTTCCCCTTTATCAACTTCACAAAGGAGAGCTATTCCCATCCACAACATCAGTAACACAAAACCAATTCCCATGAAGTCAGGCGTGCCCCCACACGCTCCCTTGCTTCTTTCTACTCATCTCAACACCAGTCTTAACTGCTTTGGTGGGTCTAAAATCTGATGTGATAGCTCACAGATTACAAAGAACCATTGGGGAAGTCAAAAAATTATGATTCAGATTAATGACTGAATACAGTCCAGACAGCTCTATTAATCTGCACATAGGCACCTCAGCCACGACCCTTATGGCTCTAACTGCTCCCAAGTTTTCAGTCCTGTCAGTATTGGCTTACCAACCCCCATGAAAGAATTCCTATCTCTCATCGGTTTTCCAATCTGGCCATGGCTGCTGTTACTGTCCCGAAGCATGTCTGACATTTCCCTGTCTCCTCTTGACCAGGATGGGGAAGATCTCTTTCCTCTTCTCTGATGGGGGAGGATTCTGATTCTTCTGGCTAGAGCTATTCAATTTATTGGTGAGACTAGAGAATCTTCTTGTAAATTTGTTGAGACTGACCAGTCCCTTAGTGGAATGGTAGATAGATAGCTATTCTCATGTGGATAAGTTAACACCCCATTTGCATATCCCTGCCCATCTATATAGCAAAGTCAAGTAATCTCTAGAAGAGTCAAATTGAAAAATAAACTCCATAAAGGCACAGTCACGAATAGGGAGATAATTACAAAGTGTTTTCCATATACACACTAAATACCATTTATTGAGTACTAACTGTATGTTAGAGGCTTTTTATCTAATCCAGGTATCATTCCCACTTGATGAAGAGAACTTTGACAGTGTATGCAAAGTTGAACAAATAAATAGGAGAGCTAGGTTTGCCAACTAAGTTCAAGTAAATCTCTAAAGGTACCCCTACCTTTCCTTGTCCACACCTAGATAGAAGAACCCATCCTTGGCCCAGCCGTGCCCCCGCCAATGTCTGCTACCATGCTGCCTCCTGGTAGGCCACAGTCAATGCCAAAGTTGCCAATTTGTTGAGAAAGTCTGGAAGAGCCACTTAAGTTTTATAGTTTGACTCTAAACCATTTAAAACACCTCTTAACCAATTATAGGTGGAAAAGTCTTGAGAATATATTAATTTCTCATCAGTTACGAAGAAATTATCTGTATTAAGAAACAGAATGAGATAAAGGGGACTTAGAAGTAAAGCAAAATATGATCCTTGACTCCCACACCTCAGTGATACCGAGGAGAATGTTGTTCTTTATTGTTGATCTTCCCAGGCCTATTTTGTCCCATAAATGCTCAGGGTGTCAGAATTAGAGGGTTAGCTAGTATTCTGTGCCCTCCTGGTAACTATGCAAGTTAGATTGGCTGTACCCCTCTCTCCAGGGAGTCCATAATTTGTTTAAACAGAGCAAGCTGTGCAAGCAGACATCTCGCTCCTTAAATGGAAAGTCCCACAGCTGGCAGCTGAGCCCCCTCAGTCCCCATGACCAAGCACTGTGCCTTGCAAGCAGTGAAAGCAGAATACATATTTGACAAATGAATGCATGAGTGAATTAATGGGATTTGTAAAGTTCATTTCTTGGGAATGACTCAGCCAAACAGTATCATTCTGGTCTTTGATGCAGCTGTTTCAGGTCCCCGAAACTTAGGTTCAGTGCTGCTCTTCATTTCCCTGATGAGGATGTGCTTTTCCTATTGAATAAATGATGTGTGGTATCCTGCGCCTGACACTTCTGCTGTGAAGATTGTTGTTGTTGTTGTTATGTGCTGTCGAATCGTTTGCGATTCATAGTGACCCTATGTACAACAGCCCTAAACCCTGCTCTATCCTGTGCCAACCGCACCGCCTCTGACACACCCATCCCGATTACCCCAGTCACTGGATCAATCCACCTCATAGAGGGTCTTCCCCTCCTGTGCTGTCTCTCCACTTTACCAAACATGATGTCCCTCTCCAAGGACCTGCCTCCTTACAACATGTCCAGAGTATGTCAGATGAAGTCCCAGTATCCTTGCCTCCAAGGAGTAGCCTGGTTTAACCCTCTTCAGTGTGAATCTGTTTGTTTTCTTGGCAGTCCAGGGTACATTCAGTACTTTTCTCCAGCACCACAGCTCAAAGGCATCAATTCTCCTTCTGTCCTCCCTAGTCATTGTCCAGCTCTCTGATGCATAACAAGTGATTGCAAAGATGATGGCCTGTATCAGGCACACCTTAGTCTCCAGAGAGACACCGTTGCTCTTGAGTACTTTAGAGAGGTCCCTAACAGCTGTAAAGATTAGCATTGATTAATCCACCCTCACTACCAGACTGTGAACTCTTTTAGGGAAGGAAAACTCAGTTGTTGATTCTGATATCCTTAAAATTTAGTACAAAGCTTGGTGTATGGTAGATGCTCAATAAATAAAAACTTTTAAAATCACCAGGCATTTCTCTTTCAATGTCTTAATGTTCTTCCCTATTGTGTTATTTTTGTGCTCCCAGCCCAACACTCTTTTTTCCTTGATGATTTACACCTAGATGATGTTGGGCTTTCATGACATTCTCCTTAGTTTGTTCTTCTAATAGGTTATTTTTGTGTCTCTGTTTGATTCCTTTATTGATTTTTTTCAAAGTTTTTCTTTTGGCTAATAAATGTTAAGTGACCCAAGAAAACCATGTCCTCCTCTGTTGAAAATGAGCACGAGACAGCATCTCAGTGTCTCTCCATTGTTCAGTCACCCAAACTGAAAGAGGTCAGAAAATCTATAGGCACTGTGTTCACACACTTCCGGCGGAACAATGACAGTATGCCATGAAAAGCTGACCTGTTCTAGGAAAAAAATAATGTGAGCATGAAAGTCTTCCATTTATTCATGTAACTTTCGACTATAATAATAGCAGTCTCTTCTCATTGCACACACACATCATAGAACTCTACTCTGTGTGTTATGTAGGTGTCTCAGCAATGAGTTCAGACTTGCTAAATCCTTTCCTGAAGTAACAAATGAGTGTTGTTTCAATAAAGTTGTGCTTAGATTGTTTCTAAATGTATAAAAAAATCACAGGAGCCTACTAAGTGTGGGTATGGTCCTTGCTTCATTCAAGCAAATAATGCCTGAGCCATTTAAGAAACATGGCTGTTTTAGCTCATCCTCCCCCCTTACCCGGAAAATAATGTGTCTTTATGAGAGCAAACTATACTTGGACCAGGAGACAGTCATCAGAACAGAGCAAGGGAATAGTGCATGGTTCAAAATCAGGAAGAGAGTGCGTCAAGGATGTCGTACTGTCTCCATACCTTCTCAGTCTATATGTGGAACAGATTATCTGGGAGGCTGGGCTCTATGAGGAGAAATGTGACATCAGGACTGGAGGAAGATCTATCAACAGTCTGCGTTATGCAGATGACACAACCTTGCTTGCTGAAACTGAGGAGGACCTGAAGCACTTGCTGCCGAAGGTCAAGGGCTGCAGCCTTCGATGTGTATTGAAGCTCAGTGTCAAGAAAACAAAGATTTTTACCACTGGCCCGATTGGCAGCATCAGAATGGATGGTGAAGGGATTGAGACTGTCAACAACTTCAGTTTGCTTGGATCTACAGTCAACACTCTTGGTACCAGCAGCTAGGAAATTAAAAGACGAATTACATCAGGAAAGTCTGCTGTCAGAGACCTCTCCAAAGTACTGAATAGCAGTGATATTAGTCTGGAGACTAAGGTGTGCCTGATACAAGCCATGATCTTTGCAATTACTTGCTATGCATCAGAAGCTGGGCAATGACTAGGGATGATAGAAGGAGAATTGAAGCCTTTGAGCTGTGGTGCTGGACATGAGTACTGAATATACCATGGACTGCTAGGAGAACAAACAAGGCTGCTCCTTGGAGGCAAGGATTCTGAGGCTTCATCTGACATACTCTGGACATGTTGCAAGGAGGGATCAGTCCTTGGAGAAGGACGTCATGCTTGGGAGAGTGCAGGGACAGCGCAGGAGAGGAAGACCCTCAATACAATGGATTGATTTAGTCACTGGGGTAATGGGAATAGGTGTGTCGGGGACAATAAGATTGGCAAGCGATAGAGTAGGGTTTTAGGGCTGTTGTGTATAAGGTCACTGAGTCACAGGCAGCTCAACAGCATATGACAACAACAGCATGAGAGTGGAGGGCAGAGATGCTTTGATGAAAAAATTGGGGCCCCCTAAAAGGCCAAGGATGGCAGCAACTGAGAAGAGCAATTCATACTGCCCTGTAACCATTTAGTATGAATTCCTTCTTCCTATGGGTGTGTGTGTGTGTACTAACTGCTCTTATCTTTTTACATTTTTTTAGGACAGAACGCGAGTTGTTTCTCCCATCATCGATGTCATTAATATGGATAACTTCCAGTATGTAGGGGCATCTGCTGACTTGAAAGGCGGTAGGTGTCAGTGCGAGGTGAAGGTAGGCCTGCTTTACCCTTGCTGTCCATATATGTGTCTCTGCCATGTCTCCAACTCACATGTGTACTGTGGATAAGAAGCATTTCACAGAGAAAGCAGCCTTCCTAAAGAATTCCGTGTGTTTCTTATTCCCCCCCCCCTTCTTTTGCTTCTGTGACTTGTCATGTTTTATCGTGTTTGAGGTCCTCCCTCCCCCAGAAATGGTGCAGATTGGAGGGACACTAAGATTGGGCTGCAGTGTAGGGAATTAGGGAGTGGAAAATTTGTTGAATTTTTTTCTTCCTCTCTTCATTCCAGTTCTTCTTTGGTAGCCTGTATCTCTTAAAGGTGTGGTCACTCAATTTGACCCTGATATCATCCCATCTCTCTACCTCAGCCTAGTCATTCACTGAATCCTGTTAGTTTTAACTACTTATATATGGTTCCTTCCCTCCTCTGGTCACCACTGTCACTGCCTTACCTCATGTCTAGGTCATCTTGTGTTAGAAGCCACCCCCACCCCACCCACCCCCGCCATCTTTGTCGGTCTCACATCCAGCTTCCAGAGCCCCAAGGTTCTTTGTCTGATGCACCCTTTCCCCTCACACAGATGACCAGAGGCCATCACTCTCTAGGAAAGGCAGGGCTGTGTTATGCTGGTTTTGCTGGCAGAATGCACCACACTGGTCTGTCCCCTCGTGAAGGAAAGCAAAACCTGACATTTGATGGCAAGGCTGTGCAAGGCTAGTGTTCTTCCGTCCAGAGTGGCCTGTGAGTTGTGAACTGGAATAGGGCAGCTGCCAAACTGACTGAGAGGAAGATCATTGTGCCCCACTTTGCCGCTTCTTTTGGCTCATTTTCATCTACAAGCTTTTACACGTCCACATTCTAATTTTGAGGAAGGAGTTTGTAGGCCCAGGGAGCCAATTCTACTCTGTCTGTGCCCTCCTAAATAGTTTTGGCCTTTGGAGAACACTGGAAACGTGGAGACAGATTTTTCTCTAATAATTCTTTTTTTTAGACTCCTTACAGACATGAATGTGTTCTCTTGTGTTTTGCTTTTATTCTTATACATTGTAATTTTCAAGAACTCTGACCCATAGCTTCTATTTTGGGCAAATTTTTTGGGGAAAAAAAATTCAGATGCAGTCATCTATCTGGTTTCTCTGCCCAGCCATGTGCCCTAATTTCCCTCTCTCTTCTTCATATTTTCCTGACTTTTGCTTTTTGTTTTTCATTGAGTCCTATGCAAGTATCAGGTGTTTCAAAGCAGTAAGGATCCCAGGCACTCATGCTATTTGCCCTTTTTCTTTTCTATCACTGTAGGCTTTGACTGGAATTTGGTATTCAAGTGGGATTACATGACCCCTGAGCAAAGGAGAGCCCGCCAAGGGAACCCAGTGGCCCCTATAAAGTAAGTGCTGCTCCTATTGGTGCCCTCAGAAAAGAACCCATGTCATCATCTTCCCTGAACACATCAAACTCTACCCCTCTATCTACAGCTCCCCTTGTCCTATATAGTAAGGATAGTTTCTGCCACAAGGGCATAGAAGAAGCTTTTGAAGACTCCTTTCTCAAGTGAAGTCTATGGAGCATTTGATGTAGCAGATTGGGATCTCTGCTTGGTTCCTAACACTATAAATGGAGTGCCCAACAGGGCAAGTCCTGTCCACTTCAATCTGGCATGTCCTCCCGGTAGAACTCTAGTAGAGGCCACTAGTGCTTGTCACATCAGCTTCCCGTGAAAATCACCTAACCATGCAGCCAAGACTCTGGCTTTTGGGGCACCTCAAGATGCTTTTTTCTGGCTAGGGAGAGAGTATGGGAGACCATATTGAGTAAATTGTCATACACAGTAGAGTAGATGATTTCTACAAAGTACAGAGTCCTGAAATATATTTTCTCATTGTAGATAACATTTTAATTCTCACAGTGTTACTACAGAAACAAAGCAGAGGCCCAGGAAATACGTTGTTAGCAGCCCCTTTTCTAAGCAATGAGGAAGTGACATATGCCATGAATTCCATTTTACAGATGAAAATACAAATTCATATAATGACAGTCATAAAACAAAGCAAACCCACTGCCCTTGGCTTGATACTGACTCAGAGTGACCCTGTGAGAAACGTAACCTGCCCTCTATGGTTTTCAAGTCTATGAGTCTTGACAAAAGCAGACAGCCACCTCGCCAACATGTATTGAGCAGTTTCTAAATGTACTGGGTAATCTGATGTTTCTTATTTTTAAAAAATTCTTATAATTACTCTGTGAGGAAGATGAGAACTAAAAAGGTTAAATTGACAAGTTGACAAATGTTTCAATCTCAAACAACCCAGCTGCAGAGCACACACTCCCAACCTGGGAGCTACCTGGATGGTGGTTCACTATGGTTGGTGCCAGGAAGGTATGTTAGTTAGGTATTAGAGAATAATAGCGAAAGGACTGCTGTCTGAAACTCTGAGTGAAGACCCATGACTTTGAGGTTATTTTTAAGGACAACTTGTAGTTCAGGAACCTTAGGTGAAGAGGGCTTATATTCTAATTCTGAAGTCCAACCTCTTCTTTCTTCCCATCCTTCTTTTTACTTCCTTAGAACACCCATGATTGCCGGGGGGTTGTTCGTGATGGATAAGTTCTACTTTGAAGAGCTGGGGAAATATGATATGATGATGGATGTATGGGGAGGAGAAAACTTAGGTATGTATGAACCTGTTTCTTCTGAGTTAATTCAGTAGTGGGCTAAAGACAACTTAAAATTCTATTTAAACAAGAATTCTTTCCTGCCCACCCTAGAAAGGTATAAATGAAAAATGGAAGCTTTGAAAGTATTATTTGGCAAGAGTGTACAGAACCCAGAATGGTAATTGGTAAAAAATGTTTAAAAAGAGTTCAAGTAACCACTCATTGCCAAAATTTATCCCCAGTATAATTATAAATGACCACCTTTTACTCTTAAGAGTGTCTTGGATTGGGCAACTTAGTGTGTCAACCTAAATTAGAGAGTTAATATCTTGGTAGAAAGTTCAGGCTTTTTAATATCCTGTGAATCCGAGAATTTTGAAAGCAAAGTTCATTTTCGGCCACCTTGAGGGAGTCATGAATGCCTGGCCAGTGTGACTGAATATCATTTTGGGGATCAGATGAGGTAGAAAGACCTTGGCATATGGTTTCTTCTGGACTATTTTTGTGAGTAGTTCTAATTGGGTTTGATTTATTTTTATTTCTTTTTTTCTAAGTAACTATAAGTTCTTTTTACTCAAACTTATATGGTTAATTATTATTAGGTGCTGTTGAGTCAACCACAAGTGCTAGCAACCCTATAAACAACAGATCAAACCTTCCCTGCCCTTCACCATCCTGTCATTACAATCTCTGCCATTCTCAACTTCACTGTTGCAGGCATGTGTATTTTTATGCATTCTCTTTCATTTTTACAACTTAACAACTTTCCTAGAGTCATGCATTCCATGTTCCAATAATTAGTGGGTGATTGCAGCTATTTCAACTCTTTTCAAGTGTTGCGCCATCAGGCGATCATCAGGTCTTTGATTGGGTGAAAACTCTACTCATCCCATCAGCATCATTAAGGTACACTCTGCTTTGAGGAGGACGCTCTTCCCCAGTTGCATTTCGAGTGCTTTGCAACCTGAAGGACTCATTTTCTGACACTATATCCAGCAATTTGCTTTTGTTATTCATACGATTTTCAAAGACCTGTTCTTTCAGAATTAGATGGCCAGTCTTGCTTTTTACCCTATGGGTCTGGAAGCTCTGCTGAAACCTGTGTACTCGGGGTGACCCTGCTACTGTTTGAAATATCAGTGGTGTAACTTCCAGCATGACACCAACACACAGTCCACCACAGAACAGAAAACTGGCAAGTGAATGGTAATTAGCCTGAAGGATAATGCCGTTTGATTGACTTTGGTCTACCACAGTAGCTGTGTCACATTTAGAACACAGATGATTTTTTTAAAAAAACTAAACAAAAACATAGCTCAATATATGAGTGTTTCATGGAAAATCAGTTTATTCCATTAACTTCTAACAAAACCAGTTAAAAAATAACTAAAGAGGGTTTTTTCAATTACTTTCCTTTGTTTCACTTTAAGGCTTTCAGGTGTTTGAAATTATGCATTAGTTTTTAAATTGCATTCATGTTGAGTGGATATACCCTACAAAAGGAAGAAAAATGAAGCTACTATAATTTTTAGTAGTATCTGCTTATGACAGAGACTTAAATACTGGAGTTCCTATTAGTTAAATAGCAAAACAGAACCACCCTAGCCTTTTATTTTTCTGTAACTTTATAATGTTGAACATTTTATATTTGTGATAATATCAAATCACTGGAGGAGCTCTCTGAATTGATTTGGTCTTAAGGACATCTCATAAAGCAATAACTACACAAAAAAAACATGGGTCAAATTCCTTCTTGTTGAAAGTTCTTTGACTATGCATTGACCTTAGATAGAATCTAGACTAAAGTCACCTAAGCTTGAAAGACTTCAGAAGAGAATGTTGAGTCCACCTTTCTCCATAGATGTCATTTGTGGAGTATGATTCTTGTGCTTTCTACATCATGACAAAATACAATAGCTGTACATGGATATTACTCCTGGTTGACTTCTTCAAGTCCTTGACCCATCCCAGAGCTTTCAGCTAACAGTATGCATATATGACAGCCTGTCTTTATTTTCACAAAATTGTTCCCCACCCTGCTGTGTGAGATGGGACTTCCACTGTGCCTACTCATAGGAATCCCATTCCACAAATCAGTAAGAAAGAGGGGAAGCTCCAGCAGGTTGAGGGTTTTTTGAGGGGGCCAGGTGAGGGCGATACCAACTGAAATCTGTTGCTTCCAGGACATTCTTTAGAATGTTAATTGTTGTACCCCTTCTTTATTAACATGCTCTCATACACATGAACACCCACACGAACCATTTGTCCTAGATAAGGTCTAGTGGTGTGTACATGGTATCAAGGAAAAGCCAGTACTAAGAAGAGACAAGGAATTGCATTATTGGACTGTTTTTGCTCAAACTCCTGTGCCTGTTTACCTATCACACAAGAGCAGGTAGCTTTTTGAGAGGCAGAAGAGGCAAAGAGAGCCTGGCCTTAGTGAAACGGCATGCTCCAGCTTTCCCCATCCTCGTCTGGGTAACATCATGGTAGACAGAGAAAAGATTGACATTGTCAACAATTTCATCTTGCTTGGATCCACAATCAACACCCATGGAACAAACAGACAAGAAACCAGCAGAAGATGTGTTGCATTGAGAAAATCTGTCAAGGACCTCTAAAATACTAAGAAACAATTATATCAGTTCAAAGACTAAGGTGCACCTGATTCAAGTTACGGTCTTTTCAGTTACTTGATATACACCTGAAAGTTGGACAATGACTAAAGATGACAGAAGAAGAATCAATGTCTTTGAGTTGTGGTGTTGGAAAATAACATTGACTTTCTAATGGACTACCAAAAGAACAAACAAATTGGTCCTGAAAAAAGTGCAACCAGTGTGTTCTTGATATGCAAGGAGAGTGAAGCTTTATCTCACATACGTTGGGCTTGTTAGAAAGGGCCAGGTCTTGGAAAAGGACATCTGAGAGTAAGATTCTCAAAAAAGTATATTGACACATTGACAGTAACAGTTCACTCAAATATCTCAGAGATGATGAAGATGGCACAGGAAAGGGCATGATTTACATTTATTATTCATGGAGTGGCTGTGTGACATAGTTCAACAGCATCTAATAACAGTAACAATATACCAGATGAGTGAAAAAATTTCTTTACTACTGCTATTACTGTATGTACTTATTAGTAAAGCCATTAAAAAGAGAAAAAGATTAATCCTTAGCTCTCCTAAGACCTACTCTTGTAAGAGTAAGCTCCTTAGGAAAAGGGTCTTCTCACATGCTAAGCGCTTTCAATGCAAAATTAACAGCTAGTGCTTTCCTGAATAAAGCTCTGAAAGCAGGGCTTTGAGCCAGTTCATCCCAGTTTGACCTGCTTATGAGGTGCTGATAGAGTAGGTAATTCTCCGCCATTGAGTCAGACAGGAGGAGATGGCCCATCTTTTCCCACTTGTGGATTTGAACCACCATAGAGGTGCCATCTTTAGGTTCGCCCAACTCGCTGCAGACTACACTGGACTCCCTAGAAGGTAGCTTGTAGGGCCAAAATACAGGTACAGAATGCCTAATTAAAAACCACAGGTTATATGAAGTAATCTTCCACTAGCTTTGGGTCCAGGAGAAAGCAGTGGTGAATATAGCTGTGGTTATACTTAGCCTTAAACGTCTAAGCATATTCCTGGTTTAAAATTGGGTTTAAGATTTCCTGGAGAGAGGGCAAAGTCCCTCCCTAATCTTGGATGATTAATTTTTTTTCTTATGAGAATGTGTATATACAAGTTTTCTTTCTTTAAATACAGAGACCTCATTTACTCACAGTTTTGCTGGACACTTACAGGACTGTAGCCTTAAATATGGATTGCATCTCAAAATCAAGAAAACAAATTCCTCACCATAGGATCAATAGTCAACATTAGGATAGATGGAGAAAGGATTGAAGCTGTCAATAATTTCATCTTGCTTGGATCAGTAATCAACATTCTTGGGACCAGCAGTCAGAAAATCAGGAGACATACTGCATTGGGCAAGTTGTCTGTCAGCTCTCCAAAATGCTGAAGAACAGTGATGTCAGTTTGAAGACTAAGGTGCACCTGATTCAGATGATGTTCTTTTTCAGTCATATGCTATGCATCCAAGAGCTGGACAGTAAATAAGGATAACAGGAGAAGAATTGATACCTTTGAATTGTGATGCTAGAGGAAAGTACTGCATATCGCATGGACTGCCAGAATAACAAAGAGATATGGCTGGGGAAAAGTGCAGCCAGAATGCTCCTTGAGGCAAAGGTGGTGAAGCTTCATCTTTCATAACTTTGGACATCAAGCTTGATAAGGCTATTTGTTGGAAAGGGACATCATGCTTGGACATATGGAGGGTTGGTGCAAAAAAGACTTCCAACCAGATGGATTGACACAGTGATTTCAGCAGTGGGCTCTAGTGTATGAGAGATGATAAGGATTGCAAAGGACAGGGCAGGGTTCAGAGCAGCTGTTAAAGGGTTACTATGAGTTATACTTGACTCAACAGTCCCTAACAGAAGGAACACAAATCCTTCCCTGCATGTGCTTGGACAGGTGTGACAAAGGAATTGCTTTTTTCTGTCTGGAATAGCTGTGCACATGTCACCGAGTTTTGTGACTTTAGCCTGTGGAGTAAGAAGAGGGCCGAAGGCTCTTTCACCTAAGCCATTCACACTGTGCCGTGTTGTACCGTCTCACAACACTGCTGCTTGTCCTGGACATCTGACATCCTCTCACTTTATAGTTTGAGATGGTTCCATGTTGGGTGTGAGTGACAGCTAACTCAATAGATAATGGTTTTGACTAATGGTCTCTCCAGCATGTTATGGGACTCTTAAATATAACAGAAGAAAATACGCTTGTATATAAACTTATAAAACTTGTACAAAAAATTTAATACTTGCAAAATTATACTTGGATCCACAGTCAGCATCCTTGGTACCGTTGTTGTTGTTGTTATGTGCTGTCGAATCATCTGCGACGCATAGTGATCCTATGTACAGCAGATCTGAATTCTACTCTGTCTCAGTCTCACTGATTCTAACACATGAACCCTCACTGCCTCAGTGACTGTATCAATCCATTTCATCTATGGTCTTCCTCTCCTACCTGTCCCTCCACCCTTTCAAGCATGATGCCCTTTTCCAAGGATTGGTCCCTCCTGGCTTCATGCCCGAAGTGTGTGAGACAGAGCAAAATCCTAGCCTCCAAGGAGAAACTTGGTTTTACTCCAAGACAGACCTATTTGTTTTCTTGGCGATCCTTGGTACTAGCAGTCAAGAAATCAAAAGATGAATCCAATTGGGAAAATCTGCTATTAAAGACCTTTTCAGAGTACTGTAGCAATGCGGTCAGTTTAAAGACTAAGGTGCATCTGATCCAGGCCATCATCGTCTTAATTACTTGTTACACATCTGAAAATTAGACAGTCAATAAGTTTGGCAGAAGAAGAATCGATGTCTTTGAGTTGTGATGTTGGGGATGAGTACTGAATATTGCATGGCCTGCCAAGAGAACTAACTCATTTGTCATGGAGAAAGTGAAACCAGTGTACTCCTTGAACGCAAGGACAGTAAAACTCCATCTCACATACTTTGACCATGCTTTTAGGTGTTGCTGACTCTTGGAGGAGGACATCATGCTTGGAAGGGTCAGTGCAAGAAAGGAAGACCATCAACAAGATGGATTTATACTGTGACTGTAAACAATGGGCTTGAGCATATCAGACATGATGGGAATGGTACAGGATAGGGCAGGGTTCTGAGCTGTTGTTCATAGGGTTAGTATGGGTCACAGTAGATTGAACATTACAAAACAAGAACAATGTTAGTTATGTCTTTTTGGTTTGTCTTTCTTGTTTTTAGTCAAATTTCTGATTCAAATTCTCATTCAAAAAGTGTAGTGTAGTCCACAGGCGCCTTGTGTTACGCCCTATTCAAGGCACCCTGATTACCCATTGTGTGCACAGAACCAGGATGTGTATTTAAGCTAACAAGGTCATGCCTGGTACCATAATGACTCCTTGTCTTTGTGCGAAAGTCCTGTTGATGCAAAGTAATAGCCTTTTCAGAGGTGGTTACTTCCTGATGATTAAGTGTACTGGGCCACTTTGTCATATCTATCATTAAGTTTATCATCCATACGTGCTACCGCTACCGTAACATGTAAGGTTAACTTGACCAGGTGGCTTGAGGCCAGCTAGCCTACAAGAACAAACATAAATTTTGTAGTCAAAGGGAAGATTTTTATTTTCCTGTACAGAAAAAGATGTGTTCTTCCACATTGAAACTATATTTTAGAGAAAGGTGGCATAAAAGGTTGATGTTATTTTTAACATTAAAGCTTAATTGTGGATGTTAAGTATCTTTTTTTAGTCTGGGTATTTGAGCTTCAGTGTTCACTTTGCTAACAGTGTGCATACTAAGCAAGTGGAAAGCCATGACTCCTTGATCATGAACAGCTAGTAAAGAATCCAAGGCAAGTGGTTCATCAGACAATGGCCAGGATGACTGTGATATTACTGAACTGTGCAGGATATGTTAACCCACTGCCATCGAGTTGACTCCAACTAGCAGCCAGCCCTTGATTGGATAAATCTTTTTAGGAGAAGACTATCCTCCCATCTTTCTTTTGTGGAGTAGTTAGTGGATCCAACCACGGATATTTAGTTAACACAACAAGGAATGCACTTCACCACAAGAGTGCCTCAAGCTTGTGGCAAGAGATCTTTATGTTAAAAATAGACTGAAAAAAGTTGTATTTGTCTCAAGGTTAATGAGGCAAGGATGGCAAAACTTCGTCTTGCATACTTTGGGCATGTTGCAAAGAAAGGCTTTTCCTTGGAGAAGAACTTCTTGCCTGGAAAGATGAGGGGACAGTGAAGGAGAGGAAGATTCTCAATGAGGTGTATAGACACAGTAACTGCAGCAGTGGCCTCGGATGTGTCAGAAACTGTGAGGATGGCACAGGATAAGACAGATTTCAGCTCTGTTATTCATAGAGTCGCCATGAGTCGTACTTGACTTGACAGTACCTAACAACAACAAGGTTTATAGTTTGAATTTAAACAGTATTTGTACTGAACAAACCTTCTTGACTGGACCGTGAGGTCCAAAAACTCTGGGCAGGTAAAATGCCTCCATGGTATTGGTGGTATCATTCAGAATTGTATTCTGGAAAGGGGCCTCTCTCTCACATGAATCTCCTTCAGACACTGGGCTCCAAAGATCCACGGGTGAGGAACAGTGGGTGTGCCATGCACCCTAGTCAGAAATGCTGTGATCACCACTGTGGTCTCATTTGTGCCTGCAGAGATCTCTTTCCGAGTGTGGCAGTGTGGTGGCAGCTTGGAGATCATCCCCTGCAGTCGTGTGGGACATGTGTTCCGGAAGCAGCACCCTTACACCTTTCCAGGCGGAAGTGGGACAGTTTTTGCTCGGTAAGTTATGAGAGGCTGAGCAAGGACAGAATATTTCTAACCAGTACCCAGATAGATGACTTTTTAACTTTCTGGAAACGGTCCTCAGTGGGTCAGTGGGTGAGTGGTTAAGGGCAAACTTTTGCAGCAGAGTGGTAAAGAGTATGCTGTAGATGCAGCACTTTGAGTAACCCTCAGGACGGTACAATAAGAAGCTAGTCTTGAAAGTTACATCAGTTTGTAAAAGTGGTCCTCAGTTTCCATGAGCTGGAGTAGAGAAGGATGTACTATAAAGGGTGTTTTTAGAGTGATAGAATTTCTTTTTTTTTTTTTTTTTAAATCCAGTTTGTGGTGGTAGTAATACAAATCTATATGGGGATGAAAATTCATAGAACTATTTGTCCTCTAATAAATGTTGTGGGAAAATATTATTTTAAAGAAGACTGTTATTGAATTGATTTGGACTCAGTGGTGACACCATGGGTATCATAGTGAAACTGGTTTTTAATAGGGTGTTTAATATCTGATTTTTCAAAATAGATCACCAGGCCTTTCTTGCAAGATTCCTCTAGGTGGTCTCAAACCACCAACCTTTTGGTTAGTAGATGAGCACATTAGCCATTAAGTGGGGCCTCCTCTAAAAGATATAATGTCTAAACAATTGTAACATAAACCCATATTTAATTCTGGTGATATAAAGCAAAACCAAAAAACTTTCTATGGAAGAAAGATGTAGTAGTCTGCTTCGTACAGATTTACAGCCTTGGAAACACTATGAGCAAACTACTCTGCCCTATAGGTTCACTATGAGTCAGAATTCAACTTGACAATAGTTGGTTGGGTTTTTAGTTGTATTCTAGTAAGAATGACAATGCCAAATGCAAGGGTTTTCTATGGAGAAAAATAGAAAATTACTGGTCGATCAATGTGAAATATTGCCTGGGAAATTACTTAAGATACTAAAGATGAAACACTATACAAGGTAGCAAGCTTTACCTCAAAGTAGTTATCTTTTAGCACAATAGATAGTTAAATATGTAGACAATTAAGGAGGATTGACTGCAATGCTAATAGATGCTGTGAAAGACCAGAGGGACTGGATAGGCAAAGGTTGGTTATGCACAAAGTGATGCTATTGGAGTTTAGACCTAAAAGGTAGAAAAGATATAACACTGTGCACACTATAAATAATGGTGTGTAAAGTTTTATGAGTTTCTTGTTTTTCAGTGCTGCATAGTATTCCATTGTGTGAATATACCTTTTATTTATCCCATTTGTTTATGGGCACTTGGTACATTATGCTGAGTGAAATATCTCAGTCTCAAAAGGATAAATGCTATATAGCATCACTGGTACAAAGAAGGACGGACATGGGAGATTGGGAGAAGAATAGGAAAAGAGTGGATAGATAACAAACACTGTTTTGGAACAGATGAAGGAAGGAACTGTTTAAAATGAATATATAGTTAGGCAATATATGTAAGACAGTGGTCCAGAATAAGAGGTGCCTTGCAAAGAAAACTGGAGGAGGGAAGGAAATTATGCAACAATGAATAAATATTTTTTTAAAAAGTAAACAACCACCAATGAATATTTTTTAAAAGTGAACTGAGGAAGGAGAGGGAGGAAAATATGCAACAACAAATGAGTGAAAATCCAGCTTTTCTGTAAACTTCTGTTAAAATCACAATTTAAATTAAAAAAATTATATTACTTTTAAAAAAATGATGTGAAGGCAGAGATGTCATCTGACCTCCTTTAACTTCAGTCCTCACCATCAGTCACAACAGCCCAAGGGTGATTCCTATAAGGAATTCCTCCACCCAGTTCTGAGACCAACTCTGCTGGTTTCAGTAATTCACTGTGGTTGGTTATGTATCACACAGACTCTTGTTGTTGTTATGTGCCACCAAGTTGAGTACAACTCATAGCAGCACTATAAATACCAGAGCTGAGCCCTATCCTGTGCCATCCTCACAGTCTCACACACACTTTAGCCCATTGCTGCCTTTACTCTGTCATTCTGTCTTGATGTGAGTCTTCCTCTCTTTGTTGACCCTCTACTTTTCCAAGCACAGTGTCCTTTTCCAAAGAATAAAATCTCTCCTAGCAACATGCTCAAAGTGTGTGAGATGAAGTATCTCCATCCTTGCCTCTAAGGAGCACTCTGGCTCCATTTTTCCAAAGATACACCTGTTTGTTCTTTTGGTAGTCAGTGGGATAGTCTGTCCTCTTCTCCAACACAACTCAAAGGCATCAATTCTTATTTTGTCATCCTTATTTATTGTTTTTTCATTTTCCTTACTCATCCTTATTCATTGCACATCAGGTGTTTAGGAAGATCGTGGCCTGAATCAGGCACAATTTAGTCCTGAAATTGACATCATTGCACCTTGATATTTGGAGAGGTCCTTGACAGAGGACCTCTTAGCTCCTGACTGCTAGTGTCAGAGGTATTAATTGTGAAGCCGAGTAACATGAAATCGTTGACGGTTTCAGTCTTTTCTCCATCTATCATGTTTCTAATCAGTCCAGTAGTGAGAATCTGTCTTCTTGATATTGAGATGAAATCCATATTCAAGGCTGTGTAGACACATACTATAGTCATGATGATATTCTTTATTAGGGAAGTAACAGGTTACAGTTTAAGATCAGGAGGGACTCAAGATACAGGTTCTTCAGTCAGAACAGCTGCATTGACTTGCTGCTTCAAGCTTCTCTCTGTTCCTTAACTTCACATCTTCGTAGCTGCCCTGCTCGAGCAAGTGTTACAAAGCTCTTTTTGCTCAGGGGTCTGCATTTGACTCATCTTCATCTGACTTCTAGTTCTTGAGTCTAGTCTTGAGTCCGTGAGTGGACTGTCATCTGACTTCATTCTTTAGGCCTGTGAGCGGCCTTTGAGCCACCAGCCTATTGTCTGACAGGAAAATTGATGCCTTTGAATTGTGGTGTTGATGAAGAGTTTTGGAAAAGGTACAGCCAGTGTGCTCCTTAAAGGCAAAGATGGTAAAGCTTTGTCTGATATAGTATGGGCATCTTGCTTTTTGGACAGAGGCTATTCCTTGCAGAGGGATATCATGTTTGGAAAAGAGGAGAGATCAAGAAGGAGAGGTATACCCTCAACCAAATGGACTGCCCCAGTGATTGCCTTAATGGGCTTGAGGGTGTCGGAGATTGTGAGGATGACACAGGATAAGAAAAGGTTAGCACTGCTGTTCATAGGGTCACTATGAGTCTTACTCGACTCAGTGGCACCTAACAGCAACATGGCACATATAAATGCATACGTAGAAATATCCTCTGTCAAACCTATATATGCTCTTGAGTGAACCATATGCTTTCCATATCTGTTTAGTTTCTCTTCTTGTGTATGCACTTGTAAATTATTGTTTAATATTCCTGTTATATACTTTATTTGACAGCACCAAATAATAATAATGATAAATTACTGTTATTGCCAGATTATGTGTGTTTCACATTGTTGCCTTTTATTCTTGTGTACTTCCCAGTGTTTTCATTTGCTCTATGCTGACCACCTAAAACAATGAAATACTGCCAAGAATTTAGGGAGCGTGGCCCTCGGGACTGTTTTTAATTGTTTTTGGTCAAACATTTTTCTAGGTTGTATAGCCCTGGGTTGTCCACTTGCCGTACAGAGGTAACTTATGGTTGCTGTGAAGCTGAACACTGAGACACTGATGTTTCAAATTTGATAATGGTTACCCGTGGTGGACGGTGTTGGGTGGAGCTCCCCGATTAAAACAAGCTTGGAAGCAGGAGCGGCATCCACTTCCATAAATAGCTTGCCTCCAGAAACCCTGTGCACCTGGAGAAAGGATGAAAGTCACACAGGTGTCGAGGACTTTCATTCATAGGGTCTTTACGATTCTCCTACGACTCGACGGCACTTAACAACTACAGAACTTAGACACACTGCTTGTGGGACTGTAAAATGATATAAGCAGTGTAGAAAACAGTCTAATGCTTCCTTTAAAAGTTAGAAATACAAATACCATATGAGCCGTCAATCTCCAGACTAGGTGTATATTCTTGCAAAGAGCTATGACACAAACAGATACACTTATGTTCATGATAACAAGAAGCCAAAGTGACACAGTGTTTAACATGTCTGGTTCCCCTTAGCCTCTCTGCAGTATAAGGGTGGGTAGTCTCCTCCTATAAGAATTTATGTCTGTAGAAACTTGATTGTGGGTCACTATGTTCTTTGGTTTGAATCCACCAGCTGTTCCATGAGAGAAGGATGGTCAGTCTTCTTCCATGTGATTTACTGCTTGTGAAAACCCTCTAGAGGGCAACTGTGGGTCAGTTCTGATTCAGTGGTACACAGCAACAATAGTATTCTCTGGTTGAGTTATTTGTGCATGTCCTATGCCCATGTTTAATTGGGTTGCTTATGTTTTTATTCTTGAAGTGTTGAAGTTTCTATAAATTTTAAAAATTAGTTCTTTGTTAGTTATATTGCCAAAACATTTTCCAGTCTCTAGGTTCTTTTTTTTCACTCTTTTTGGAAAAGTCTTTTGGTATGACGGTTGGGATTTTATTCTACACCGGAAACATGAGAGTTTAAACAGCTAAGTGACTTCTCTGTTTCGTGCTTTAAGAATATTCTGACTGGGGAGTAGAAGTGAGATCTGTATGCCATCACAATGGGATGATGCTCCTTTGTCTCTGCCACCCACTGCAGGTTAGGGGCCGCCTAGCCTGAAGGATGGCAGTGAGTATACTAGGGTAGATGCTAGCTACACCTGTTGTTAATCTTATGTGCTGTCGAGTAGCCTGAAACTCATAGTGGCCCTCTGTACAAAAGCTCTGAAGCCTGCCCTACCCTGAGCCAGTCTCACTGACTCTGACACATGTACCCCCATTGCCCTAGTTACTGTATCAATCCATCCAATCCTGGGTCTCCTCTCATGCACTGTGCATTCATCCTTCCAACTATCATGCCCTTCTCTAAGCACTGGACCTTCCTGGCCTCGTGCCCAAAGTATGTGAGATGGAGCTTCAAAATCCTAGCCTCCAAGGAAAAACTTGATTTCACTCTCTCCAAGTCAGACCTATTTGTTCTCTTGGTGGTCAATGGTATGTTCAAGACTCCTGTCCAGCACAACTCAGAGACATCAGTTTTTCTTCTGTCATCCTTAGTCAGTGTCTTGCTTTCTGATGCATAGCAAGTAATTGTGAAGACCATGGCCTGGATTAGTCACACCTTAGTCTCTAGACTGACATCGTTGCTTTTCAGCACTCTGGAGAGGTCTCTGACAGCAGATTTTCCCGATGCAATTAATCTTTTGATTTCTTGACTGCTGGTACTAATGTGGAACCTAGCAACCTATAATACTAACAACTTCAATCTCTTCTCCATCTATCATGGTACTGCCAGGTGGCCCAGTGGCAAGAATCTTTGTCTCCTTGATGTTGAGCTTCAGTTCATATTGAAAACTATAGTCTTTGACCTTCTGCAGCAACCTCCTCTCTTTCAGTAAGCAAGGTTGAGTCATGTGCATAGTATAGGTTGTTGATGTTGATGGGTCTTCTTCCTATCCTAATGCCACTTTCCTCCTCATAAAGCCCAGCCTCCCAAATGATCTGTTCTGCATACAGATTGAAAATGTATAGAGACAGGATGCATCTCTGACACACACTCTTCCTGATTTTGAACTATGTGGTGTTTCCCTGCTTTCTTCTGAGGACTCCTTCCTGGTCCAAGTAGAGGTTTCTCATAAGCACAATCAAATCTTCTGGGATTCCCGTTCTCCTCAAGGTTAACCACACTTTGTTGTGATCCACACAGTCAAATGCCTATGCAGAGTCAGTGAAACACAGATAGATATCCCTCTGGTACTCTTTGCTTTCTGCCAAGATCCATCTGACATTGGTGAAAATGTCTGTGGTGCCATGGCCTCATCTAAGCCCAGCTTGTATTTCCTAGTAGGTGATGATACATATTCATGGATTGGCAGTTTCAGGAGAAGAAGATTGCGAAGAATTAACTGATATGCGAGGTTTTGGTCCCACAGCTATATTGATTTTTCTGCCACTATTAAAATAGAAAAGCTAGAGTGAAAGGTGTGCTTGGAGGTGGAATTACCAGCTTATCTTTAATCTTGTGTTTTTAAAGTTATGCTGATTACAGATTACATGATATGCATGTACTCTGTAGAAAAGTTGAATCTCCATGGTGAGAATCAATGCACTGAAGACACCTAATAAAGTAAATGTAACTGTGCTTTTGACCAGATCACCTCTTTTGAGAAAGTTGTGGTTTTTTTAGGAACTATTTATTGTGTAAATATCTTTTTAAATATCTTCCTAAAAACAAAAATAGAATCCTTTACAATAAACTTTACAGTCAGACAAACCTTAGTATGTATGCTTTTTCTCTGGGCAATATAAGATTCTTTCCAGAAACCTTGTGTGTAGGCATACCAAATACCACAATCAAAGCAATTGCCATCTACCAGAAAACAATGCCTTTTCAGTAAATAGCATGTTAAGATACAGAAAATTGCTCTATATGCTTTATAAAAACAGTCCTTCCCCCATTTCACCTTACTACCTTTTTTTAGGAATATATTCCCAAAACTGTTGTTTTTATTTTGTGAGAATAATGCTGGATAAGACAACATTTTATCCTGTTCTGTATAATTGCTGAATATCACTGTTTTTGAACTCATTAAGTTGCTGTTTGCTATCTATCGAGTATAGCACAACTCATAGCGACCCTATGGACAAAGAACTGAAGCCTGTCACTAGATACTCTTACTCACTGTATAGATAACCATGATTAATAGCATACAAAAGTTTTGGAGTTTTTCTTTCTTAAAATAGCTTAAGTGTATTTTCACATATTGTATAGATGAAAAGTCAACCTAAACCTTGCTCCCTTCAAAACTCTCCGGAGAGTTTCCTTCTTATGTTTTCCAGCAAATTTCAACACTCTTTCCTGATAACATCAACAAAATAGAAATAAAGATTCATTTTCATAACCTAATTAAGAGCATATATTGTAAACTAACACTATCATCATCATCATCAGTGGAGAAGAGATTAAAGACATTCATTCTCCCTGAAAACAGGACCAGGCAAGGATGCCCACTATTCAATATAATATTAGAAGTCTTAGCAAGAGGAGGCAATAAGAGGCATCCAGATTGGCAAAGAGGAGGTAAAATTATCTCTATATGCAGATAACATGATAGTATACTTAAAAAACTCTAAAGATTTAACAAGTATACTATTTGACTTGGGTGACCCATCAGCAAAGTAGTAGGATACAAGATCACGATGCAAAAAAGTCAGTCTCATTTTTCTAAAGTAGCAAAAAGAACATTAAAAAAGGAAGTAAGAGAAAAAATTCTGCCTGCAAGATGCCAAGGCCTGTGTGGCATGACTGGGCCCAGGAGTTTCTTCACTCCACCACTTCCCCGGTGTCTGAGCAAGGCTGCAACTCAGAGGAGGTGCATTCACACTCCGACAGGCGATTCCTGCCAAATCAAGGGGCTGCAATTCTAGTGTGGCCCAGACTTCCTCCCACCCAGAGCACCTGACAATTGCCATGGTGCCTGAAGACTGCTGCCTCACCTTCCAGAGACCACAGTCCTGCCTCCTGGAGACTGCTGTCCTGCTGTCCTGTACCAGTATCACAGGTGAAGCCATTTCCTTCCCTCTCCCGGAGCCAGTATTTGAGCTGCGGACCCTTTGGGCCCAGCCTAGCTGCAGCAGTTGCCTAGCCAAGAAGACTGCTAATTCACAGGCCAACTCTCTCTCCAGTTGAAGCAAATCTTCCCTTGAGTCACAAGATCAGAGGGAAATTCTGGTAGGGTGAGTTGCCCTTCCCTCCTCTGGAGCAGTGAGCTCAGTGAGCCAAGATTATCAGACCAAGAGCCTGCTAACGCCTTAAGCACAAAAATTGCCACAGCAATGACATGGGAGAAGCAATGTACCTCACACTGTACACAAAACCTAAATAAGATATCACCTCACAGAAGTGATCATAACACAGAATCAGTGGATTTCCTGGATCCAGAAAGTCTGATGGAGCTTTCTGGCACAGAATTTAAAAGAACAGTGATTTAATACTTTCAATAGGTGAGAGACAATCTCAAACAATTACAGGATTCTAAAAGCAGAAAGCAAGAGGAACTTTAAAAAGCAGTCCAAGAAAAATGCAGATAAAACAAACACGGCACTAGAAGCTTTGGGAAAAAAACAAGAAACCACAATCAAGAATATGAGGACCAGTGTTTCAGATGCGGTCACCATGTTGAAGGGACGTACGAGCAGAATTACAGATGGAACACAGAACCAGTGAAATAGAAGACAGAGCTCTCAGCACTGATCTACTAAAACAAAAAGCACAATCAGAAAAGAAGGAAAAAGATAAAAGTCTAAGAATAATGTGGGCCACCATCAAGAGGAATAACATGTATATAATCAAAATGCCAGAACAGGAAGAAGCAAGTAAAGGCACCAAGAAATTTGTGGAAGAGTTACTAGGAGAATACTTTGCAGGTATAATGAAGAATGAGAGAATATATATTAAAGAAGCTGAGCAAACACCATATAGAATAGACCCCCGAAAGAAAAACACATATCATAATCAGACACATCATATCAGACATATCATAATCAGCAAAAAATACTGAAGGATGTCCTTCTAACAGAGATGCCATAAAAAGCAGGATGGACCAAAGACATAGCATAATCAGAACCAAAGATGAGGAGAGAATTCTGAAAGCAGCTAGGGAGAAACAAAGAGTAACCTGTAAGGGAGAGCCAATCAGATTGTCAATTTCTCAGCAGAAAGGAGTAAGCAAGGAGACAGAGGAATGACATATACCAAACAGAGAACACAGCTATCAACCAAGAATACTGTGCCCAGCAATATTGTCCATCAAATATGAAGGAGAGATCAAGATATTCTCAGAAAGGTGGAACCTAAGGGAGTTTGTAAAAATAAGACGAGCATTGCAAAAAAAATACTGAAGGATGTCCTTCTTACAGAGATGCCATAAAAAGCAGGAGGGACCAAAGTAACCAGCAACAACACCAAAAAGAACTCAGTGGAATAATAGCAATAAAACCTTGCCTTTCACTACTTAAACTCCATGTGAATAGTTTAAATGCACAAGTGAAGAGAAAAAGAGTAGCAGATTGGATAAAAAAAAACCCCAAAACCCATCAGAATATGTCTACAAGAGACAAACCTGAAAAGTGAAGATAAGGAAATATTAAAAATAAAAGGGTGGAGGGGGGGAACCAAGCAAATGGCAACCAGAAAAAAAGCAGAATAGCATTATTAATTTCTGATAAGTATTAGTGTGAAAGCGATCAGAAAGAACAAGGAAGTTCATTATATAATTCTTAAAGGGTGAATAGAACAAGAGGACACAACCATAATAAATATATATGTGCCAAATGATAGAGCTTGAAAATATACAAAATAAACAATAACAGAACTGAAAAAGTAAGTAGACAACATGATAGTAGGAGGGGTCTTTTATATATCATTCTCAAGAAAAGGTAGAAGAACTACCAGAAAGAAACCCAACAAAGATGTAGAAGAATTAAATCACACAATAAACCAATCTCATTGATACATAAACACAGGCTAAAGCATCCAAAAAAAGTGCAGTATCTCCAATATGCATAGAACATTCTCCAGAATAGATAGCATTTTAGGTCACAAAACAAGCATCAATAAATGGCAAACAAACAAGAAATATTCAAAATCTCTAGCTCTAAAAGATATGCAAATCAAAACAACTATGAGATATCATTTCACCCCGGTAATAATAGCAAACCTCAAAGAGCAACAAACAACAAATGCTGACAAGATTGTGGAGAAATTGGAACAGTTACTCACTGCTTGTGGGAGTGTAAAATCATGCAGTCACTATTTAAGGCAGTATGGTGCTATCTCCAAAAGTTGGAAATAGAAATACTAATTGACCCAGCAATTCCACTACTAGGCATATACCCTACAGAACCCAGAGCTGCAACCCAAGCAGATATATGCACACCCATGTTTATCGCTATTATTACAATTGCAAAGAGATATGCAACCCATTTACCCATAAACAAATGAATGGGTAGGAAAACTATGGTATATTCACACAATGGAATATCCTGCAGCACTAAAAAATAGGGACCTCATAAAATATTTCACAACATGGGTGACCCTGGAGGGCATTATGCTAAATGAAATATCTCAGTCACAAAATGACAAATGCTACATAATGCCACTTATAAAACAGGACTGACATGGGGGTTAGGGAGAAACTAAGAAGGAATAAATAATGAACACTGCATTGGAACAGATGAAGGAAAGAACTGTTTAAAAGGAATATATGATTAGGCATTATTGTATGACAAGGGTGCAGAATAAAAGATGGCTAGCAAAGTGGATTTGGGGAGGGATGTGGGGACAGGAAGTTATGCAACAGTGAATGAATATGTTTTTATATAAAAAACTGGGGTGTAGGGAATAAAGTGTGCAACAAAGAATGAAAAATCCAACTTTTCTATAAATTTTCTTCAAAATCACAAATAACAAAACAAAACAATTCCATTTACAGTAACTAACCAGAAAAAGTTCTTCTCTTTTCCCAACTTTCGGATTC
>NW_006399821.1:6884234-6909872 GCF_000299155.1 Elephantulus edwardii | reverse complement strand
TGTTTTATTGATTATGCAAAGGCGTTTGACTGTGTGGATCATAACAAACTGTGGCTGACTCTGAGAAGAATGGGAATCCCAGAACACTTGATTGTGCCAGTGTGAAACGTATACTTGGACCAGGAAGCAGTCGTCAGAACAGAACAAGGAAATACTGAATTGTTCAAAATTGGGAAGGGTGTACGCCAGGGATGTGTCCTATCGCCATACCTTTTCAACCTGTATGCAGAGCAGATTATCCGAGAGGCTCGACTCTATGAGGAGAAGTGTGACGTCAGGATTGGTGGAAGATCTATCGACAATCTGCTTTATGCAGATAACACAACCCTGCTTGCTGAAACTGAGGAGGACCTGAAGCATTTGCTGCAGAAGGTCAAGGACTGCAGCTTTCAATATGGATTGAGGCTCAATATCAAGAATACAAAGATTCTCACCACTGGACCAGTTGGTAGCATCAGGATGGATGGTGAAGAGATTGAGATTGTTCACAACTTTCGTTTGCTTGGCTCCACAGTCAACACTCTTGGCACCAGCAGCCAGTAAATTAAAAGACGTATTGTGATGGGAAAGTCTGTTGTTAGGGACTTCTCCAGAGTACTGAAGAGCAGTGGTGTCACTCTGGAGACTAAGGTGTGTCTAATACAGGCCATGGTCTTTACAATTGCTTCTTATGTGCTAGAGATTTGGACAGTGAGTAGGGAGGATAGGAGAATTAATGCTTTTGAGCTGTGGTGTGGGAGATGAGTATTGAGTATACCATGGACTGATAAGAAAACAAAAAGGTTCATCCTGGAGAGGGTTAAACCAGGGTCCTCCTTGAAGGCAAGGATTCTGAGGCTTCGTCTGACATAATTTGGACATGTTGTAAAGAGGGACCGGTCCTTAACGAGGGACATCAGGCTTGGGAGGGTAGAGAGACAGCATCTGAGGGGAAGACCCTCTATGAGGTGGATTAATTCAGAGACTGGGGTAATCGGGATGGGTGTGTCAGAGACAGTGCGTTTGGCACAAGATAGAGCAGGGTTTAGGCTGTTGTACATAGGGTCGTTATGGGTCACAAGTGACTCGATGACACATAACAACAACAACCAGAAAATGAAATACTTAAGAACAAATCTAATTAATTACAGAAAACCGATACAGATAAAATTACAAAACATTACTACTAGAAACAAAAAGAAGCCTAGATAAATGGATGGATATACAATGTCCATGGATAGGAAGACTCAATATCATGAAAGTGTTCAAAAGCAATATACAAATTTCATAAAATCCCAATACAGATACCAATACCATTTTTCAACAAGATGGAAAAGGCAATTTCCAATTTTATGAAAAAGCAAAGAGACCTTGAATAAAGTCATACTGAAAAAGAAAAACAAAGTAAGAGACCTCACATTCCCTGACCTCAAAACCTATACACCACCATAGTAATCAAGACAGCATGGGTCATACAGGAAAGATGACTGTTCCAGGTCAATTTAACTTTCATCTAAACTAGTCCAAATTATAGTACCTTTGAGATCTCTTCTGGTCGGAATTCTCTTAATGTCCTAAAATATTTGTCATTAGGTGTACAATAGCTACTGTCTCAAGATTTGATTGACAGTAATAGCTAGTATTTAAATTTGTCAGGTATGGCAAACACTAATACTTTATAGATACTGATATAATTATCATTACTTGTGAAATAAGTTGTATTATTGCATCATTTTAGGAGAGAGAAAACTGACACACAAAAATATGTGTTTCGGGTTCATACAGCTGGTAAGTGGTCGAGACAGGAATCAACTTGGGCAGAGTCCATAAAATTACCACTTCCATTGACCTTTTTGTCTCAATTCTCAAAATGCAGTTAGTGTCATGTACAGATTCTAAAGTAAATTGCAGAATAACATGTATAGTACGATATCATCTATAAGCTGCTTCTTTTAGTCAGTAACTGTATTAAAACATGAATGAATTGAGCAGAACCTCCAATTTGGTCTTACCAATTTTCTTCCTGCCTCCTAAGGCTGTTATTACAATGATCACACATTAACTTTCTTAAAACAACAGATATGTCTTCTGTCTCTGAAGCCTTGAAATCTGTTTGAAGAGTGTCAATGCTCAGTGTTCTTCCTGTCAGATCTATGGAGAGTTCTTTCCTCGTCTCTTTTAGCTTCTGAAACCCTGTGCGTTCCATACTATGTTGCAGGAAAACTCCCATCTTTGACTCATTCCTGTGGTTCCCTTCCTCCTGTGTCTGTCTCCTCACAAGGCATTCTGTTCTCCTTGTCTCTCCTCCCCTTTTTGTAGAGAGAATGGATTAGAACCTTCTCTCCTCCTGTTAGGGAGACCACCAGTTAGCTGATAAGATCTGGCATAGACCCTGTTTCCAGGCGGTACTAGCTTCATGGGGGCTGGTGTCTAGACCTGGAAATCTCTCTTTCTTTCTATGCGACAAAATACAACTCAGCATATGATTGTGAAATAGCTGCAAATTCATACATCATTTCTTTGGATTCTATTAATGGCATCTCTTACAACTATTTGATAATTAGCAGTTGGGTGATTCCTTCCTTTCTTTTTCTTATTTACATTTCCAATCAAGTCCTTTGTAAGCCTCTTGGAGACTGTTTTGGAGAGTGTTTTGTATGTGCTTGAGGGTGGTGTTGGTTAGAGTGTAGCTGAAAACTGGAGTGAAAGTTAATCAGAATAGTCTTTGATAGTGGTTGTTTTTATTGTTAGATTGGCTAGATAACTGTCTTCCAAGGTCCTTCACCTGCCAACCTTAACCACTACTCCAATTCCATTGTACTCCCCATCCTTGTTATGTGCATTGAGTTACTTGCAATCCATAGTGATCCTACAGCAGCTCTGAATTCTGTCCTATTCCAGCCAGTCTCTTTGTTTCAATACGCTTTTGTTGTTATGTGCCGTCAGGTTGCTTGCGACTCATCAGCCCTAAACTCTGTTCTGTCCTGTACCAATCGTACTGTCTCTGACACACCTATCCCGATTACCCCAGCCACTGAATCAGTCTATCTCATAGAGGGTCTTCCCCTTCTGCGTTGTCCCTCTACCCTCCCAAGCATGATGTCCTTCTCCAAGGACCTGTCCCTCTTTACAACATGTCCAAAGTATGTCAGATGGAGCCTCAGAATCCTTGCCTCCAAGGAGCTGCCCAGCTTAACCCTTCCCAGGATCAATCTCTTCGTTTTCCTAGCAGTCCATGGTACTCGCAATACTCTTCTCCAGCACCACAGTTCAAAGGCATCAGTTCTCCTTCTATCCTTCCTAGTCATTGTCCAACTCTCTGATGCATAACAAGCGATTGCAAAGACCATGGCCTGTATCAGAGGCATCTTAGTCTCCAGAGAGACACCATTGTTCTTCAGTACTTTGGAGAGGTCCCTAACAGCAGATTTTCCCATGGCAATACACCTTTTAATTTCCTGGCTACTGGTGCCAAGAGTGTTGACCGTGGAGCCAAGCAAACTAAAGCTGTGAACAATCTCAGTCTCTTCACCGTCCATCCTGATGCTGCCAGTTGGCCCAGTGGTGTTTCAATATAACTACTCCTATTACCCCAGTCACTGAATTAATCCATCTCATTTAGGGTCTTCCTCTCCTGTGCTGTTTCTCCACCATTTGAAGCATAATGTCCTTATCCAAGGACTGGCCCCTTCTGGCAATATGCCCAAAGTATGTGAGACAGGGCTTCAAAATCCTTGCCTCTGTGGAGCAGCTTAGTTTCACCCTCTCTAGGACATACCTGTTGTTTTCTTGGCAGTCCATGGTATGTTCAAAACTCTTGTCCAGCATCATAATTCAAAAGTATCAGTTCTTCTTTCATCCTTAGTCATTATCCAGCTTTCTGATGCATAGCAAGTATTTGCAAAGACCATGTCCTGGATCAGGCGCACCTTAGTCTCCAGACTAAAAACTCTTCAGAGAAATGTTACTTCTGATCCAGAATCTTCCAGCACATTAAGTGACTGTGACCTTACATATTTTTACCGTACATAAAGGTTCTCTATCTTATTACCAAGATCAGGCAGTTTTAGAATTTGATGAACTTCCCTTCTCTACTACATCCCCACCTGAAATATACATGCACACACATGTCCACTGCATAATACTTGCTTCTCCTCCAGCAAAAGACCAAGGGCATCTCTATGCCAATATATGCAGTGGATGTCAGGGTTCCTAATGATAATCAGTAGACCATTTTATTTGTTCCCTTACCTATTGTTAGTCATACAGTTTCTTGTTTTCTACCATTATAAATGGTGCTAAAGGCAACATCTTTTCATATATATTTCTTTTCCTTCTTTATTGATTATTTTATGTAAATCAAGAGCCCCTAAGTAATACAAATGATTAGGCATTTAACTATTAACTGAGAGGTTGTTACCCTTGAGGCACCTCAGAAGAATGGTCTTGCAATTTACATCGCAAACCCACAGCCTTTGAGAGCCTTTGTGAATATAACTGATCTGACAAACATGAGGTCTTCAGTTTTTTTGTTATTAAGTAAATATCTAGTAGTCGAACTCGTAGGTCAGAGGATAGGTGCATACCCATTGTCTTTTCTATCTTATAAATAGCATTTTAAACAATAGTCCATCTTTCACATAATCATTATATACACGAAACTCTGGTGGCTTAAGGAATTGTGATGTCAACCCAAAGGTACATGGTTCAAATCTACCAAGTACTTCAGGGTTGAAATATGGACTATCTCCTTCCATGTGATTTACAGCCTCTGAAAATGGGCTTGAAGGTCAGCTACAAGTCACTTCAAACCCAGTGACCCATAACAACATACATGCATGCATTCGTGTGTCGTGTGTGTGTGTGTGTGTGTGTGTGTGTGTATTAAATCATTTAGGCGATAATGTGTTTGTGTGTGTCACATATTCTAAAAGACATGACACAAAACAGATAAAGTATCTTAATAATTGCAAATCAGTTAATTGGAAAGGCCCATTTAAGCAGTACTACCATTTGAAAAAGTATATACTGTCTTTCTCCCCGTGATGCTTGTCCTTTGACAGTCAGTGTAAAGGAGTTCTTTTTTAAAGTGCACATTGCTTCCCTAATACTTTATTTTAGAAGAGAACCTCTTACTGATGAGATTCAAATAGGGTTTGCTCTGAGCACAGGTGTGTGTGCATGTGCATTGGAACCAAGGCCATGACATGGAGCAGAGAGCTGGTTTAAGCACTTCTGGAATACCTGAAGAGAGTCCGTGGGGTGAGATGCTGATACCTGTGCATTTCACAGCATTTAATACTCATTACATGTTGAACAGTAGTTGGCACAGTGACTGTTCATCATTAGTCGTGGTTGCCCCTTGTCGACACCTTGGCTGTGTTCCAGCGCAGTTGGAGCCCAAACAGTAGCTGAGAGTCTCCTCCTTTCAGACTCATCCTTTCAGTCCTTGTCTAGACATGGCACCGGCTCAGCTTACTGCAGAAAAGCAGTTGATGTCTTTTAACTTTCTCTTTGAGCCACTTAGTCACGTTAAAAGCGTGTGAGAGGCCAAACATTGTACAGTGCCTACTCTCTAGCACCGGCCTTCTGAGGGTACATGCATGTGTTACTGCAAAGTACCCTGCTGTCCCCATTGTAGTACAGCCCCATTCCCATTTTAGAATGCCTCCTCACTGACCTTCTCACCTTGATAATTGTTCTCCAATAATCTGTGTTGTGGGAAACAAGAAAGCACCTTCTCTTTGTTTGGGTAAATACCTGCTGAGTGCCTGCTGTATACACAGACAGTTCAGGCATGGTGTGGGGAGGATTTGTGGCCCTCTGTTCTGTGCTTTGTGCACTGCAGCCTGAAGGTCTGGAAGGACTTGGAAAGTGATTTTCAAAGCAGGTAAATGCAAACAGTGACCCTGACAGAGAATCCAAATCAGCTCAAAAAGGTTTCCTGTTTTCTAGCAATACTCGCCGGGCAGCAGAGGTATGGATGGATGAATACAAAAACTTCTACTATGCAGCAGTGCCTTCAGCCAGAAATGTCCCTTATGGAAAGTAGGTATCACTTGACCTTGTGCTGATTTAGTAAAGGAGACTGGCATGGAGCAGGTCATATACTGGCCACACTCTAGAAACCACTCTGGGACTTGAGTTGGGAATAGCCACCTCAATGTTGGGGCAGGGGAGCCCAGCCAGGTGGGCAAGGGCTTGAGGTCATAAGCTGTGGAGGGAGGGAGGCAGGGTGGGAGGAGGGGAGGGCTAACCAGACAGGACAGTACTCTGAGTAGTCTGAAGATCCTTGCTTTTCCCACCCATTCTCACTGGGAGATTTAAAGTTTGGTATAGGATAGAGTTCAGAGCTGTTGTTCTTGGGGTCACTGTGAGTCTTAGTTGACTCAATGACACATAACAACAACAACAACGACACAGGGGACTCCATCCACCCTTAGATTGTAAAGGGATTTTGTTTTCCTTCTTTTCCAGTATTCAGAGCAGATTGGAACTTCGGAAGAAACTTAATTGCAAACCTTTCAAATGGTACCTTGAAAACGTCTACCCAGAATTAAGGTGAGTCCAGAGGACTTCGGTTTCACTCTGTCAAGGTTGGTGACTAAGCAGATTTCAAAACAGTTCTCCTCTCCCTTCACGTGGGTTCAGATGGCAGTGGCTAGGACAGAGGCTGTAGGTTCCTATAGGATATTACTGCCTCCTGGTGGGCTGGCACATGAAGGTGATGAGCAGAATCTCGTAGAGTCTAGGCTTTGTCTTTTCTGTTTCAATGTTGGGTGGACAGTGAGCTCAGGTTCTTCCTCTGCAGACCAGCTTCTCCCCCATGCAGACTGTGCCCACTTCTCTGTGGGAGCTTCCATGATAGGAGAAATATGCTAAGCCTTGTTTGTGCCACCAGGCTTTCCCCTTAAATTTGAAGTATCCTCGTGTCCTCTGGGACCACAGATAACCTTACCAGAAACCTGTAGATCTGCTGGGCTTAGACTCCATCAGAGCTTCATCTTTTTAAAGGGTCTGGTAGATAGGGTTTTGCCTTAACATGGTATATTTCTTATTTTAAATAGTTTTAGAGCATTTTGCAATGAGCACGTGTCTCTCATCATGGTGACTGTGAGCACAGGCATCCCAACCATTATTTCTCTGTTTGTCTTAAGCCATCTGATAAACCCACTTACATTTTCCCCTCTGCTTCATAAAGCTGTGTCCTAAATCTGTTCAAAAGTTGGAAGCAACCAGATCTGATCATCCATAACTTTAAATTACTTTTGTCAGACCAACACCAAGAGTACACCCACTCCTCAGCAACCAGGTTGTTAGGTGGAAATTGGCATTCTGTGAAAATGGAGAATAGCCATATCAGATCACGAAGTCAAAAATGACTATATCATTACTTGGCTGCCAAATTTTATCATTACATAATTGCCAAATGACAACATCACATAACTGCAAAACCACTGAGAAGCAACATGCAGCCAGACTAAAACATGCCCTTAAACTAGCCCACCCGGTCCTGGCGCTCCCCTACTGCCTTGGCAGCCATTACTACCAGGATGATGTCATTAATGCACACGAGTTGGTTAATAGATTTTTTTTCTTTTACTGCTGTGAACGTAAGGTATTAGTTAATGAGATCATTGCTATGTGTGGAGATTAGATGTATTCAGAGCTTTTATTTCCATAAATTGTTCTTGATATAGAATATAAAGAATATATCTCTAACTTAAAAGCTTCAAATACTGAGATTTTGTATTGCTTAACTTGAATAGTCAAACCTACACAGTAACTTGGACAAATCCTTTGCCAGTGACCCAGCCCTGATATGCAGTAGACAAGGAGTGGGAAGCTTCATAATTTGGCCTTTTAATGCTATAATGACATCTCTGTGTAGAGCTGCTGTAGAGGACAGCTAATGTACCTGAGAATTAAGTGGGCAAGTTTTAACATTGCTTTTCAGAGTTCCAGACCATCAGGATATTGCTTTTGGAGCCTTGCAACAGGGGACCAACTGCCTTGACACTTTGGGACATTTTGCCGATGGTGTTGTTGGAGTGTATGAGTGTCACAATGCTGGAGGAAACCAGGTATGTGTGTGAGTGAACTGCAGAACACGACACCCAGCAGGAGGAGGAAATCCCAAGGGATACTGAGGCTGGAAATCCCGCTGCCAACTCTCCTTAAATTCAGATGTGTGCCTATGATCAGAAGTGCCCTGGCTTTCCCTAATACACAGCCAGCCTTGCAGACAAACAAGAAGAAACCTAATTGGTACCACCATCAGTCCCAGTTTCCCAGGGGCTTGGTCAGGATCTGCTACAGTGAAAACAGGTACACTGGTTAGTTATTAGTACTATATTTCCACTGTTCAAGTAAATGCAAGGTTAGTGGAGTTGGCATTCTTCCCTGTCTCCATCCTGCCCACTCTGTCTTCTTTGCAAGGTGTCCTTATTCCAAAACTCCTGTTCTGTCTTATCCTTAGTCTCAGAACATATTTGTCCTCTCTGGCATTAGGCATTTAATAGATGTTTAGCACATGGTTAACTATGTTTCTGCTAAAATGATTGTTCATTGCCTAGAAATGAGCTGATTGCAATCTCAGGTAATAACTTAAGATTTACAATATCAGTGCCTTCAGTGTCCCACACATGCACCTTCCCCAGAGGCATGGTCATCCACCACCTTTTCTTTTGGCCAGGGAAGTAGAAGTGAAGACTGGATATATCCTAATATGAGTAGGTTTCCCCAGTCTGTTTTCCTACAAGATGTTAGTACTATTTGTTTTAAAAAACAAAAAAAAAAAAAAAACACCAACAACTTTGGGTACAAAATACACACTCTTATCTTCTTCTTGAAAATTTACCACAGTCTTAAGAGGTTGTTACTGTAGGTGCCATTAGGTTACTTCCAACTCATAGTGATGCCATATACAACGCAGTGAAACCCTTCTCGGTTCTGCACCACCCTCACAATCATTGCTGTACTTAAATCCATTAATTTAACCCCTATTCCAGTCTGTCTTACTGAAGATCTTCCAATTTTTCACTGACCATTACTTTACCAATCATGATATAGTTCTTTTGATAACATGTTAAAAGCCTATGAAACAGATTTCTAGTGGGATGAGAAACAAGCCTCTCGGCTTTAGGGTCACACAGAGTAGTAGAAAGGTCAATACAGAGTGGCCTGAGGGCAGAAAATTCACATAGCCTGGAGTTAGGTGGAAATGACAGAGTATAAAGCTGGAAACAGGAGAGAGTGAAACCAAAGAGGAGACAAAGGAAATCCTACCAGCGTTTTAACAACAGACATGGACATGTCAACAGGATCTCAGCTTTCCACTGCTAGCAGACATCTACCTTAGTGAACTTCCACCTACCACCTAGACTAGTAGGACACAGGGCCCACAAAAAGATTCCTGTCACCCCACAGTGAGCAGGCCAGCACCATCTTGAGCCTGACAGGGAGATGCCCCTGAGCTCAATAAAGCCACTTTGAAAAAGGGGAAAGTGCAAGTGCAGATGGTGGGAACTCAAATATGGAGAATATGTGGGAACTCAAAATGAATTGTGTTTTACCCTTGTGGACCTGCCAAACAGTTGAAGCTAAAAAAGGGACTTCTGTGGTCAAAATTTAAAGGCATATTATCACAAGAATTCAGTGAAGGACACAGAGTTCTATAAGCACAGACCCATTTAATTCAGAGATGCAAAAACTCTGTCCCTGTGGCAGGTTCTTCAAGGCCATGGATCCAGCAGGAGATTTTTGCCTGTCTTTCCTGCAAAGTACCCTCTGAGTTGGCAGTATAGCTCCTTGTCACTGGCCCAGCAGAACTTCCCAAAGGAGTAATAGCACAGGGAATCACAGAGCGGAAGAAATTCACACTGAGTCTCTGACACATTGTTAGGAATTTCTGAGTTCATGGCCAGAGACATAAAGACTCCTTCTTCTAAGGCACAATAAGGAAAGGCAATAACCCTCCAGGCCTGTTCCTACACTAGCTTCTTTATGGACTCCATAACACACCAGACTAGAGCATCTACATATCTCCTCAGAGCAAGGTTTATCACATACCCAATGCATCCATCATCACACATCAACTGTCACCAGCCACCACCACCCCAGTTAGCATATTGCACAGATACCCCATCATATAGCACATACCCCAGAAAAAGGAGATTTATTAAAAATATACAGTAACTGTATCTCCATAATGTCCCAGAAGCATCAGGCAAACTTAAATCCTACCAAAAAATAAAAACACATGGTATCAAAAAAATATAATAATTTTTAAAAAAGAACAAAACACAGTCATTGGATTAAATACTTAGGAGTAAACTTAACTAGTGACATAAAAGACATGTTGTTTGTTGTTTAATGCCTTCGAGTCATAGACGACTCATAGCGACCCTATGAACGAACAGCCTGAGTACTGTTCTTACATAGAGTTTCCGGAGGCAAGCCATTTTGGAAGTGGATGCCGCTCCTGCTTCCAGGCTTGATTTAGTCGGGAAGCTCCAGCCAACACTGTCCACCATGGGTGCCCATTACCACGATTGGCACATCACTGTCACAGGCTTCAGCATCACAGCAACCACGAGTAACCTCTGTACAGCAACGCACAGACCAGTGCTATACCACCTAGAAGAATGTTTGACAGGAAGACAATTTGAACCTGGCCGAGGGCCACAGATGACAATCACCCCCTTGGCGATTATAAAAGACATATATGAAGAAAATTATAAAACAATACTTCAGGAAACAAATTGAGTCCTAGATAAGTGAAGAATATGCCATGTTCATAGGAAGATTCAGTATTGTAAAAATCACAGTCCTATCTAAAGCAATCTGCAGGTTTCCTGCAATCCCAATATAGAACCCAGAAATCAACTCATTCGTCTATGGTCAACTGTTCCCTGACAAAGAGTCGAAATCCATTTAAGTGGGGAAACAGCTTTTTTAACAAACATTGCTGATAAAATTTGACACCTCTCTGCAGAAAACCTAGAAAGAAACTCAGCAAAGATACAGAACAAAATACCACACTCTCAGTCTCTTCCACCGTCCATTAGCAACCATACTGCCAATCAGCCCAGTGCTCAGAATCTTTGTTTTCTTGATACTGAGTTTCTATCTATATTAAAGGCTGCAGTCCTTGATCTTGAATAGCAAGTGCTTCAGGTCCTCCTCAGTTTCAGCAAGCAGGGTTGTATCATCTGCATAATGCACATTGTTGATGAATCTTCCTCCAATCCTGATGCCACACTTCTCTTCATAAAGCTTAGCATCCTGGATAATCTGTTCTGCATATAAGTTGAAAAGGTATGGAGGTAGGACACATCCCTGGTGTACACCCTTTCCAGTTTTAAACCATTCCGTGTCTCCTTTCTCCTGACAACTGCCTCCTTGTCCAAGTATAGGTTTTGCATAAGCACAAGCAAGTGTTCTAGGATTTCCATTCCTCTCCGAGTCAGCCACAGTTTGTTGTAGTCCACACAGTCAAACGCCTTTGCATATTCCATGAAACACAGACATTCCTCTGATACTCCCTGCTTTCAGCCAAGCTCCATCTTACATTAGCTATACTATCCCTGGTACCTCGACCTCTTCTAAATCCAGCCTGCATTTGAGGCAGTTCTCTGTTGATGTGCTGTTCTCGTGGGTTTTGGATAACCTTCAGCAGAATCTTGCTTGCATGTGATATTAATGATATTGTTTGATAATTTCCACACTCTGTCAGATCACCTTTTTTATGCACAAAGATACTTCATAGTACATCTCAAAAACTCATTGCTATCAAGTCAAAACTGACTCATAGCCAGTCCTTCAGCAAGTTTTTGGAAACTGTAAATTGCACAGAAGGAGATTTCCTGTCTTTCTTCTTCGGAATCCAGTGGATTGAATTCCATATACCAGAGAGACATCAACTTTGGATTTGCTGCATGCCTCCTTGAGGACTCCCAGCAGAACTTCATAGTATTTGTTAGTGCCTAAAGTCACGAAATATATTTATTTATGTGTATATGATTCATCCCCCCGACCAGAAAGTGAGCCCTGCGGTTACACAGGCTGTGTCCTGGCTTCATGAGAGCACCATGCTGCCTCAGGCCATGCTGTAAACTCGTCATTTCCTGGTCCTGTGACAGCCGTCCCTGTGGGGCCATAGCCCATGTCAACAACAGTCACCTCAGTGCTGTGTCTATCCCAACCCTGTGAGAGCTCTGTGTCACTGCCAGGCTGTGGCTGGCCCCTAAGAGTGTTGTGTTTGTTGGTACAGTAGTCCTCAACGTCATAGATGAGGTAATGATGAATAAGAAAAAGAGTTAGTTCATAGCATGAGGGTACATGGGGTAAACATGTCCTCATGAGAGTGGACGTTACTCTTTGTTGATCTCAGAGGGCTTCGATATTTGTCCCCATTCATTTTTTTTAACAGCATATTCTTTCCTTTCCCCCCCCCATTCATCCATTGTTGCACATTTTCCTCCCTGCCCACCCCTGCCCCCAGTTCATTTTTTCTCTTTGAATAAAAAAAATATAAAAATTCTTTCATTTATATACAATCCTCCTACCCCAAGTGCTTAGTCCACTTTAATATGCATTTCTTTTTCTGTCATCTTGTCATGAAAATAATACCTAATCCTATATTCCTTTTAAACAGTTCTCTCCCTCATATACATTATTTATCCCCTCTTTTTTTAGGTTCCTTCCAACCCCAATGTCAGTTCCATTTTACAACAGTGGCACTATGCAGTATCTGTCCTTTTGTGACTGAGATATTTCACTCAATATAATGTCCACCAGGGTCACCCATTTTGTATACTATTTCTTGAGTTCCTTGTTTTTCAGTGCTGCGTAGTATTCCATTGTGTGAATATACCACAGCATCTCTATCCATTCGTTTGTTGATGGATACTTGGGTTATTTCCAACTCTTTGCTATTGTGAACAAAATTGCAGTAAACATAGGTGTGCATATGTCTGCTTGGGAGGCAGTTCTGGTTTCTTTAGGGTATATTCTCAGTAGTGGAATTGCTGGGTCAAATGGTATTTCTATTTACAACTTCTTGAGAAAGTGCCATACAGCCTTCCATGATGGTTTTACCAAGTCCCCACTCTTGGGCCTAGTCTTGAACTGTTGGTCAGAAGACCCAGCATTCTAGTGCCCTTTGTGCCTGGGCTCACCAGTCTACTCTCCTGGCTTCCTGCCATCATAGATGGTCTTGTTACAGTGTCCAACAGGTTCTCCTCGCCACTGTCTTTTCAGATCTTAGCTTATATATACCTGTGTTCACACATGCATCATACAGAAATATTTGTTTGTATGTTTATGTTTTTAAAAATCCTGAGTAAATTCTGTTAAGAGCATTCTGCCTCGGTGTTCTGATCTGTCAAATGAAAATATTAGTAATTCCTCAAAGGCTTTTTGTAAGAAGGGGCAAATTCATGTTCACACATAGTGAACAGTAAATGTTAGCTAATTGTGCATGATGCATGTGTATGAATACGTAGATCCATTCCTAAGATTCTGAAATCATTTTAGCAGCATCAATAGATCAACCAACTCAGTTAGGAGGTTAACACTAATTCTTTTTTCTTGATTATAAAATATATAATTTTAACACATTATCATCTATCCTCATAAATATTCTTACCAAATCATACCTTTGTAGTGACAGAATTTCCAAAATAGTATAGGTAGAAAAACTGGAGACAGGAAGCTCTCCCCATTGTGGATAGTGCACATTTCCTCATAGAAATATGAGGATGGGGATCTCACTTTCGTGCTGGGCTAAAATAGTTACATGATTAGTCCTACGACGATAGTTATGGGAAGGCGCTAGGTCTTTTGTTCATAGGGTTGCTGTGAGTCATGCTTGACTTGACGGCAATCAGCAACAAACATCAACAGTACCTAAAAGGGAGCTCTGGAGGCCTACTGACAAGGAACTGGTTTGTAATTCCGAAGGCACTCAGTTCGAGGCCACCAGCTGCTCCGTGGGAGAACAATGGACAGTCTTCTCCCGAGCAATTAACTGTCTCTGAAAATCCACCAGAGGGTCAGCTGTGGGTCAGTTCTGACTCAGCAGTACACAACAACAACAGTCCCTAAAAGCCTCAAAGTTCTCTTGCATATTGATAGATAAATTAGTGTTCAAGCATGAGACCTTGTCAGCCATCTCCCAGTTACAAACTAGCCCTTGGTCAGACACCAATCTGTGTCTTCTGTGTTGGCTCAGGGAATCAGAATCTTACTTCCCCAGCAATATTTATTTCACTGTTGGAGTCTTTCTTGATTCTCACCTTATTTTGTTATATTGTACTTTGCATATGCCTTTGATTTCTGTGTTTGTGTTCCAGGAATGGGCCTTAACAAAGGACAAGTCAGTAAAACACATGGATTTGTGCCTTACCGTGGTGGACCGTGCCCCTGGCTCTCTTATAAAGCTCCAGGGCTGCAGAGAGAACGACAGCAGACAGGTGAGGCTCCGGAACCTAGCGTGTGTCCTGCAGACACAAGTGCCAGTGTGTGCATGTGTATTTGGGTCAGTGTCTCTTGGACTGTACTGTGTGAGTGCCTTGTTCTGCTCTGTATCCCCAGTGTGCTGTTTAGTTCTGGGGTGCAGGGAGCATCACTAAGATTAGAATGTTGAGTGCCTGTGGGAGAGGGGCTGTGTGTTCAGATGGGCCGTTCTGGCATCCTGAGCTGTATCTTACCCTGTCTCTCCGGTCCGTTTGTAGCTGCCTCCACTACGGCAGCAGTTCTCGCTCTGCCTCCCTTGGCCTCCTAATAGGTCCAGCTAGGTTGGGGCTTTATCTGGAGTGAAAGGGTAAATCAGTGCTCCCCAACTCTATAATCAGACTGGGCTGGTATTCTGAAAGGACTTGTCCCAGGAAATGGTCTTCTCAACAGCATGGCAGGTGAGTAGTGTTTTGGCCTGTTTGTCAGGACTTGTTTAGACGAGCCACGATGCCCAGGGAACCCTGAGAGGTTTTTGTCTAATGAGGTTAGGCCGGGGACATGGGGGCCCTTGGAGTGACTCCTTCTGTCTGGATGCTAGGCACCATGGAAGTGCTTGTTGGAAACCCAAGATCTGGGAGCTCTGGCTTCCACCTAGTAACAGGGGGAGGAGAAGACAAAGCAGGATCTTGCTGCACAACCCATACAGTAATAGTGTGGCCTAGAGAATGCAGCCATGTGAATCAGTAGAAGATGCTGGCTTGAGTTAATAAAAGCTCTTATGACAAAACACATTATTTTATCCCTGATAATGCTACTGAGACACTTGACCACGTACACAAACTGGAAAGGAAATAAGTAAGGATGACACTTTCTACCAGAGTGAGCAGCTCTGTCTGGTCCTGGTTCACCACCATCATTTGGTTCAGTTTGGCAGCCTCAGAAGTAGAGGACCTGTGTCAGTCTTACTTCTTAAGCCAGAAGTCTAACATTATTACTTATTTCCAGGTATATCCTCATTCTCCTTCCATGCTGGTGAATATTTTAAATAGAAATTGCTTGTTTTTATTTATTCATTGACTTAGTTTATATTTGTAGAAATTCTTAATGATTAAAATTCAAAGTTATGAAGTATATATTATGTACATTATTTTTCCCAAACTGTTAAAATGTTTTACATCTAATCTTAAACTTGTTTTAGAGTTAGCGTGCATGGACACAACCTTCTTGAGCCATGGAATGATGTGTAGTGTCAGAAATAGAAACAAAAGCATGAAAAACTCTTGCGGGGTGTGAATATTTGATACACTGGCTCATCTTCTGCTCCCTCACTATGAGATGCATGGGCTGTATACTCTGTCAGAGTGGAGAACCCCAGCAGGCCCTCTTCCAGTGCTCAATCCCAAGACAGTGGAGTAGGACGCTGGACCAGGGTCACATGAAGAAGCAGGGCAAGAACTAGGGCTCCTGATTCTTCAAACAGTGCCCTTCCATCTGCTCCTTTGTGCATTGTTAACACTTTAGGTTATCAGAGAAATGTTTTCAAAGGGCTGTCTTTTCTCTGTCCAGCTCCAAACACCAACCATCTCTGGGGTTTTAAACCATCAGCCTGTTAGAAAGGAGTGGGGCCCTTTTAATCACTTCTCACTGTCCTGGGAATGTCTTCCCCTACCATAGTTCTGTTAGGGGGACTGGTCAGGTGACAAGTCACTTCCCAAGAATGGAACTGGGATTTGGTTAAGTTCTTCTCAGGCCTTTTATCTAGTTGATGCTTTGACCCATGGCAGACATAGTCCGCACAGAGGAGGCAAGTCAGATTTTGTCTCTTCTGTATTCTCTGTTGAATGATTTCTGGGCACTTTAAAAAGTAGCATGACTGATGGCAGCAACCAGCAAACTTGGCATGACAATGGAAGGAAGCCATGGGATTGGCAGGGACAGAGGATCTGACATGGGATGATGGATATGTAACCATCATGGATATGATGACCTCATATGTACACTGTGGACCAGAGTTTCAGGTTAGGTTGTGAGCATAGAGAGAAACAGGTTTCCATGAGCCCATCCTTCCAGGTTCCCTATGCACAAGCCTCTTCAGCCTGACTCTGACATCTCCTCCTCACTCACTGGCCCTTTGACAAGAGGTTTCTGAAACCACTCTGCTTGTCTGTGGGAGTTTCTTGTTTCTGGACACATCTGTGTGATCATGTTTTATGTGCATTTGCAGAGGCAAATGAGAAAGAGACAAGATATCCAAAAATGCTTAGATAAAGTGGCTGTAGTGTACACAGTGTAAAGATAAATGGGAGTCACAGGCTGTGTTAGTGGAAGGATTTCAGTGAGAATACACAACAGAATTACAAGTGGGGGTAAATTTAGGACTTGCTAAATGGCCCAGAGCCCTCGAGTTTCCTTCTGTCTGTATTGTAGGTTTTGGTTCCTGGTTCAGTTGATTGGTAGGTGAATTGGCTGGTTTTATTTGTGGGTATATGTGTACCTTGTACTTGTGGTATCCTCAGGACTCGGTAAGTCCTGTCTCACAGTGGCTATGCAGAGTGCATTGTGAAGAAGCCAAGAACGTGAGGTTGCCAAGACAGGTTTCTCTTAGCAGAAAAGGTCATGGGCCAGGAGAAAATACAGACAGTGCAGCCTTGGACATCATGCCATGTCCACAACACCTCTTTCCCTCTCTTACAGCCTGATTATATTCTTGTGCTTTGAGCAGACGTTCCTAAGTAGTCGCATAGAGAGGCAGTGGGAAATCACCAGTTGGAAAGATGCTGGGTTTCTGGGTCCCTTTTCTTGAGTGAACTTTCAGAGGTACCAGCCATTCTATGAACACATGCAGATTCCCTTCGGCAAAACCATCCGGGGTCACCTTATCAAACACTCGCCTGCCAACTGAGGTGCAGGTACACAGAGCATAGGGCCCCCAAAGAGGAATCTAATGGGAGCAAGAAAGGCCAAAGCAGAGAGCACACAATTCCTTTCTAGCCTCTGTGGCACCCACAGCACAGACTCAGGTGTGCCAAGTATTATCCTTGTTGATTAGAAGCCCAAACAAGTTTGTCTTTTGTTTTTATACAGCCAGAAGAAACAGCAAGCCTGTTTTCACTCTTTTTTTTCTTGGGTTCTCATGCTATAGCTAATATCTCTCCTCTGTGTTTTGCAGAAATGGGAGCAGATTGAGGGCAACTCCAAGCTCCGGCACGTGGGCAGCAACCTGTGCCTGGACAGCCGCACAGCCAAGAGTGGGGGCCTGAGCGTGGAGGTGTGCGGCCCCGCCTTGTCCCAGCAGTGGAAGTTCTCACTCAACCTGCAGCAGTAGCGGCTGAGCTGTGCACCCTGCCTCCCGCTCCACTGACTGAGTGTTGGTGATCACATCCTTGGTTATGATTCTTAAACTTTCCACGAAACTATATACCTCAGTATTCCATCACGCCTGAAAGTTGGAGAACATCAGCAGGGCCAAGGGGCTGTGCAGACAAGGAAGCAAGAGAAGAGAAGGCAGTGGTTCCTCTTGTTTCACCGACGCCTCTGTGGCCAGGCACCCCTTCCAGGGCAGAGCCCTTCCCCACTTTCTGGCTTCCACTTTGCGCTCATGCACATAGCTGAGCCATACCCAGGACAGCAAGGGACAACAGAGAGAAGCAACCCACCAGACTCAGACTCGTCGAGGGCGCAGGGAGAGTGGGATGGAAGTGCTTCGTCACAGAGCGGAGGGCTCTCAAACTCTCCACGTGTGATCCCATCTAATTACTTAGGGTTCCCAAATTGAATCATGTCATTTTACAGATTGATATTTCCCACACCTGCTCCCTCATCCTCAATGGTCTTCCTAGATCCCCCTCTATGTAATGTACTTGGTGTATTTGCATATGAACTTTTCTACAATGGGGCCCTAAATATAAATGAATATTAAGAAAGAATTTACACTCAATTCCCTATGGTTTCTGCAGGTTGCCATCAGCTTATAAGTTTTGCCCCCAGCAGTCTGCACATTGAGAGAAGGAGGAGGAGTGTCCTGCAGTCTCTAGGGCCCCACTTGTCCTCCTGGAGCCTTATCAGCACGTAGGTGCTACTTTGATTGACTGGATGGAGTCCTGACTTCCTTGCAGCTGGCATTTGGAAAGTGGACAGTAAAAAGCAGTGACCAGAGAGGCTCAGAACGCTGGCTTACCCACTGTCACCTCTGGCCACAGCTTAGGTTTGCTACGGTGCCCTGATTCACGTACTTTTGGTGTCAGTAAACCTGTATGCATTACTCATTTTCACAAATATTACTTTAGGTCTTTTAAAATTAAATTTCCTTTCTCTCATAAAATAAAACAAAATCTCCCCTAGAACTCCCTCCACACCAAGGTCTTGGTCCCACTAGGACACTATCACCTGCACACTAGGCTAATGGTGACTTGAACCTCCGTACACCATGCTTTACAAACAAACTCAACTGCCAGCAAAAGGGGGTAGTGAGTCTGCAAACAAACCTCGTTTCCAGCCATAAATGATTATTTCATGTGGTGAGCATCCTGTTATGTTAATGACACCAGCGAGGTGACAGTATCCCTTGAGATTAGTCTGCTCAGCCCACCCCTAGTCAAGTGCAGGAGAGGCTGCATCTCTTTGTCCTCCCCTGCCCTACAGTAAGCTTTTGGGAGTTTCAAGTAAAGAATTCAGAAGGGTCAAAACAACAAAAGTACACCAGCTAACTTGCATTCAAGACTCAGGGCAAAAACCAGGAGCCTTGTCTTTAGAATGTAAATTTCAGTATAAACTTTGAGACAGTTGTGGATTGAAGTGCTAATGAGCAGACTGGGATTGCAGCCGAGGGGATGCTAGGGAGCTGCCATGCATCTATCATGCCCACAGTGATGACAGAGCAGCCAGCCTTCTGGATAGTGTCCATTCCTGTCATCCTGCCCCTCTCATACACCCAGACACCCAATCCTGAGGTCGTTGGCAGCCCAGCGGCAAGCAGAGTTACTGCAGCTTTAACATGTACACACAGATGCATGTCTGTCTGCCCCTGAGAGGGAATGCTTTAGTCATAGTTTGAAGGGGCCATGAAGACAGTCAAGTTGGCATTCTGGTCAGCACCACTCTCTCCTGTTTCCTCTAAAGGAGACAGTGTTGTCACTCTCCTCCCACAGAAGCCCCACATACCTTGGTTATAGCAGGAGTGCTATCAGGTTTTCTTTGTCCCGTGTCATCCCCATTTCACTCCTGCCAGGTGACCAGATGTGTTGAGTGAGCAGGGTGGCATAAGTTGAATTTAACTGTGTTCACCTAATTATCTCTAGAGCCTGATCCTAACTGCACATCGGTTCTTGGGAAGAGTCTAACAAAGTCACTCTTGGGTACCTGTGCAAGGTTGCTGACTACGGTGAGAGGTGGAGGCAAGAGTGAGTCAGTTCTTAGCCTGGAGGTTCTGTTGTCAGACCCCTGTCCTGATGTTAATGTAAAATAAATTGGACTTGTTTCAAAATCTGGAGATCTGGTGGCATAGTCCACTATGAGCGGCTTCACCTGCCTGTCCAGTGATTCAAATCCACCAGCAGCTCCAAGGGACAACGATGGGCGGTCTTCCTCCACTGTGACTTACAACCTCCTCAGAAATCCAATGGAGGATTCTTCTGAGTCTGAACCAACTTGATGACAGTGACTTGAGTTGTTGCTGTGTGCTATTAGTTAGAACTGACTCATAGCTGAGTGGGTTTTCAGAGGCTGTAAATCACATGGGGGTTGTCGAGTTGTTTCAAAATCCTGTTTCTTGATGAATTTGTCACCCATACCCTCCACCACTCAGAGTCTCATCAGCTCTCATACTGTAAGGATGTGGCCACCAAATCCCATGTGCTCTGGGAGACAGCCTCAGCAGGTTGGGAGGGGGTCCTTTGTGGGCTATGTTTACATGACACAGTGTGCCAAAGTGACTTACTGTGATCGCATTATTTTTTAGTCATCAGGATGATCCCACCCTCCTGCTCACTCCCATTTTTAAAAGTGAAGACTCTTTCCTCAGAGCCCTTCTAGCAAAGCGTGACAAGGTTAGTTGTCTTCTCTGTGCTGGTCTTTGCTGTGTCTTCATAAAAGCTAAAATGATGGTGTCTGTGAGTATGTTTTGCAAATTCAAAATATAGTTTGATAATTTTTTTCCTGTTGATTTTTAAAAAGAACTGCTGTACAGAGCTTGTACTTTGTTCATTTTATAGATGGAAAACATCCTTAAAAATTGTTTAACTTAAATAAAGAGACAATACTTTATAGATAAAGATCTCTGATAGCAGCTGGAGTTTTTCTTGGTTTTTATAGAATGGATGTGACCTAGTGTTATGTCATCTCTAACCTCTGCTCCATTACTATTTTCTGTCACATGTTTTAAATGTATTCAAGCTTTTATTGCTGTGCCCTTATATTATTTATTCTCATGTGTTACAGTAATTATTATATTTGGGGTGTGTTTATGGTGGATCTAGCTCAGAGCCTGTCTTTATAACATTCCCATTGGATGGTCACAGTAACCAGGGAGATAAACAGATGTAGTGGAGCTGGTGCAACAGGCAGATCTCTCACTCACAGTCACACAGCACAAGTGCTGCACCTTAAGTCTCCCTGGTCCTTGGATCAAGACCTGGCCCTGCAAACACAGTCCACCAGTGTTTCACACTTTTAGAATAAGAATATAGACTTGCTTAGTAGTTATCCCGAGTCACATTTTGAGTGCCTTCCAACCTGAGAGACTCATTTTTTTGGCAATGTATCCAGCAAATGTTCTTCCATTATGCATAGAATTTTTTGAAGGTGTGTCATTTCAAAAGTATATGGCCCATCTTGCTTAGTCTAACTTAGTCTGAAAGCTCCTCAAAGTAGAATCTACCATAATGACATGGATGGAATAAAGTTTCACCCAATGAAGGATCTTCATTTGCTGATGTGGTGAGACTCAAATGAGGAGCATTCATTCATAGTCCTTGGAACGTGGAATGTACAGTGTATGAATCTAGAAAAATTGGAAGTTGTCAGAAATCAAATGGAATGCATAAAGGTTGACATCCTGAGCTTTCTTGAATTGAGATGGACTGGTATTGGCCATTTTGAATCAGTCCCATGACCTGTTATACTAGAAATGACAAATTGAAGAGAATTGGTGTGGTATCATTGTCAGAAGGAGCATTCTAAGTTCTCTTCTGAAGTAGTGTGCTGTGAGTGATAGGATATTGTCCATAAGCATACAAGGAGTCCTGTTAATACAGGGAGCTCTGGTGGGTTATTCAAATATACACACCAATCATGAAAGCCAAAAAGAAAGAAATGAGTTACACAAAATTTTGCAATCTGAAATTATCAAGCATGTATTCAAGATGCATTAATAATAATTGATGATTAAAATGCAGAAGTTGGAGACAAGAAGGACTAGTAGTTGAAAAATAAGGCTTTGGTGACAGAAATGGGGCTGGAGATAGCACGTTAAAATTTTATACAATGAATGATTTATATCTAACATTTTAAACATGTACACACACACCAGCAACTTTATACTTACACTTCATCGAAAGGGCTTTGCAGGAATCAGATTGTCCTACATTTGTAGAAAAAGATCTTGGAAAAGCTCACTATCAGTTGTCAAAGCAAGACCAGTGTCTGACTATAGAACAAATCATCAGCTACTGATATACAAGTTCTAAAGTATCATCTTAAATGTATCAGAACTGAATTTTAATACCATCTTAAAAATAGATTTGATACATTGAACTGTAATGAACAAAGACCAGTCAAATTGTGGAATGACATCAAGAATATTATCCATAAAGAGAAGAAAGAAGAGACCAAAATGGATGTCAAAAAAAGATTCTGAAACTTGAACTGGAATGAAAAGAAGCCAAAATAAGGGGAAAGAATTCTGAGGTAAAAGAGCTGAACAGATTTCAAAAGGCCACTTAAGAAGACAAAGTAAAGGATTATAATAAAATGTTCAAGGAACATCAGAAGGGAAGAACATGCTCAGCATTTATCAAGAGGAAAGAACTGAACAATATATTGAAGCCTCAAGTTGCAATACTAAAGGATTCCATGGGCAAAAGTTTTAATGCTACAGGAAGCATCAAAAGAAGATGAAAAGAATACATAAAGTCACTGCTCTAAAAAGAAAAAGTCAACACTGAAATATTTCAACTAGGTATTGCAACTCAAGGCTTGAATTTGTTCTTCAGTTCCTTCAGCTTGAGAAATGCTGGATGAGTTCTTCCCTTTTGATTTTCTGACTCTTTGCACATTTTGTTACCATATTTTGTCTTCATGAGCTGGCCTTTGAAGTCTTCTGATCAACTTCCCATTTCTTTTTGTTTTGGCTTCTTAGCATGCTAGTGCAATATTTAGTCTCTTCTGACATCCATTTTGGTTTTTTCTTTCCTCTTTGGCTTTGTAATGACCTTTTGTTTCCTTCATGGATGATATCCTTGATATTGTCCCACAGCTCATCTGGTTGTTGTTATGTGCTATCGAGTCGTCTGAGATCTGTAGTTACCCTGTGTACAGCAGTAGTTACCCTGTGTACAGCAGCTCTAAAACCTGCCCTGTCCTGAACCAGTCTCACTAATTGCAACACACCAACCCCCATTGCCCAGTTACTGTAGAAATCCATCTCATTGGGGGTCTTCCTCTTGTGCGCTGTCCCTCCACCCTTCCAAGCATGATGTCCTTCTCCAAGGACCAGTTTCTCCTGGCCACATGCCCAAAGTAAGTGATAATCCTAGCCTCTGAGGAGAAACTTGGTTTCATCCTCTCCAAGACAGACCTGTTTGCTTTCTTGGCAGTCCCTGGTATGTTCAAGACTCTTCTCCACCAACACAATTCAAAGACATCAATTCTTCTATCTGTCAACCAGGTCTCTGATGCATAGCAAGTAATTGTGAAGACCAGGGCCTGGATAAGGCTCTTCTGGTTAGGGGTAAGGAGTTGCATTGCCAATGCAAAGGACTGAAGTTCAAATCCAATGCAAAGGACTGAAGTTCAAATCCACTAGCTGCTCCATGGCAGAAAGGTGGGCATGACAGAAAGATGGGCAGTCTCTTTTCATGCACTTTACTACCTCTTAAGATCTGTTGGAGGATTTATTAAGAGTCAGTTCTTCCTTAAAAGTACTTAATAACAACAGAACTCAGAAATTAGCTGTCTGTGTTTTTATGTATTAGAGGACTTTCAACTAGAAATGCCAATTAAATGGTTGTTAAAAAAAATTTATATTTAGGCTCTATTGTGCAATGGAAAGCACAGGGTTTAGTCACAGCCTAAAAAGCAAAATCAGAACAATGTTTTAAGTTGTTATGAGTAAAGTGGGATAATCAGATAACTAAAATAGGAAAAAAATCTTTAATATTATAACATGCAAATAAAATCATGATGAAGATTATTTTTAAAAGGCCAGGAGAGTACATGAGTAGGAAATTTCTAGAAATTTAAGCTGAATTCTGAAGAGGCCATCACATGAGGGATTTTATTGCTGGTGTCTGATGGGTCTTGACAATAATTTTTGCAGATAATACCAGAAAGGTGTGTGCTTGTGTTTTATTAACTATGCAAAGACATTTGACTGTGTAGATCATAAACAATTATAAATAACATTGAGAAGAATTGGAATCCCAGAACATTTATGAGAAACCTATACTGTTGCTATTTACCGATGGGGCCTCAGGACATGGCACTGCTGAGAAAAAAACAATCAGAGAGACAAAGAGAGAAAGCAAGGCACAAGGAGCCAAGTCAAAAAGACAAGGACCTGACTTTTATTTTTCTCAGCATATATTAAAAATACAAACATTCCATTACTATCAAAATAACCAGACTTCTTGCTACACAGCAAACAATTATCTCTGGGGTTAGAAAGGAATATGTCATTGGGCATCCAGGAAACAGATTTTTAATGATTTACTCAGAATTATTTCTAACAAAGACACAAAAATTTCTATCTTCTGCAAATTATCAATGACAATAGCTTCATGTTAATCTGTATTTTCTACAAGCTCTCAAGGACTTTATTCACAGCTCCTCTTTTGGGTCTTATGAGGTCTCATAGAAGCACCGTGTTTTTCTTAGGGACACGTCCCTTCATGCTCGCCTAGTAAACTGTTTTCAGCTAGCTTCCTGCTGAGTGTTCTTAAAGCAGTATTCTTTTTTTTCTTTCTCTTTTTTTTTTTTATTTTAGTGAAAGTTTATAGAGACTTTAGATTTCCATTCATTGTTGCACACTTTCCTCCCTGCCTACCCCTCTCCCCCATTCGCTTTTCTTTTTGAAAACGGAAAAAAAAAATTCTTTCATTGTTATACAATCCCCCTGGCCCCCAGTTTACTCCACTAAGCAGCTTTCATTCTGGACTCCTGTCATGACAATAATACCTAATCATATATTCCTCCTAAACAGCTCTCTCCCTCATCTGTTTGAATGCAGTATACATTATCTATCTCCTCTTTCTCAGTCTCCCCCCAACCCCTATGTCAGTCCTCTTTTATAATGGTGGCATTATGCAGTATTTGTCCTTTTGTGACTAAGATATTTCACTCAATAGAATGTCCTCCAGGGTCGCCCATTTTGTATAATATTTCATGAGTTCCTTGTTTTTCAATGCAGCATAGTATTCCATTGTGTGAATACACCAGAGCTTTTTTATCCATTTGTTTGTTGATAGACACTTGGGTTGTTTTCAGCTCTTTGCTATTGTGAGCAAAGCAGCAATAAATGGTGTGCATATATCTGTAGCAGTTCTAGTTTCTTTAGGGTTTATTCATTCCCAGCAGTAGAATTGCTGGTTCAAATAGTTATTTTTATTTCCAGCTTTTTGAGAAAGTGCCAATAATGGTTGCACCATTTTGCACACCCACCAACAGTGAATAAGGATTCCAGTTTCTTCACAACCTCGCTAGTATTGTTTGCTGTTCTGTTGCTTTTTTGCTTCTCTTACTGAGGTGAGATGATATAGTTGTTTTGATGTGCATTGCCCTTAGAACTAGGAATTTTGAACATTCATGTGTTTGTTCACCATCTGAATGTCTTCTTTGGTGAATGTCTGTTCATATCCTGTGCCCATTTTTCAGTTGGGTTGTTTACCTTTGTCTTGTTGTGGTGCTTGAGTATTTTATGTTGCTGTTGTTGTTATGTGCCGTCGAGTCATTGTGACTCATGGCGACCCTATGTACAAGAGCCCTAAC
>NW_006399821.1:6867628-6880874 GCF_000299155.1 Elephantulus edwardii | reverse complement strand
ATCTGCTCCAAGCGGCCCAGCAGGGCATCAATGTTGGACTTGATCTGCGTCAGTTCTGTCTTGATGGTCTGCAGTTCACTGCTCTTTAACTTTATCTTGGCTGAGCTGGTGGTGATGGCTGTGGAGCGAGCAAAGAGCTTGACAGGAATGGTAGTTTTGACACGGTGGACCAAGGGGACTGTGACCCGGGGTCGCTTCACTGGGACCGCCCTGAGCACTGGTACTGGAGACAGGCGGCCTCGATAGTCAAAGAGCCTGTCGTAGAAGTTGTCCCGGTAGCAATCATAGTCAAAGCTGTAGCCACTGTATATGGCAGATGCTGCTCTCTTTAAGTCCCTTGGGTCTGTTGGGCTTGGGCTCTCCAGCCATGTTGATGTCTAGGGTCTGCCCAGCCAGCACTCGTCCATTTTCACCCAGTACAGCTGCCCGGGCATGGCGTTCATTGGCATGCTGGACAAAGGCATAGCCCTTGTGCACAGAGCAGCCAGCCACACGGCCATACTTGGAGAAGATGGTCTCCGCGTCTGACTTCTTCACTACAGCAGTGTTGAGGCTTCCAGTGAAGACCCGAGAGTTGATGGATTTGGGATCATTCTTGTTGGTTACATTGCTTGTCTGAATCTTCAAGGACCAATAACCAATACCAAGGTTGAGTTCAGCCAGCTATTTCCTCCTTTTGATTACAGGGTCAGCACCAACTGCCTCTGGAATAGGACTCACCTACCCACGCTCAGAGGTCTGGAGGAAGCCGCGAGAGCTGTACATAGGGTTTTTGAAGTCCTGTAATTTCAGAAGTGGATGGCCAATCCTTCTTCCTAGTCTGTCTTAATTTTTAAATATAATAGTATCTGACAGACAAGCATTCTGCAGCAAAGAGTAGATGAAAGACATCTAAATATAAGTCCTTATCAATTTTTAAAGTCCCTTACCGAATATTTTTTCCCAGTCTGTGGCTTCCCTTTTTACCATGTTGGAGAAGTTTTTGGATGCACATAGGGATTTGATTCTTAGAAGGTCCCATTCATCAATTTTACCCTCTCCTCGTAGATTTTTCAGGATGCTTGGAAGACTGTTTATGTTGTTGATTAGGACTTCTAGAGTTCTTCCAGGCTTCTCTCTAATGAAGTCCTTGGTTTTAGTCATAGGTCCTTGATCCACTTTAAGTTGGTTTTTGTGTATGGAGTGAGGTGTGGATCTTGCTTGAGTTTTTTGCAGATAGTTTTAGAAGGGAATTTCTTCAACATTGTAAAAATTATATATGCAAACCCAATAGTCAACATTGTTCTCAATGGAGAGAGATTAAAGTCATTCCCTTTGAGAACAGGAACTAGGCAAGGATGCCCACTATCACCTCTCTTATTCAGTATTGTATTAGGAGTCTTAGTAATAGCAGTGAGAAAAGAAGGAAATAAGAAGTATCCAGATTGGCAAAGAAGAGGTAAAATTATCTCTCTATGCAGATGATATATGATAATATACTTAGAAAACCCCAAAGACTCAGCAAGAAAACTACTGGACATAGTTGACCAGTTCAGCAGAGTGGCAGGACGCAAGATCAATATACAAAAATCAATTGGATTTCTCTACAGTGACAAAGAGAATACAGAACTGGAGCTAAGAAAATCAATACCCTTCACAATAGTTAATCACAAGAGTAACTACTTGGGAGTAAATATAACCAGATGCACAGAGTATCTATTCAGAGAAAATTATAAAGCATTACTACGAAAAACAAAAAAGAGACCTGGAGAAATGGAAGAATATACCTTGTTCATGGGCAGGAAGACTCAATATTGTGAAAATGACTATACTACCAAAGGCAATTTACACATTCAATGTAATCCCAATACAAATACCAATTCCATTGTTCAACAAGATGGAAAAGACAATCTCCAATTTCATTTGGAATGGAAAGAGGCCCCAAATAAGCAAAGCATTCCTTAAAAAGAGAAACAAAGTAGGAGGCATCTCACTCCCTGATTTCAAATCCTGCTACACTGCCATGGTGGTCAAGACATCATTCCATCTGCCTATGGTCAACTTATTTTTTACAAGGAGATGAAATCATTCACCTGGGGAAGCGGCAGCCTTTTTAACAAATGGTTTTGACAAAATTGGAAAACTATCAAAGCAGTATTCTCAGCTTGAATGCAGAGAGTCAGTCAAAGCACAATGGCCTTCAGAAACTCTCTCTCACTATACATAGACCAGGAGGCATTTCTCTGAACAAAACAAGAGGATACAGCAGGACCAAAAATCCTTGGCAGATGCACTTACCCTTGAATAACTGGTACCTCACAAATTTTTGTTTCTGATTAAGACCATGTTGGATTGTTTTGTTTTGTTTTCCAGTTTGGTGGCTGATGGGTGTTATCTGGGTTGGAATTTTATACCATCAATGCAGATCTCTCTTTCTGCCCATTCTCTTCACCAGCATCCTTGTGTTTTTCCTCTTTTAAAAACTGGCCTTATTTCAACAGTTGTCAAGGACACTGTGTTCTTTGCAGGAACTATGTCAGACATAGTTGAACCATGTGCCTTTGGTACTGCAGCACAGCAAATTGACTCATTGCAACCCCTTAAATTGCACAAATACCTGTGACCTTTCAGAAACATATTTTTAGGCTTGTCTTCCAAAGTGGCACTGGGAGGGTTTACACCAGAGTTACCAGTTAAGTCATGGCACACACACACTGTTCTTATTTTCCGAGGCAAATAATAATGTATGTTTCTAACAGAGATAAAGATTTAAACTATTCGGCCTGGATTTTTTCCCATTCCAGTTAACATTCCAATACCCCCACATTTTATAAATTTAGGTCCATTCTGGTTTTGTTTTGCCTGCCTTGACTGAAGTAGGAAGTCACCTGTCAGAGTCCTGGTTCAGACTGCAAACTTTAATGTTGGTAATCAAGAACTTTGTACCATCCAGGGATACTAGGAAAATTGCTTAATTGAGTCTGTAAAGTGGGAACATTTGGCCATGTAGTTGTCAGGATTAGGGATAGCTTGTGAAAAGTACTGTACTTAGCAGTACTGCACCTACCAAAAGTATCCTCCTTTTATCGTGGAGAAGGTGAGTGAATTGTACATAAATTCAGTTTATGTTAGAGATTAGGAATATTTTAAGCCAAGGAAATTTGGGGGACCTTTGGTGAACTAGTTGATAGGGAGTTGTGCTGTTACCCCAGAGGCTACACCTCTCTGGCTGTTCCAATCTAACAGTGGCTCTGGGGGAGAAAGATGGACCATCTTCTCCCATGCCATTTACAGCTTCAGAAATCCAGTGAAGGACCAGCTGTGAGTCAGTTCTGACTTAGTGGCAGAGAGAGAGAAGAGAAGAAAATGAAGGACTGAGCTTGAGCGGTATCAGCACAACAATAAACACTTTTAAGTGTTGGAAATCAGAGAGGTTAGGCTCTAAACAGCACGTTTGGGAGTTGTTGTTATTGTTGTATGCCATAGAGTCAGAACTGATTTTTAGTTATTATTATGTGCCATCGAGTCGCCTATGACCCATAGAGACCCATACTGCAGCTCTGAACCCTTCCCTGTCCTGAGCCAGTCTCACTAATTCCAACACCCCAACCCCCCATTGTCCCAGTCACGGAATCAATCCATTTCATCCGGAGTCTGTCTCTCCTGTGCTGTCCCTCCACCCTTCTGAGCATTATGTCCTTCTCCAAGGACCAGTATTTCCTGGCCATGTGCCAAAAGTATGTGAGACAGAGCGTCAAAATCGTAGCCTCCAAGGAGAAACTTGGTTTCACCCTCTCCAAGACAGATCTATTTGTTTTCTTGGCAGCCAAAGCTATGTTCAAGACTCTTCAGCACCACAACTCGAAGGCATCAATTCTTCTGTCATCTTTAGTCATTATCCAGCTCTCTGAAGAGTAACAAGTAGTTGCGAAGACCATGGCCTAGTTTAGGCACACCTTAGTCTCTAGACTAACATCATTGCTTTTCGGCATTCTAATGAGGTCCCTGACAGCAGATTTCCCAATGCAATTAATCTTTTGATTTCCTGACTGCTTCTGTAAACAGTGTTGATTGTGGAGCCGAGCCGAGCAAGCTGTAACTGTTAAAAACCTCAATCTCTTCTCCATCCATCATGGTGCTGCCAGTTGGCCCAGTGGCGAGAATCTTTGTCTTATTGATGTTGAGTTTCAATCTACTGAAGTCCTTGACCTTCTACAGCAAGTGTTTCAGGTCTTCTTCAGTTTGAGCAAGCAAAGTGGTGTCATCTGCATAACATAGGTTGTTGATGAGTCTACCTCCAATCCTGATGCCACATTTCCTTCTCATAATGTTTCCCGAATGATCTGTGTACAGATTGAAAAGGTACAGGAACAGGATACATCCCTGACATACTCCTTTCCTGTTTTTAGGAGTAGAAGGGAAAAATTTTAATCTCTAAACACCTGCAAGAAGCATCAGCTGCGCGGCATAGAGATCAAAGTCATATATGACTCTGGAGCAAAAGCAATAGAGCTGCGACCTCGTTTTTTGTGGGTCTGCGGGGCAAGGGCTTTGGGGAGAATGGAAGAAGATGCTGGAGTCTACAGTAGGACAAAGTGGGGAGAGTTGAGAAGAGGTGGGGCAGGAACCAGAGGCAGGCTAGAGAAAGCTGAGACGACTTGAGAGAGTGGGACCTGGGGGACAGTGTTAAAGGTCTTAATCAGAATCTTCTGAAAGCTGAATCACTGACTCATTGAGGGCATTTAAGTGTCAGCTGACCTTGCTGAGAGCACTGGGAGGGCCTGGGGAAAGAGTGTCAACTATAATTCATTTCCATTTTTCTCCTACACTCTTCTCTCTCTCAGTTCTAAGCACTTAGGAGTATTTGATAAGGGCTCACAAATCTAGATGAGATCTGAAATCCGGTTACACAGACTAAGAAGCCCTACCACTGTTTCTCGAGCTCGCATTATCCTCACAACATAGCTCTACTTTCCTAACCTTATTAATTTGATTGCCCCCAGTTTACCAGGGAAATGCAATGAAATGTTTAAAATTTACCTGCAGTCAGGGTCTTAATTCCAAACTAGAAAAACTTGCCTACTAGCAACCTGGCTGGGAATCCATTCTGAGTACCGTGCTTTGTCATCCTTTAGTGCCATCCTGTGGCTCTGCAGTAATGTTATGAAAACCTCACACCCATCGGGCATCAGGTTCCTGGGGCTGCAACTCCTTTAGGGAGGAGATTGGCTATCTTTCCCTGCAGAACAGCTGGTGGATTCAAGCAACAGATAATAAATTGGGGCGCCCTAATGTTCTCACAAGTTGTGGAATTCCGCTGTCTTCAGTTTGGTGCTGCTTCTGAGAATGCTGGGAACTTGTCAGAGGTGTACATTTTCAGATCTCACCCCAGCACTCCTGAACCAGAAGATCTCAGTAGCAACAAGCCAAGCTCTCCTGGGGGCTCTGGGATTTGGGAATCCTGGTTTGGAACATCAGTTACCCACTAAAAACCACATGACAAACTTGTAAACACAGCATTAGCCCTGTGTTGGGTATGGGCATCCATATATATTTTTTTCACTCCTTAAATAATAATGTTGAAGAGAATGATGGTATACACAGAGGATGACGTACTTAACCTTTCTAAGCCCCATGCGGCTCACTTGTTTAGAAGGTGGTAGTGTGAACTGAAAGAACATTAAAAATGCATCCAGCACAGCTTTTGGCAAAGTGCAATTCTCAATACACATAAGTGCCCTCATCTCTAATGGCAACCCCACAGCCAAGGCCAACTAAAGCTGGAGCAGCCACTGGGGAAGTGGAGACGAAGCGAGACTGGGAGCACACCATGTGACCTGAAGCTTGACACCCCTGCCAGGCTGTCAGCCGGTACATATGGTATTAGGCCTTTGGAGTTTGAGAGTGTACACTTCAAACATATAGGCTTCTGCTTAGCAACTGGCTAAGACCAGACTGAACCAGGCACAATGGCTTTTAGGACAAGGACTACAACTTTTCTTTTCAACTTCTTCTAATAACCCCATTCTGCATCTGCCACAAATCTTAGATTTGAGCCACGTTTAGGGATGCCTCACAGACTGCCTGTTCTATGCTGAGTGATGAAGCTTACAAAGAACAGAAAGCATGTATTGTTGCCAGCCACCCATAGGACCCGAGGTGACCCACACACAGTGGAACCAAACGCTGCTTGGGCCTCTGCCATCTGACCTGATCAGACTGTGGTGATCCACAGAGGAGCTTTCCCTGGCTGGTTTTCAGAAGTAGATCACCAGGCCTTTCTCCCTAGTTAACCTTAGTCTGGAAGCTCTGTGGAAATGTGTGCAGCATCATAGGAATGTGGTGGTGCATTGACCAGAAATGGAACTGGAGTCTCCGGCATAGGAAGTGAATCCTCCCACCAAATCATCACTATCCCTTAAGAAAAATCTGTCCTTATGAAATGCAACTCTGCTAGCTGTGCTGACAGAGAGGGGCTTTGGACAGGCCAGGGTGTGGGCTAGCTTCCCTCAGGAGCTGTGGAACCCATTCCTCATTTTCCTTCGCCCTTCTCTCCTACCACAAACATAATAGCCTCACTCTCTTATGTCTCACAGCCTGATGACCATGCTGTGCATGGGGTGAGCCTCTGCCTGGCCCTGCTGTGGCTCTACCTTCACCCTGACCTGCTGCACCAGAAACCACTTTCCTCCTCTTGCTCTGAGGAACTTCAAAGCACAAAATACACTTGATAATTTCCATTTAGAATCCTTGGTGCATAGGCCCCTTAGTGACAGAACACATTTTAAAACTCAAAACAAGGGATGAAATGAATAAGAGTTGGAGAAAGCATTCAGACAGAGTGCCAATGGGAGAGAGCCAGGCCTTGATCCTCAGACTTAACCTGAAATTACCTAAAAAGATCCTCAATTATCTGAACTTCAGGCTCCAAGACAGTGAGCTCAAGGCCCCCAGTAACTCTTTTCCTCTATTTCAGAAAAGGTCTGAATTGAATAAAATGTTAATCAACCAACCCATCCTCTTCTCTCTATAAAAGGGAAAGAAGAGCTAAGAGACATATTTAAGAAATCACCGACTAATTCTTCCCTGCTCTTTAGTTTTTGGGTTTGTTTTTTTTTCTTCTTTTGAAAGCCACATTAGCCCAAAGAGAAATAAGACATCCAAATTGGGAAAGACTTCTCCACATTTGGGAACATGTTAGAATGGCAGGGAGGTTCCCTCGCCTTTAATGGGTGAGACCAATGGTTGGAGCGTGTTCCTCAGAAGGAAAATCCTTCATTGTTCCTGTTTACAGACAGACAAAAAAAAAAAAAACAAAAACAAACCTGACCTGGAAACAAACTGAAAGACATCAAAGTATTGGGACAAAAAACGTACTGATCAGGGCAGAGATGCAGCACTACACAGCTCTGGTGGTGGTACTGCTGAAGATAGCAAGGCGGGGATAAGCAGGGGAGCAGCTATTTTATAACCCTACACAAACAACCTCCAGTATGTAGCACAGTCAAGAGTTACATCAATTGATGGAAATGCTAACAACACACATCGCTTAATTTAAAGAAAAAGCTGTCACCTGCTTGATGTAGTTGTTCTGAAAGGATAGATAAAAACATTATGGACAATGGTCAGTTGCCCTCATTCTGGGAAGGTACTAAAAACCCAAGAATTCAGCCAGCTTAGTTTAAGTGTAGCCATATTAATGGCATTTACAGGATCTACTCCAGAGCCAAAGGTGGGTGACTAATCCGCAGCCCTCAGGCCTGCCTTCAATTGTTTTTGGTGAAACATTCTTCTAGGTCATGTAACGCTGGTACATCTGCTTGCTGTACAGAGGTATCATGGCTGCTGTGAAGCTGAACACTGTGACACTGATGAGTCAAATGCAAGGATGGTTACCCATGGTGGACAGTGTTTGGTGGAGCTCCGCAATTAAAGCAAGCCTGAAAGCAGGAGTGGCATCCACTTCCCTAACAGCTTGCCTCTAGAAACCCTATGAGCCTGAAGAAAGGACAAAATTTATACAGGTGTCCAGGTCTTTCATTCATAGGGTCGCAATGAGTCGCCTACCACTTGATAGCACTTAACAACCATATGCCCCACTCCAGCATCCTATATGTCTCTTACAATCTCTCCACCAATCTTCCATCTGAGGCCTTGGAGATTTGCAATAAAAAGCCTCACTAACAGTAAAGCCTCAGCAAAGTCTAACTTCCAAACACAATAAGCCCATTATAGAATACAAAGCATAGCACCAAGCTGAAAGAAGATATTTCAACCATTGGGAAAAAAAGACAGTTGTTGAATAGCAGATATATGCCCTTCTATCTGTTGTAAAGCTATAATAACATTTATAATCAGCAATATACACACAGCACTCAGTATGAAGCACAAGTTTCTCCTTGGGCAGCAGTCAGAATATCAGAAACCATTCTATTTTATAGCACTACCTTACCTATTTGTTTCATTTCAGCAGATAATAAAGTGAGAACATGATATGTCTGATTTAAGGCAGCTGCAGTATGTTTTGCTAAAGCCTCAACTTGCCATTTTATATCAATAGAAGTGGTTCTTGGGATGAAAATATCCAATGGAAAAAACCAACATGAGGTACATCATTTCTGGTATTATCTACTATACAGCATCTCAATGGTTAGGTATATTGAGTCATTTCTTATAGTTGTTGTTGTTAGGTACTATTCAGTTAAGAACTACTCATGGGGGCCTTATGTCAGAACCCTGTCCTATCCCATACCATCCTCATCGTCTCTGAGACACTTTGAGCCTATTGTTTGAGTCACTGTGTCAATCTGTCATCTTGAGGGTCTTTTTCTCTTTTGCTGAAACTCCACCTTTCGAAGAATGGTATATCTTTCTAAGGAATAACATCTCCTTACAACACACTCAAAGCAGGTGAGACAAAACTTCACCATCCTTACCTCTAAGGAGCACTTTGATTTCACCTGCTCCAAGACATACCTACTTGTTCTTTTGGCAGACCGTGGGATATTTCGTACTCTTTTCCAACACCACAGCTCAAAAGCATCTATTTTTCTTCTGTCTTTGCTATTAATTGTCCAGCTCTCGTACACATAGCGACTAAAAAAACCCATGGCCTGAATCAGGTGCACCTTCATCTTCAAATTGACATCATTGCTCCTCAGTAATTTGCAAAAGTCCCTGACAACAAACTTGCCCAATGTACCAAGGATATTGATTGTGGATCCAAGGAAGAGAAAATCTTGAGAATTTCAATCTTTTCTCCATCTATCAAGATGTTGCCTGTGGTGAGAATGTTTGTTTCCTTTATGTTGAGATACAATCTATATTGAAGACTGTATTTTTTTTATCTTCTGCAGCAAGCACTTCAAGTCCTCCTTGTTTTCACCAAGCAAGGTTGTGTCATCTACATAATGTAGGTAATTGATGAGTCTTCCTCCTTTATTGTCACTTTATGAAGAGTCCAACTTCTTGAATAATTTGCTTGTCACACAGATTAAATAAATGTGGAGAGAAGATACAACCCTGATGCACACCTTTCTTAATTTTAAACCATGTAGCTATTTCTTGCTCTGTTCGCACAACAGCCTTTTGGTAGGATCACCCTTGAGTATATCTATTAGTCCAATTATAAGGCCAACCATGTGATCTAGAGGCCTACAACTAGTCCCAAGAGGAAAGAAAAGTTACTGTTGTGTGATTAGGATCTTGATCATGTGGCCAGATGGTACTATTGATTAAGAAGATGTAGCTGTAAGAAGATGTGATGTAAACCTCTGTGCATAACCACCCTATGTTGCAGCTACAGCTTGTACCAGCTCTTTCAGTATATCACGTGGTAGTCTATGCTAGTTGTACAGAGACTGTAGACAGCTACTCCCATACTGCTGTACCCCTGGGGGCAAGAGGCACTTACTTGCTCCCAAACCATTTGAAAAATGTGTTGCCAGGTGTATTCTCAGATGGAAAGATGCACAGAACAATCTACTTAAAGTGTAAGGGATGAGATCAAAGCTGATTCATCTGGATTTTTCCAGGCAGGCCCAGGTACTGTTATTGGCCAAGGTGATCATCCGAGGGAGTGCAACAGCTGAAGATGCAGGGAGCTCTCCGCACACCCAAGTCTGATTTATTTCTCACATCAGCAATCATAGCAGCCCAACTGAGGAAAACATTATTTTCCATGCTGTAGCTGAAAAGGCAAAGCAGTTAGAGGAACCAGAAAAGTCATGTCCAACATTCAATGCAAGCAGCATTATCAGAGGACAGTTCCTGGGCAGGGTCTCACCTCAGGTTTATCATATCACCCCTTTTTGCTCAGATGGGTTTTCTGAGTTTCTAAAGCTAGTATAATCTAAGGAGAAAACTATTATACTCCATTAACTTGGAACCAGTGAGGTATGGTGTCCTTACTGGGATTTAGATAGAGATTAGGAGGTTTTGACAAAAGCCATAAGACAGTTGCAAACCTCTCTTGCCCTAATCCACAAGGAGCCAAAACCCAAATCATCAGGAGCTAGTTTGCAAGCTCCACAGGAAAGTCACAGCTATTTCTCCCTGTGGAAAATCTTGTGGCAAGGGCAATAGAATATTACTAGATTGTCTAGCTTGGAGTAACATCTTGTCCTTGCTGCAGTCACTTGCAGCCTCATTGTCTTCTGAGGCCATTGCATTAATAGCTGGTATGCTCTTGAACAAGTTTACCTGCAATATTCACTGATGCGTCAGATGGCTTTAGGTAATCTCTTAGTCTCGTATCTCAAAGTTTGCTTCAGCACTCTATTCATGTGTTAAATGAGACCAGCTGCTGAGTGATTATGTTGCCATTGTTATTGTTAAGTGCTCTTGAGTGGAATATGACTCACAGTGACTTTATGAACAACAGACCTTAATCTTGTATTATCTTGTGCCTGCATTATCTCTGCATTATCTTCACCCCATTGCTGCAGCAACTGTGTCAATCTATCTTGCTGAGGGTTTTCCTCTTTCACAAGCTCTCCACCTTTCCAAGCAGAGTTACCTTTTTCAAGGAATGTTGTTGTTGTTGTATACTGTCCAATCAGAACAAACCCATAATTGACACTCTGGTGGGTTTTCAGAGACAGTAAATCACACAGAAGGAGATTGTCTATCTTTCTCCCACAGAGTAGCTGGTGGATTTGAACCATGTACCTTTGGGATTGCAGCACAGTTTCTTACCACTAGGCTACCAAATCTCTTTTCCAAGGAATAGCACGCCCAAATTATGTGAGATGAAGTTTTGCTATCCTTGCCTGTAAGGAGCGCTCTGGCTGCGTGTTCTCCAAGACATAAGTGTTGATTCTTTTGGCAGTCCATGGGAACTTCGTTACTATTCTCCATCACTGCAACTCAAAAGCATTGATCCTTCTTCTGTCTTCCTTATTCATTGTCCAGCTCTCAGACGCATAGCAGGTAACTGAAAAGACCAAGGCCTGAATTAGGCACATCTTATGACTTTAAGCTGACACCATTCTGTTCCATACTTTGTAGAGGTCCTTGACAGCAGATTTTGCAATGCAATATGTCTGTTGATTTTCAACTGCTGATATCAATGATGTTGACTATGGATCCCAAAAAAAGATGAAATCATTGACAACTTCAATCTTTTCTCCATCTATCATGATCTTGCCTATTGGTCCAATGGTGAGAATGTTTGTTTTCTAGATGTTGAGATGTAATCCACATGGAAGGCTATAGTTGTTGGTCTTCTGTGACAAGTGTTTCAAGCCTTCTTACTTTCAGCAAGAAAAGTTGTGTCATCTGCATCATACAGGCTGTTGATGAGTCTTCCTCCAGTATTGATGCCACATTCTTCTTCATAAATTCCAACTTCTCAAATTATTTTGTTTAGCATCTAAATTAAACAGGAATGGAGAAAGGTGGCAGCCCTGATGCACACCTTCCCTGATTTTGAACCATATTCCCTATTATGGAATTCCCATTCTTCTCAATGTTAACAATAATTTGTTATTATTCACAAAGTTAATAAACACAAAGTGATCTTTTCTTTATTCTCTGCTTTCATCTAAGATTCATCTGACATCAGCAGTGATATCCCTGGTGTCATGGCCTCTTCTAAACCATACCTGGACTTCTGGCAGTTCTCTGTAAATGAACTTTTCTAGCCAATTTTGAAAATTATTAACTTGGTGGCAGAAATGAGGCAGGAGGGCAAATGATTGAATTCTGTACATTCAAAGATTTGTTAACCATAAATAACTTTTTAAAGAAACCTAAATGGTGAGTATACACATTGATCGTATTAGATAGTGAGACCAGATTGACTATATCTAAGGAAAGAGTCATTTCAGAAGCTCAAGTCAGCAGTCAAAACCAGGCCACTTTCTAACTGTAGAACCGATCATCAATTACTCATGGTCAAGTTCAAACTGATGTTGATGAAAATTAAGACCACAAAAAACAAAATATTATCTATCTCACCTGAATTTAAAAACTATCTCCAGAATAGATTTGAGCCAGTGAACACTAATGATTGAAGACTAGATGACTTGTGGGATGACAACAAAGACATAATCTTTGAAGAAAGCAAAAATTTATTACAAAGATAGAAAAGAAAGAAAAAAAACCAAAATAGAAATCAGAGGAAACTCAGAAAAATGTCACTAGGGAATTGAGAAGCCAAAACAAAGGAATAGATGGTGGAGTGGAAGAGATGAACAAAAGATTTCAAAGGGTAACTTTAGAAGACAAAGTATTGTACAAAATATGCAAAGACCTGGAGTTGGAGAATAAAAAGGAAAGAACTCACTCATGAGGGGGGGAAAAGCAATATAATTCACCATATTAACAAAGCATATAACAAGAACCATATGATCTTAGCAATTGATGCAGAAAGGCATTTGACAAAATCCAATACCCCTTCCTGATAAAGACACTCAGCAAAATTGGAATAGAGGGGGATTTTTCTCAACATGGTGAAAAGTATATATGCAAAACCAAGAGCCAGTTTCATTCTCAGTGGAGAAAGACTAAAAGCATTTTCCTTGTGAACCAGGACCAGACAAGGACACCCACTGTCACCACTTCTATTCACTATTTTATTGGAAGTGCTTGCTAAGACACTCTAATAAGAGACAGAAATAAAAGGCATCCAAATTGGCAAAGAGATGGTTATACTATTGCTATACGCATATGATATGATGTTGTTGTTGTTGTTGTTGTTGTTGTTATGTGCCATCGAGTCGTTTCCGACTCATAGCGACCCTATGCACAACAGCCCTAAACCCTG
>NW_006399821.1:6866227-6867528 GCF_000299155.1 Elephantulus edwardii | reverse complement strand
ACGGTGACAAAAATCTTAAGGAAATTGGTATTTCTGGTGTATGCGGCCATCATCTTATCACTCAGCCCAGGACGACCCAGGCTGGACATTAGTGCTTCCCTCTCTACTCTTCTGTGATCATCCAGATCAGCGCCTGACTGTTTCTTTTCAAATTTCTCAAACCCAGCCCTCAGATCTTCATATTGCAGTTCTCGATTGTCCTTGAAGGATAGTCAAGGTGACCTTTGAGATCAGAAAGAAGGAGCAAGCCATGTGGATATCTGGATGAAGAGCATTCTAGGAAGGAGGAGCAACAGATGTAAAGACCTTGAGGACAGTAACAGATTGCCAGTGCAACAGTAGAGCCTGCCATCTCCAGCTAATCATCACTTAGCCCCTAACATCACCTGCTCTCTTGTCTCCCTTTGTGGCCTCTTAAATGCCCATCTCGTTGGCTTGGGTTCAGCTGGTGGTATGGAGGGGTGCTGCCTAGCACTGACCTGGGAGTGTGAGTGATCTACTGACCCAATGGACATCAAAGGCCAGTTCTGGAATGATGATGATTCAGAAGGAGATAATGAATCAGAGGAATTTCTCTATGGAGTTCAGGGAAGCTGTGCAGCTGACTTGTATCGACACCCACAGCTTGATGCAGACATAGAAGCTGTAAAGGAGATCTACAGTGAGAACTCTGTATCTATCAGAGAATATGGAACAATTGATGACGTGGACATTGACCTCCACATCAACATCAGCTTCCTCGATGAGGAAGTCTCTACAGCCTGGAAGGTCCTCCGGACAGAACCTATTGTGCTAAGGCTGAGATTTTCTCTCTCCCAGTACCTTGATGGACCAGAACCATCAATTGAGGTTTTCCAGCCATCGAATAAAGAAGGGTTTGGGCTAGGTCTTCAGTTGAAAAAGATCCTGGGTATGTTCACATCCCAACAATGGAAACATCTCAGCAACGATTTCTTGAAGACTCAGCAGGAGAAGAGGCACAGTTGGTTCAAGGCAAGTTGGTACTATCAAGAAGTTCCGAGCCGGCCTCAGCATCTTCTCACCCATCCCCAAGTCTCCCAGTTTTCCTATCATACAGGACTCTATGCTGAAAGGCAAACTGGGTGTACCAGAGCTTCGGGTTGGGCGCCTCATGAACCGTTCAATCTCCTGCACCATGAAGAACCCCAAAGTGGAGGTGTTTGGCTATCCTCCCAGCCCCCAGGCAGGTCTCCTGTGCCCTCAGCATGTGGGCCTCCCTCCCCCAGCACGGACCTCTCCTTTGGTCAGTGGTCACTGCAAGAACATTCCCACTCTGGAGG
>NW_006399821.1:6865225-6865787 GCF_000299155.1 Elephantulus edwardii | reverse complement strand
ACCTCACACCAGTTCCTCCTGCTGAGCAGTCCTCCTGCCAAGGAGGCTCGGTTCCGGACCGCCAAGAAGCTCTATGGCAGCACCTTTGCCTTCCATGGGTCCCACATTGAGAACTGGCATTCAATCCTGCGTAATGGGCTGGTCAATGCATCCTACACCAAACTACAGCTGCATGGAGCAGCCTATGGCAAAGGCATCTACCTGAGCCCCATCTCCAGTATTTCCTTTGGATACTCAGGAATGGGAAAAGGACAGCACAGGATGCCCTCCAAGGATGAGCTCGTCCAGAGATACAACAGGATGAATACCATCCCCCAGACCCGATCCATTCAGTCAAGATTCCTGCAGAGTTGGAATCTAAACTGTATAGCACTTTGTGAAGTGATTACATCTAAGGACCCCCAGAAGCATGGAAACATCTGGGTCTGCCCTGTGTCTGACCATGTCTGCACACGGTTCTTCTTTGTATATGAAGATGGTCAGGTGGGCGATGCCAACATTAATACTCAGGACCCTAAGATACAGAAGGAAATCATGCGTGTGATCGGAACTCAGGTTTACA
>NW_006399821.1:6842008-6842821 GCF_000299155.1 Elephantulus edwardii | reverse complement strand
AAAAAAAAAAAAAAAGAAAAAAGAAAAGACCAGCTGCACTGGTAGAGAAAGCAATTACTTTTACATTTACATTCCAGTTTGGTCTCTTTCAGAGATATTATGGGCTAATTGTATCTCTTTTTCCTATTAAGTAAGGTTGATCATATGAATGGTATGATGAGAGGTACAAAAGACTTAAAGAGAAATGTAAGCGGAGGTGGGGGGGTGAAGAAAGAAATTCTCTGGTTGCTGCACTGTGACCGCAGCTGCTGGGAAGACAGCTGCTGAGTCTGGGTCTTTTTCTTCTCGGTATTCTGTTTGTGATATATGCTGTCAGGTTGGAACTGACCCTCCAGCAAGTTTTTAGATAGGAGGAGATTGTCCATCTTTCTTCCATGGACCATCTAGTGGATTTGAAACATATACTTTGGTTTGACAAAGTAATTCCTTACCACTAAGCTACCAGAGTTCGCCCTCTATATTCTGGCAATTAGGAAATAAGAAAACCATCCCCTCTGTTAACGTATTTCTTTCTTGAATGGTTTAATTTTAGCATAGGAGAGCAATTAATGGCGTCTCACTAACTGGTCACTGGAAGGAAGTTTTTCCTTTGTTGTGGTTATATGTCAGATTCATAATCAAACAGTAGATCTGAGCTCTGCACTATCCTGTACCATCCTCACATCTCCAACACACTTGAGTCTATTGTTACAGTCGTTTGTATCTGTCCATCTTGTTGTGGTTTTTTAATGCAGCATAGTATTCCATTGTGCGAATATACCACAGCTTCTCTAGCCATTCGTTTGTTGATGGGCACTTAGGTTGTTTCCAACT
>NW_006399821.1:6834863-6840929 GCF_000299155.1 Elephantulus edwardii | reverse complement strand
TTTGGTAGTATTGCCATTTTCACAACATTGAGTCTTCCTATCCATGAGCAAGGGATATTCTTCCACTTCTCAAGATCTCTTTTTGTTTCTTACAGTAATGTTTTGTAATTTTCTTTGAAAAGGTCCTTTGTGTTTTTGTTTAAATTTATTCCCAAGTATTTAATCTTGTAATTAACTATTGTGAATGGTATTGTTTTTCTTGCTTCCATTATACTCAGGAGGGTGGAGGGACAGCACAGGAGAGGAAAACCCTGGATGAGATGGACTGAAATAGTATCTATGGTGATGATAGTAGATGTGTCAGAGACAGTGAGACGGGTTCAGGATAGAGCAGAGTTCAGAGCTATTGTGCATAGGCCATTATGAGTCATAATTGGCTCAACGGCACATAACAACAAGTGACCATTTAAAGTATCTTGGTTGCATGTTTAATCAATTTACGACTAAAATAATTATTAGAAGTGCTCCATTTCTTAATCTGTGGCTTTAGTATTTGTTGCATACATTTGAATAATAATTTTATTAACTGACCTGCAGCCTGATATTTGGGAAAGCCAACTTTTCGTCTTGGGTCTGTTTTGGGATTATTTTAAAAACAGATTAAACAGATGGAGATAATATCATGGAGGATTTTCGAAAATCCCTTGCCTTCAAGCTTAAAGGCTAAAAATATCAGCCAGTGCCTCCTTCCCCTAGTGAGTCATCTCATGAACTCATTTAAGGAAAGCAGAGGCTATACCTTCAAGGGCCTCTTTCCACTTGGTTTACTCCCAGGCTTCAGTCAAACTTCTTTAGGGAATGCCCATTTTAGATCTTCCTGAAGGTCCATTTGTCCACAAAAGTAGGTGCACCTGATTGTCAAACTCTTTGGGTCACCCCTGATTGTATTCTGGAGTCTAAATTGGTAGTTACCAGGTATCTTCTGAGGAACTCCCACCTGCAGACGCTTAGTATCAGGATAAAAGAGTTCTTTGGGCCTGCAGTTTTGAGAGCAGAGCCATCCTTGAAGGGAGAGTGGGCAATCAGTTATATAAAAATTGTGCATAATTTTTCTTTCTTCAGTGGAACATTCAGGGGAGCTCTGGCAGCCTACTTCAGTTATGCGTCAGTTCCAACTTGACGGCACGTAACAGCAACAACATGGAACCATCTAGGAGTTTCAGGAAGAACTGACCTTCAGGCCTCCTTAAGACCTTGTCAAGATCACCGGGTGGAAAGATGGGGAAGCCAGAGATTTATTCACCATTGAAAATGTGGCACCAGTGTCTAATAAAAAATCCACAGCCTGTCCATCTACTACTAGTTTTACCCAGGGTCCCTGGGTTGGGGGATAATACAAAGGGTAAAAGTTGATGCCAAATCAAACTGGACCTCTGGGCACCCCCAATATTCTTCAGGTAAGGTGATCTGTTTGGTCTTCTGTTGAAGGGCACAGTGATTTTTTTTCCTGTTTGACTGAGATTTGGGCATTCGTTCTTCCAATGTTCCAGTATATACACTGGTCCTTGTCTGTTGTGTTGTTGCGTACCATCAAGTCAGAACCAAACCCATAGCTGACCCTCTGGCAGGCTTTTAGAGGCAGTTAATCATATGGGAGGAGATTGCTCATCCTTCTCCCACGGAGCAGCTGGTGGATTTGAACAGTGTGGCTTTGGGATTGTAGCACAGCTTCTTGCCAGTAGGCCACCGGAGCTCTCCTGTCTAGATTTTTTTTTTCTCTCTTTGGGGTCTTCCCTGGGTCCCCATAAGTTTGCCTCTGACAGTCATTAGGAAGGTAGGTAGTAACAGCCTTTGATTTCTAGTGCCTTCATTTGTTGAATAGCTTGAAGGCAATGTTGACTAGCTGAGATGATTTCATGCCAACTGCCCTGTCAAGTTTCTGTCGTTTCCTCCTAGTGTTGGGCATGCTATTGGGGAATAAAGGTCTTGCTAATCATTCAGACATTAGCTGAGTCCTTTGGGTTAAGGCCTGTGTACTTTGATAAGTCTGAGATCTTCACTAGAGAAATTCTGAAGGCTCTTCAGATGGCTTCTGCTGAACCATTTGTACCATGTTCAGGTTCCTTTTTAGGTAGTCCCTTCTTCAGACCTTGGAGAATGCACCTTCTGTAGTGCACCAGCCATGGCAGGCCACCGTCATTTGGGTTCCATTTTGGCTCAGTTGAGGGACTGGAGCCACATTTCCTCAGAACTGGAGCCCCGTTGGGATTTTCTCCATGGATACGAGCTGCTTCCTCTTGTGACTTATCCCAAACGAGCCTCTTCTCATTGCCGGCCAGGAGCATGGTCAGAAAGGCCCGAAGTAGTGATTTAATAAGCACTATTTAACAATCCAGTTAGGGTGATAGAGAACAAAAACAGTGATTCTTAAACCTGTCATTTAGGCATGGTCATCTCATTAGGAAAGATTTTCATTATTCCACTTTAACAGGTCTAAAGTGGGAAAAGGAGTGTGTGCCCAGTAATATCCAGCTGCTAGGGGCACTGACACCACAGCGACTAGGGGTATGGCTGGAATATTGGCAATCTGAACATCTGAATGTGAAATTTTCCTATTCCATATTGAGAGGTTATAGCAGTCATGAAGACAGTCTTGGAGTTTCTCTGGCATTTTATCTGCATCTTTTGGGTGATCAGGTTCTCTTGCTCACTGCATATTGGTTGTTGTTGTTGTTGTTAAATGCCGTCGAGTTGAGTAAAATCATAGCTACCCCATAAATAATAGACCTGAATCCTGTCCTCTCTTGTGCCCTCTTCACTGTCTATGTGTGATGCTCCCCCTTTTATACATAACACTAATATGTTGTGTTGTTAAGTGCTATCGAGTCATAGATGACTCATAGCAACCCTATAAATGAAAGACCTGAGCACTATTCTTAGAATTTCTGGAGGCAAGACATTACAGAAGTGGATGCCACTCCTGCTTCCAAGCTTATTTTAATCGGAAGCTCCACCAAACACTGTCCACCGTAGGTGACCATTATCACATTTGGCACATCAGTGTCACAGTGTTTATTTAGCATCACAGCAACCACGAGTTACCGCTGTACAGTAATGCACAGACCAGCGCTATACCACTTAGAAGAATGTTTGACAAAAAAAAAATTTAAGCCAGGCCTGAGGTCTGATTAAGGTTTTTGTTGATTTAATGTTAAGATAGACTGTAAAAATGAGTAAGGTATTTTGTTTAATTTTTTTTGCTTCCCACCCACCCCTGATTAAGGTATGTTTGTTGATTTAACTATATCTTGTTATACTGAGAAATACTGAAAATTGTGAAAAGTATACCTGATGGATATTGATGTCATAATGATAATGAATACTGTACAATATAATGATGGGATGTATTGTAATTAGAGGGAAAATATAAGCCAGTTGGATATTAATTGGATATTCAAAAAGGGGAAATTTGCCCTAAAAAGAATGCTGATTGTAGAATTTTGTACAGTGTGGAGCTTAGCCTAAGAAAAATTAAGCCCCACACAGTACTTTGAAGAGAGTAACATTTGACAGAAGACAAGTAAAAAAGAAGAGACTTTGCCGATAAATTGAGGCAAAGTAAAGCTGAGGCTTAATTCATGATGATCACTTGGGTTTTCTTGATGAGAAAAAAGTGTCAGAACTCCCTTTCCAGGACTTGACATTAAATGAAGCCAATGTGTATGCTTAACTCATGATAACCACCTGGGTCTACGTGATGAGTGGAAGTGGGAGACATGCAGTAATGAAGGGTCAGGCTTAGTTTGGACTTGTTCCGTCAGCACTGTCCACCTAGCATGATGAGTAGATAAATGAAGGATTACCGGTTTCTGGAGCAGGAAGTCATGAGGATCCCTGATGTGTTGAGTTAGCCCATGTGAGGAGAAGGTTGAGTGACAAGGACCAGTCAGTTTGAAATGAAGGAAGAACTATGGACTCTTGAGTTTGTGGCTGATGCCCATTTGGACTTAGCCACAGATTCCAACCAGATAAAAAGAAGATATTTTCATTTGGTGAGCTAGTTTGTTTATTATTTTTACCTGATGGTTTGTTGTGGACTGGACCTTTGTTAATAGATGCAGATACTCCAAGTCTCAACTGTAATAGAAGATTCTTCAGAGGAAAAAAAATGCGTGTTTTCTCACAGTACTGATTTGATGATTTTGTTGCTGTTGTTGTTGTTGTGTACCATTGAGTCAAAACTGACCCATAGCTTACCCTCCGGATTTTCAGAGACAATTAATCACACAGGAGGAGATTGCCCACGTGGTAAAATCAGGAATTGACTATTTACAATGAAGTGATCAAGACTTAAGGATTGAAACAGCTGGCTTACATGTCGTTGTTGTTGTTATGTGCTGTCGAGTCGCTTGTGACTCATAGCGACCCTATGCACAACAGCCCTAAACCCTGCTCTATCCTGTGCCAATCACACTGCCTCTGACACACCCATCCCGATTACCCCAGTCACTGAATCAATCCACCTCATAGAGGGTCTTCTTCTCCTGTGCTGTCCCTCCACCCTGTCCAGCATGATGTTCCTCTCCAAAGACCTGTCTCTCCTTACAACATGTCCAAAGTATGTCAGACAAAGCCCCAGAATCCTTACCTCCAAGGAGTAGCCTGTTTTAACCCTCTCCAGGATAAATCTGTTTGTTTTCTTGGCAATCCATGGTACATTCAATACTCTTCTCCAGCACCACAGCTCAAATGCATCAATTCTCCTTCTATCCTCCCTAGTCATTGTCCAACTCTCTGATGCATAACAAGTGATTGCAAAAACCATGGCCTCCAGAGACACACCATTATTCTTGAGTACTTTGAAGAGGTCCCTAACAGCAGACTTTCCCATGTCAATAAGTCTTTTTATTTTCTGGCTGCTGGTGCCAAGAGTGTTGACCGTGGAGCCGAGCAAACTGAAGCTGTGAACAATCTCAATCTCTTCACCATCCAACCTGATGCTGCCAATTGGTCTTTGTCTTCTTGACATTGAGCCTCAGTCCATATTGAAGGCTGCAGTCCTTGATCCTCTGCAGCAAGTGCACGAGGTCCTCCTCAGTTTCAGCGAGCAAGGTTGTGTCATCTGCATAACACAGATTGTTAGGTAGCATACTTCTCCTCACAGAGCCCAGCCTCGTGGATAATCTGTTCTGCATACAGGTTGAAAAGGTATGAAGATAGGACACATCCCTGGCGTACACCATTCCCAATTTTGTCATGGTGTTCAGCCTCACAGCAAGCAAAAGTGAATGCGGTACAGCAACTTGTACACTAGGGCTAGAGGAATGTCTGAACAAAATCACTGAAAGACAGGCCCGAGGGCAGCGGATTAAAAGTCACCCATTTTTGGCGTGGTAGCATCGCCTTCTGTCCACTGGGCCAGCTGATCTCTCTATGTTGATATTATTGTTGTTAAGTGCCGTTGAGTTGCAGGCAATTCATAGCGACCCTATGAAGGAGAGTCCTCGACGCTTGGGTGCCTTTCATCCTCTCTCCAGGTTTATAGGGTTTCCAGAAGCAAGCTATTATGGAACTGGATGCCACTCCTCCTTCCACGCTTGTTTTAATCAGGGAGATCCACCCCACTCTCTTGGCCTTAAACCCTAGGCTAAGCCTGGCTTGCATGGCTCCTGGAGGCAGAGTAGTCCTTTGCGTCCGAAAACTGCCACAACACCCGCCCAAAAGGCACCATGCTCTTTCTGCTTACCGGGCCACCACAACCCTGGGTGGAGCAAACCTGGGAGAACATGGCCGCTGACTCTGCCCTCTTCTTCTTCCAGGCTTGAAGCCTTGTGCTGCCGCCTTAAACCCTAGGCCAAGCCTGGCTTGCCTGGCTCCTGGAGGCATAGCCAGGTTTCGCATTAGCACGATTAAATGTTCTGGGATTCCCATTCTTCTCAGAGTCAGCCACAGTTTGTTATGATCCACACAGTCTAACACCTTTGCATAATCAATGAAACACAGATAGACATTCTTCTGGTATTTCCTGCTTTCAGCTAAGATCCATCTAACATCACCTACAATATCCCTAGTACCACGGCCCCTTCTAAACACAGCCTGGACTTCCGGCAGTTCTATACAGATGTG
>NW_006399821.1:6772982-6834469 GCF_000299155.1 Elephantulus edwardii | reverse complement strand
TATCTGCCAATTCCTTTTGATACAATGACTCAGTATATTCCTTCTATCTTATTTTAATACTTCCTGGATCATTTAATATTCTGCCTAAAGCATCCTTGATTATATAGCAACTCGAGGTTTAAATTTGTTCTTCAGTTCCTTGAGTTTAAGAAATGCTGAACAAGTTCGGCCCTTTTGATTTTCCAACTCTAGCTCCTTGCACATTTCATTGTAATATTTTGCTTTGTCAGGGTAGAGCAGGGTTTAGGGCTGTTGTACATAGGGTCGCTATGAGTCACAAACGACTCGACGGCACATAACAAGAACAACAACAACAACAACATCCCATGTGGCCTTTTGGAATCTTCTGTTCAGCTCTTTAGTATCTTGAATTCTTCCTTGTGCTTTGGCTTCTCTATGCTCTAGTGCAATCTTCAGTTTCTTCTGACATCCATTTTGTCTTTTCTTCCTCTTCTATCTTTGTAATGACTGTTTGCACTCTTCCTGGATGATACATTTGACATCCTCCCACAACTCATCTGGTCTTCGCTCATTAGTGTTCAAGTCCTCAAACCTGTTCCTGAGATGATTCTGAAATTCAGGTGGGATGAAATCAAAGTCATATTTTGGCTCCTGTGGATTCAGTTTCATTTTCCTCAGCTTCAGCTTGAACTTGCATATGAGTAGTTGGTGGTCCGTTCCACAATCAGCTCCTGGCCTAGTTTTCACTGCTGATATTGAGCTTCTCCAGCAGTTTTTTCCGCAGATGTAATCGATCTGATTCCTATGCATACCATCAGGTGAAATCCATGTGTATAACCTACATTTATGTTTCTTGTAAAATGTATTTGCAATGAATAAGTCATTGATTGTACGAAATTCATTCTATCTCCAGCTTCATTTCTGTCACCAAGTCCATGTTTTCCAACTACTGATTCTTCTTCTCTTTTCCTAACTTTTGCATTCCAGTCACCCATTATTATCAATGCATTTTGATTGCATGTTTGATCTATCTCAGACTGTAAACGTTGGTAGAAATTATCTATTTCTTCTTCTTTTGGCTCTGGTTGTTGGTGCATATACTTCCACAAATATGTTGTTGTGTTGATGTTGTTGTTATGTGCCATTGAGTCCCCTCCAACTCATAGCAACACTTAATGTACAATAGCTCTGAATCCTGCCTTACCCTGAGCCAATCTCACTGTCTCTGACACACCTTCCCCCATTATCCCACTGAGTGTGTCAGTCCATATCATCCAGAGTTTTCCTCTTTTGCACTGTCCCTCTATCTTTCCAAGCATGATGTCCTTCTCCAAGGTCTGGCCTTTGCTGGCATCATGCAAAAAGTATGTGAGGCAGAGGATCAAAAATCTTACCTCCAGGAACAGCTTGGTTTCACCTTCTCCAGGACAGACCTGTTTGTTCTTTTGGCAGTTCAAGGGAACATTGAACTATGCGCAGTACTCTTGTCTAGCACAAACCAAATGTCTCAACTCTACTTCTATCATCATTAGTCACATTTCAGCTCTCTGATTCAAAACAAGTGATTGCGAAGGCTATGGCTTAGATTAGGTGCACCTTAGTCTCTAAACTGATATTATTTTTCTTTAGTACTCTGTATTGGTCCATGATAATAGATTTATCTACTGCAATTTATCTTTTGCTTTCCTAACTGCTGATGCCAAGGGTGTTGATTGTGGAACCAAGCAAGCTGATATTATTAATACTCTCAGTCTCTTCTCCATCTACCATGGTGCTGCCAGTTGGCCTAGAGGTGAAAACCTTTGTTTTCTTGATGATGAGCTTCAATCCATATTGAAGACTTGACCTTGATCTTCTACTCAGGTCCTAAGTTTTGGCAAGCAAGGTTTTGTCATATGCATAATTCAGGTTGTTGAATTTTCCTCCAATCCTGATGCCACATTCCTCTTCATAAAGTTCAGCCTCTTGAATGATCTGCTTTACCTACAGATCAAATAGACAGATCGGATGCATCCTTGGTGTTCTCCTTTCCTGATTTTGAACTGTGCAATGTTTCCTTGCTCTGTTCTGATGAGTGCTTCCTGGTCCAAGTATAGGCTTCACATGAGCACAATGAAGTGTTCCGCAATCCTAGTCTTTTCAAGATTAAACACAATTGGTTGTGATCCACACAGTCAAATGCTTTTGCATAGTCAATGAAACAAAGCAAAGTCAATTCCTCTGGTACGTCTCCTTTCAGCTAAGATTCATGTAACATTGGCCATAATGTACCTAGTGTCATGACCTCTTCTAAACTCAACTTTCACATCTGACAGTTCTCTGTCTATGTACTGTTCCAATTGTCTTTGGATAATTTTCAGCAGGATCTTGCTTGTGTGTGATATTGGTGATATTGTTTGATAATTTCCAGACTCTGTTAGATGACCTTTTATTGGAATGGGAATAAATATGGATCTCTCCCAAATTGGCCAGGTAGTTAGTTGCCCTCCTGATTTCCTGGCTCAACCTGGTGAGTACATCCCTGGCTGGGTCTGTTTGTTGAAGTATGTCAATCGGTATGTCACAAATTCATGGGTCCTTGTTTGTTGACAATTCCTTCAGAGCAGCTTGAAATTCCTCCTTCATCACCATTGCCTCTTGGTCATATAAATATATAGATGATGGAAAAGGGAAAGGTGATCTTTAAGATAATGGGAGAAAATGTCAAGAAAAGCCAGAAGGTATTCTGGGGTGTCAAAATGCTTGCAAATTGCCTTTTTTTTGCCATTTTGTAACCCCCACTAAGGGGGCATGGTCTCCCCAGCTACCTTAACTGCGGATACAGGGTCTTGCAAATCATCAACAGCTCTGCAACCAATATAACTCATTCCACACTATGAAAGACGGTGCTGGAGAGAGGGTGAAAAGAATGTGGCACTTGTGTGAAGAGACGGTGGCAAAGTATAACCAGAGGAACCCTGGAGATGGAGCCACAGTTAAAAAAAAGTTTTGCTTCCTGGATGATTAAAGGAAAGGCTGACTTGTAGCTGCTCTGAGACACATTTTGCTAAACAATTGTGGACACCAGAGGCTTATTTCTGCTGCTGAACTGAACCTGGACTTTCACTAATTGAGGAATTGTGCCTTGTTAATCTGGCTTGGAATTGCTGGACTAAACTAAGACTTGCATTGTGTGATCTTCTTTGTCTCACTACTCGTCCCCCAAATCTATTCCCCTGATAAACCCCACAACTATGAGTAAAGAATATGAGTCCATTTGCAGCAAACATTGAACCTAATGATTTGTAGAAATAGGTGCAGGGGTATATGGGGTGTCACATCTGACCATGTAGCTATTTCTTTAAGTCAATGGATATTAATGATGAGGAAAGTTCTCCTTTATGAAGTGTGTAGTAGTCAGACTCAGCCACTCCCATGTTTCATCTGTTTCTTATACACTTACTAATGAGATAAAGATTGGCTGAATTCCCGAGACTAAGCCCTTAATCACCCCCATGGCTCAATTTTTAGACAAACAATAGATTCATAATGTGAACACTACTCTAGAGAGGTATACCTCCCTTGAAATAATCAACCCTTTGAGATTAAAAAGGGCCACATTTCCCCAAAGACACAGTTCAGAAGGCAGGAAAGGATATCAAAGAAAGAGGAATAGACCCATGAAACACAGGAAACAGGATTGATGATGCCACACTGGGGTGGGGGATGGTTGTTATCAGTATAATGAAACATAATGTGTGTGAATTTGTTGAACTGGAAATCTATTTGCTCACCCAAAATGTCCATGGATTGTTGAATGGGAAACTGATCTGCTCTATAACCCTTCACTCAATAACCAATAAAAAGTTAAAAGGAAAAAGATACTGTATGTGATCACAGGCAGTGGGCCCTGTGGCCTTGCGAGGATGCTCCCAGTTTGCTCTTTTCTTTGAAAAGTAAAAGAAAAAAAATCTTTCATTGTTGTACAATCCCTCCCCCCACCCCCCAGCCCACTCCTCTATGCAGCCTTTATTCTGCACTCCTATCATGACAATAATACTTAATCATATATACATTTAAAACGCCTCTCTCTTTTTTCACAAGGACTTCTGTATCTCTGCTTGTGACAGGAGGTAGGTCAGCTCAATGATTCCAAAACCATCTGAGGAGGATGAGGAGGAGAACAAAAGAAGTACAGTCAGGTGATACAGCAGCAAAGGTAGCTTTAAGTTTCACAGCTTGGTGGCAGAGGCTTCGCTCTCCTTTGGGGAAGATGGAGAGGGAGCAATGGAGGAGGACCTGTGGGAGTTCCCTGATCTCCCTTAGGCATTATGAATATAGATGGTTAATAATACCTGGTTCACCAGGGACCTCCCGTGCCTGTCAGTTCCTCTTTACCTCCCAGCTAACCTTCAAGATGGTCCCTAGAGCAAATTCAACCCAAAGTGTTCATTTCTTACATTTCTGAAGTCCTTTTATCAGATTATTTTCTTCTTCATCATTCCCCTACACCGCCCCCCCCCCCACACACACGGGGTGGGGGAGAGAAAGAAGGAAATGGTAATCTGTTTTACTTTATTTCAAAGCTAATGGATATAAACAAAAGTCGTTGAAGAAATTAAAACTGTAAGACATCTGAATTAAATGACACATATTTGTTTAAATCTATTTTGGCTACAAGTCACATTTTAGAATTCCAAGTTTAGCTCATGGTATACAAAATGATAAACATGTATTGCAAGCATGTCTTAGTGTAAAATCAAAATCTGCTCCCAGAAGTTTGTGTTACCTCCCAGATGGGGCTGTGTTTAGGCTTAGTCACCAGGGGCTGAAGATGATTCTTGATAAAACTGAAAAATGTCTTCTACAGATTCTTGACTGAAGATTGGAAGGGTAAACAAGGAAAGGACTATCATACAAGCGTGAAAATGAAAGTCTAAGTAACAATCTGTGGAGATAATTGGGCATGGCTCTGATTCCCCGGTGAACTCGGGGTGAATGGGTTGCCTCTTGAGGAAACGGGAGGGTAAAGCAGCTGGGACGGGCAGGACAGCCTCTGAAGAGCCTGTCAGCGTGCTTCATTTGGTTCTTCCTTCATCTCAGTTAGCATCTCCCCGGAACTTTCTGGAATTTTGACTTTTTACTTTCTTCTGCTCTTCATAGGTTTCCATCACAGTGGCTAGCATGGTTTTCTGCCCAGCCACAAGAAGAGAAACTAGATCAACCCGTTGCCCAAGTGGGAGTGCCCTCTGTGGCTTCCCCACAGGGTTCACCAGCCCTGGGGCGGGGGCATTTAATGACAGCAGTTACTGCTTTGTGTATTGTCCTCTTCACATGCTGAACAGTGCTTGCGGTCAAGATGATGCTTCCTCACTGAGCAGACAGCCTCTCTCAGAGTTGTGCACTCTCAGCTCCAACTTGGAGACACTCAGATTAAGTCCAATTACCTCCAGCAGGGAGCATGAAACCAAAGGAGAAGGACACATTCTTGCTTGAACCATTGAGCCAACATGCTTGTCACCCCAGTTTTATCCAACTGCTCCTCCTAGCCACTGGTTTCTGTCTGAACCTGTGGCACTCACCACACTATACTTGTTATGGGTGGGGTTCAGGACACATAATCTGATGAGTGTAGAACCTGGCAGTGCTTAGCTCATCCTGGACACTCTACTTTTACTTATGTACATAATAATTTTTTAAAAAGTTACACCACAGCATTATGTTGTATTGAAAGGCAACAGTGATAATATTATCTTCAACCCAAATCCCACAATTCCTCAGATCCAGGTCTTAAATTACTCCTAAAAGAGGCAATCCATTAAAGAGTCCGTGGCTGGTGCATTAGTTAAGTGCTTAACTGCTAGCTGAAAGAGCCTCAGAAGACAGACCGGGTGATCTGCTCCTTTTGTTCTAACTACTCTGCGTGCAGTGCACGGAGTGGCCATGGGATGCTATCAACTTAACAGCAACTAACAATAGTGACAGGGCAGCCAACCTAGATGCCAGTAGATCAGAAGATTCTAATAATGGCCTCTTCAAGAAGGTAAGATTGGTGGGGTAGGAAAATGTGTCCTATTACCTCGGGTGCCTCTCACAACTGCTGAGGTAATAGAAGTCATCATGTCTTGCCCTCTCACGGTCTTGCTGGGTACACGCACTAAGAAGTAACATTCAAATTTGAAGCTAGATGTGAATTTAGGAAAAGATAACAGTCTAAAGAAAGAGCCTACTAAAAAGCTAAAATTACATCTGCTTATCTTGTGGGCTTTTCCCTGCCTTGGTCAAAGCTGTAATTTCCTGTGGAGGAGGGTAGAAAGGAGCTAGCATATAGAACAATACAGAGATTGTACCAAGTCTCCTTCATATAGCAGAAAATGCACACAGGCCACTGCAGAAATGAAAAGGAGTAAAACGTCTCTAACATCATGCTAGTTTTTATGAAGCGGTTTCTTTTAGTTTGTTCGTTTCTGGTGCTATCGCTTCCAAACACATCTATATATAATTCCCTCTGAGGGCAGTAGTTGACATGGTCTGCACCTGGCCAAGGCCGTCCAGTCTGTAACTGCAGCTTTCAAGTTGACTGGAAGTCATGAAGACTTCATGTCAGAGTAGAAGTGTGATCCGTAGGGTTTCCAATATTGGATTTTTCAGGAGTAAAGCACCAGATTTTTCTTCCAGGGTGCCTCTGGGTGGACGTGATCTTTCAACCTTATGGTTACCAGCTGAGTGCATTAATCATTTGCACCATTCAGGAACTCTGGTTCCAGCCTTTAGACTCTGGCTTTTTAAAAATGATGATCCAGGCCTCTCTTGTACCCTAGGATGAAACGTCAATGTTTCAGTGGGCACCTGAAGGGTAGGCCAAGCAGCAGGGACACCATGACACCCTACCCAAGCTTTGCTCTGACTAGGAATCAGCCCTCTCTGCCTTTGTTGTGCACATCACATGCTTAGATCATATGGTCTTAAGGACTGAGTTCTGACATGTGCCCAGGGCTTGGCATAAGGCCTGAGACAAGCACATCACCATGAGCTGCTGGAGCTGAAAGTGAACAGGCTGTGGGCTCCAGGGCTAAGGCTCGAAGCCAGCTCCATCCTTTTCTAGCAAAGCTTCCCAAGCTCTCTAAGTGTCACTTTCTCCATTTGCAAAAGGGGATGATTTAGTGAAATAATCATAGAATGAGATTACAATCAAGACTGAAACACAAATGTTCAGTACACAGACTATTATTTGTATTACAGTTCAGTTTTGGTAAAGATTTGCCAAATGATTAAAAGGCTTCAAAGTGAAAGCAGAACTTTCATGGGAGTCATGGGGAGGAAACTGAGAGCAAGGGCCTCTTCATCCTCTCACCTGTTGCACTGCCCTCTTGTTGCTCGTCCTTAGCCAACAGGCCCCAGTGCCTGAGGGAGCTGTGGGACGTCTCACCTTTACCCATCACCGCTGCACTCCCTTGCCTCTCAGCTCCTTTTGCTCTGTCCTCGTCTCCAAATACAAGCACAAAAGTGACCTCTAGAAAAACTCGCAGTCTCTAATTTGTTAACTGCCCAGTGGAGATGAGAATGTACAACATCATAAGTCTTACATAAGACTTATGACTCAAGCGTGTTTTCAAGGCTGTGAATCCTTGCAGTGGCAAACTGCCCCACCTTTCACCTGCAGAACAGCTGGTAGGTTTGAGCTGCCAACCTTTAAGTTAGCAGTTGGGCATTTAGCCGCTGCACCAGCACCAGGACACCTTGTTGTTGTGGTTGTTGTTAGGCACTGTCCAGTTAAGCACGATTCATAGCGACCATATGAACGGCAGACCTAAGCCCTCTCCTACCTTGTGCAATTCTCACAATCTCTAACACATACTTGAGCCCATGACTGCAGCCACTGTGTCAATCCATCTGGTTGAGGGTCTTCATTTCCTTCACTGACTCGCCACGTTTCCAAGCATGTCTCTCTCCAAGGAAGGATGCCAGTTTGAGGATTAAAGTGTGCCCAATTCAGGCCATGGTCTTTCCAATCATTTGCTGTGCATCTGAGACCTGGACAAGGAGTAAGGATGGAAGAAAAATTGATGTCTTTGGGTTGTGGCACTGGAAAATAGTACTGAGTATCCCACGGACTGTCAAAAGAACAAATAAATGTGTCTTGGATAAGGTGTGACACCTTAGAACAGTGCATAAGCGGATATGAACAGCATAGATGAGATTGGACCCAGGACAACGCCAGTATAATCAAGGGCCAGCAGGAAGTAAACCAGGTATCAGGGTATGGGATGTGTACACACACACACACACACACACACACACACACACTCCATTAGGTGTCCACTCATTTGAGGATAAGAAAGACTCAGCGGCACCACCAGAGTGCAAATGAACTCTCATTTTATGCTAATGTTTTCTGTTGTGGTTTTGTTTGTATTTTAATTTCAAGTGTCAGTTTTGTACTTGGAACCCTCTTATCTTTTAACGGGACAGAATGATATACTCAGAGAACTTAGAAATATGCTCATAGAGAAAGGACTAGGGAATACATGATAGAATAATGAAGTTACATCAATATTCCCAATAAAGGCAAAAGATGTTTGAGGAAGACGGCTGAGGTCATCATGCCTCAGGGACCTTGAAGATAGTCAACATACTTCACAGCAAGTGGCAGTTTCAGTGGAAGTGCAGTTGGGGCATTTTTCTTATTATCTACTTTATCGTCTTCCTAGGAGCTTCCTTTCTGTTTGTACCTTGGTTACATAAGTCTGCAGCTTTCTAACCTAAGACCTCTAGTGAGCCTTACTTGATGTAGAGTGAGGAGACCGAAAACAGAGGTGTGAGTGGGCCAAAAGTCAGGGAAGCATGGAATCTTGGGAGTAAGTCACCTCAAGTCATTTCCTGGGAGGCAGTTGATCCCAGGGGCTGTTATGATTTTGTAGCTGGGCCTCCACCTTCACATGATTCAGGGCTTACTCCCAACACCCTACACAATGTGTGGCTTGATGCCAGGCTGACTTTGGCTTCATTTGTGCTGAGCCAACCAACAGTTCCCTTATCTTCAGTTCTCCACCACTCCACAGTCTAGGGCTAAGATGCTGTGGTGCTACAGTTGTTGTTAGATGCTGGACCACAGCGACCTTATAAACAACAGACCTGAACCCTGCCCTATCCTGTGCCAACCGCACACTTCCTGACACACTAGAGCACATTGTAGCACTCACTGTGTCAAATTCAATCCACTTGGCTGAAGATATTCCTCTCTTTTGCCAACCCTCTGGCTTTCTAAGGATGACGTCCCTCTCCAAACTTTTAACAATATGCTTGAAGTACATGAGGCAAAGCTTTATCGCCTGCCTCCAAGGAGCACACTGGCTGCACTTTCTCCAGGACATATTTGTTTGTTCTTTCAGCAGTCCATGGGATGGTCAGTACTCTTCTCCAACACCACAGCTCAAAGGCATCAATTCTTCTTCTGCCATCCTTATTCATTGTCCACCTCTCAGATACATAGCAAGGGATTGGAAAGACCATGGCTTGGATCAGATGTGCCTTAGTCCTCAAACTGACATCATTGCTCCTCAATAATTTGGAGAGGTTCCTGACTGCTGACTTTCCAGTGCTATACATTTCCTGATTGCTTGTACCAAGGGTGCTGATTGTGGATCCAAGTAAGATGAAGTTGCTGACAGTTTCAATCTTTCCTGCATCTATCATGATGTTGCCTATAGGTCCAGTGGTAAGAGTTTTTGTTGTCTTGATGTTGAGATGCAATCCTCACTGGAGGTGCTGTAGTTACTATGTACTATTTGAAACCAGGAGACAGGGCAGACTCCTAAGAGGAGGAATACCTTGTGGTAACACACCCTTGTCATGGGCCTGAGGAGGCTCACACACAATGCGCAGTGCCTGCCTGCAGCCTCATGTCAGCCTAGACTTGAGACAAGGTTCCTGCTGTCATGAATTGGACTGTGTTACCCTAGAATACATAAGCATAATGATTTATACAATGTGGAAGCTATTTAATGATTCTCCATGATTGGATAGATGCATAGTTGTAGGAGATTTTAGGTGGAACGCAATACTCCTTAAACCCATTGCAGCCCTAAACAGATGTAAGGGGAGTTCCTCTAGGGTGAGACCTATAATAACTTTTATATCATTAGAGATAAAGGAAGGAGAGATTTTATTTCCAGGAAAAAATAATCACCAGGAGTGGAGTGCATCTTTTTGGACCTAGTCACCTTCAAGATGAAACTCCTTTACAATGGGGAAGGCCAGACACACATACAGGTCTCCAGAGGACTCCGGGTCTATGGATGGAAGCTGAAGAAAATAAGGACTTTTCCCCTTAATTGACACAGAGAGCCTTCCTCTACAGCTGTCACCCTGAACTTGGATTTTTAGCCTCACAAAGTGTAGAGCTCCCAGATTGGGACAGTAGGAAGCAAGACTGGCATCCACTTCTTAAATAACAGGCCTTTGAAAACCCTATGAACACTAGAGGAATGAGGTGTCTCAGAGACAATGAAATTGGGTCAGGATGGAGTGGGGTTCAGGGCTGTTGTGCATCTGGTTGTTATGTGTCACAGGCAACTCGATGGCACATAACAACAACAAGAAACTGTATGAGAAAGACTGCAAACTGTAAGGGAGCTCTTCTGGCCTAATGAAAGAACCTGTGTTGCAGTCCTGAAGGCACACAGTTCAAATCTGCCAGCTACTCCATGGAAGAAGGATGAGCAATTGTCCATGCAGTTACTGCCTCTCAAAACCTGCTGGAAGGTCAGCTATGGGTCGGTTCTGACTCCATGGTACACAACAAGCAACAATTACAAACTGTAAGAGAATAAATTGCTATTTTTTAAAGCCACCCCTTTGTGGAATGTCTGTTATAGTTGCACCAGATAACTAAGATAACTGGTCAAGCTATTGAAACTGCCCAGGTAAACTGGGCTGACAGCAGCACTGCCCTCCTGGGGGTCAGTGTGGAGATCAGAGTGCATGCACTAGAAATGCTGTGCACCAGAGACTTGCTGTCACTGCCACACTCTTGGGTCCCATGCTGTGAGACAGCAAGCAGAATGATTCAGCAGGATGGGGAGGTGGGCAGGGCATGCTGCTGCCTGTCTCCCTCTTCCATCTGATTGCCATTGAACTGCTGTCATACCAGCCTCATGGAGATGTGGCGAAGTTTTCCATCCTGTAATGCAGACTGCGGGAGGACAGATGCCTAGGCAACTGCTCCTGTCACTCACTAGTGCTGAGTGTCTGTCTAACTACAAACCTCACTCCAGCCCCCACTTCACACCTGACACGGAAGTTGGGACTATTCATGAAGGTTCAGAATCTGCCAATCCCTGTCTAGTGAGTCTGCTCTCACTTCTCGCACATCTGCAGAACTAATTAAATTGTTGTAGCCACTTGAATTAGTCAGTCAGCTTGTTGTCTTTGCCCAGAGTTTTCCAGACACCAACATTCTATTTGATATAACTGAGCTTTGAAATGTGACCTTAATATAATGTTCTAATGGCCACAGCTGTTGTGTTGTTGTGTACCATAGTTGTCAACCCATAGCTCTCAGGTTTTCAGAGGCAGTTAATTCATGGTAGCAGACTGCCCATCTTTTTCTCATAAAGCAGATGGTGGATTCAAACTGGTAATCTTTGGGTTGCCTGCACAACTCCTTACCACTAGGCACAGTGAGACTGTTCAAAACTTGGGCTTTTTGGAGTGCAGAGGGTAGGGGAAAGAAACAAAGCAAGTTAAAGATGGAGCATGCAAAGAAGGCAGAAAATACAAACAGAAATTCATCCGGTCGGGCTAAATTTCCTAAAGAATTTACTCTATCAAATTTACCAAATATAAATTCAATCATGGGACTACATTCTCGATTGTGTGGCACAATCTCACTTGCACTGTAATAGATTTTCTTTGGAGAAGGTCAGCAGCTTTTGTTGTGGTTTTGCAAGTTCATTATTCAAGCTGTGGTGTTATGGTTTTATTGTTAAAGATGGTCTTTATAAAAAAAAAAAAAGGCCTTCCTATTATAAACTTTGACTTTCACCACATGACTGAGCGGGATCTTCAAACACAGTGTGCATAAAAGCCACCATTAGGGGATCTGTCAGCTTCCCCCACCTCATTGAGTTTAAATTGAGCAAATTTAGCAGCAAAGGTGAGAATCTCACTACCAGCAGTGTGTGCCCTTCAGGACCAGAGATTCCTGTGCCAGTCAGACCTAAGTTCTACAAGATCTGCAGCAGCTTCAGTACAAAACCCGAAACCAACATAAGACAGAGCTGACTTAGGACCGCTGTCCCACCGAGCCAGAGGCAGGGTGAGGAGCCTTTGTCCAGGCTTGCTGCAGGCCTGAGGAAAGACACTAAAACTGGCAGGACTAAGAGAACAGTATCAATGATCTGAGCCAAAGGGCCTAAAAATGTCCTTAAGAAGCTTTCTGGACTGAGGAATTGAATCCTGTTGCCAACCTGAATTTAATGTGTTAACTTCCCTCGTAAACCTCATAGTAATGAACATGATTCTGTGAGATTTGTGTGGCCACTGCAAGGGATTTCAGACCCTACAGTAGAGCAGGACAATTGGGGTTGGAATTATAAGTAGGTATGGGATTTTGGAGGCCACGTTTGACTTTATGGGAATTGATTTTGTGCTGATGGGGCCTGTTCTCCTTTATGAAGTTAACAGAGTTCAGGGTTGGCCATTCTCATGCCACTAGTACTCTTTGTACACAGACTCTGTAGTTATCATAGCAAGGGGTGTGTGTGTGTGATAGAAATCACTCACTAGTGCTTTCAAGGTCACCATTAATGGCCAGATGTTCATTTAGCCAATTTAAGAGTCAGCTGGTAACTGTCAACTTTGGGGACATTGGAGCCAAATTTTTTTTAACAAGAGTATTCCTAAAATCACTGTAAATCACATTTGTTGTTGGTTTGCTGGTGAGTTGGAACCGATCTATAGCTGACTCTCCAGCAGGATTTAGAGTCAGTAAACTGTATGTGGGGAGATTGCTCATCTTTCTCCCATAGAGCAACTGATGGATTTGAACCATGTGCCTTTGGGATTGGAGCACAGCATCTTATTACTAGGCCACAAGAGGTCCCTACCAGAAGGCTCAATTTCCTTAAGGTTTTCCTGATTGTCAGTAATACATACTCCACTGCCTTTCCTTTGGAAGAAGAAAAATTTTCTTTGATCAATAGCATGCTTAAGCATACTACACCCACCGGAGTCCTAGCTGATAGGCTGTCCTTTCCAATTACTTGTAAACAAACAGGGGGTCTCCATTTTAAAGACCCAGCACTAAAATGGCAGAAAAGATTATTACTGTGTTAACTTAGAAAGATATAGACATAAGGCAGAAGACTTATGAGTCACATTGGCACAGGCATTTTAGATACAGCTCTAACCATAAAAATATCTTTTAGTAAAAACTTAACCTATCTTTTAAACTTCTTAATGATCCATGAACTAGTAATTGTTAAGATTGTATACACTAGATAACAAGAAATTAAGCTCATATTCTCATTCCTTATTATTTGAACAAATTAACACTAACAAACAATCAACATCTAAATAGACCTTTATTTTATTCCACGGTTTTGGACAGAAAAGAAAATTTATCACTTTTCATTAGAATCTTCCAAAGTGTTGGAAACACATTAAACTCAGAAATAGTGGACCTTGTAGAAAAGCATCACAAATTAAAAATATATTTCTCCATGTGATAAAAGTGCTTTCAATCCAATTAAAGGACATGGCAAAGGTGTTTGGAAACACAATTTAAAATTTGGCCTACAATCCGTGGCGTTGAATTAAAACCAAAGGGTAGCGACCATCAGCCTGGATACAAAAACAATATGGAACTCAGGAGCATGCTGCCAGCAACACTTAATTAACTGAGTCTGATGAAGGAAAAGAATCCCAAAGCCTGAGTAGAATAGATTCTGCGTTTGTGAAAATGAGGTGGCTACATAAAGTTGGGTGGAAAGGGGATTGTGAAATTTCAGAAATCACTTGTTTCTTGCCTGTAGAGATGGTCAGGTCAGTTGACCACTCTGGCCCTGAGGTTCTCCTATGGACACATGCACCTTGGTTCAGAAAGAGCCCCTGATTTTGTGGGAAATAAGTGGGTTCCCTTATGTGTCAGATCACATCTAAATAAAGGTTACCAATGAAACTCACTCTCACTGTTATCTGTTGGTTCTGACCCTCAGCAACCCTCTGTCTCGTTTCTAAGGCTGTAAATGTTTACCAGAGACCATCCATCTGTCTCCTGAGGAGTAGCTGGTGGATTCAAACTGCTGATCTTCCAGTTATCAGCCTGCTACATTATGCCACCAAAGCTCCCTAAGTAAGGCCTTCATGTTGCCAAGCTAGGCTTTGCCAGTGTCAGTGACACCCTTCTTTGGGGCAGCTTTGAGAAGACAGTTGTGGTGGCAGTGTTCCTACCCTGGAGGGAACCAGCCAGGAGTTATCTGCAGTGAGTGTTGTTGAAAACCTGCAGTCCTGCCAATGCTAACCACAGCGACAAAGCTCAGGGCCCACAAGGCTCCCTGCGGTCCTTAGGAGAATGTGCCACACTTCACAGAACGGTGACTAGGTAAGTCATCAGGAATGCGTTGTGGGAAGGAGATGAGAGAGGAGAAAAGAAGGGCAATGGTTTCCTTTATATTAGATCTGAAGCAACAGTAAGAAAATAACCTGAAGATATATTCAAAAATAAGAAAAAATTGCATCATACTTCACTGCAAGTGATGTTGGCATTTTCTTCTTTCCACATCACACCAGCTGAGCAGGCTCGGAGGTGAGCAGAGATGCCTCACTGAATGAGGGTCACTTCTACCCACTCCATCACTTCCATCTAATAGTACCCTATACATCTTCTTCGGAGAAATTTACTCTAAGCTGCTTGTCTCTAGGCAGTTGTTGGAAGCCCTCCTAGACATCCCTGAACAAATTTAAGGATGAAGGTCAAATCTTGGCTGCCTTCCTGCCACCTCTTGGCCTCATGAAAGGGAACCACGTCCCACATCTCTTTTCATTTCACAAAGCAAGCATTTTCTACCAGAGAATGCTATAGCCCAGCCAACCCCTGGAGCCTGTGGCTGCAACAGTCCCCATCCCCAAGCCATCTCTGCTGGGAGAGGACCCTTCTTGTCCACCTGGAATGGGGCTGCTCAGGTATCATGCTGGACAGATATGACCAAGGTAACAATGTATAGCAATCGAGTCCATGTAGCGTGTTGACAATGCAGTGGGGGCAGTTTCACAGAAGACATGCTCTTTGTTAAATGGAACTGAGACAAGCAGCCACTCCTTCCAGCGAAGCCCTTGCTGTGCCTGCAGAGACCTGGCAGCTCCCCTCTGGCACCTCTGGGTCTCTGCTGGCAGGCTCTCTCCTCCTCTCACTGTCTCTCAACTTGGTCCTTCACCTGAGCCTTGGGCTTGGCCCAAACATCAATGAGATGGAGAGGTGTCCTCCAAGCCCAGCAGCTCTTTGACCAGTCTCTCTCCAAACTGTGCCCGGCTGTATCTCTTCACATGGTAGGCGTCTGACATTTTGTACAGGATGTAGGCATTGTTGATGGCGATGCTGATGGCAAACCAGAACACCTGCTGCCAGGTCTTGTTCGGTTTATGGGAGATGAAATACCTACATGGACAGGAAGAATAGGAAAGGTTGGCTCAGGTGACTCAGGGGCACTCACAAGCTTTATCATGGTCATCAAGCGTCATGGCCCTCGCTGAGTGACAGCACTGGGGGAACCTGCATGTACACAGAGCATGCATGCTGTGCTGTGTGGGCACACTGCATGGGTACACTGAGGACAATCTTATTTAAGCAGTATTTATGTGAGGAAACCTGAAGTAACCAGTGGTGGAAAACCAGCTTAGTTAGTCTAGAAAAGGGGAGACATTAAGTGGTGGTGTTGCTGTGTACTGTGGAGTGGAAACTGACCCATAGCTGACCCTCTGGAAGGTTTTCAGAGGCAGTTAATCGCATGGGAGGAGACTGACCATCCTTCTCCCTTGGAGCAGCTGGTAGCCTCAAACTGGGTGCTTTAGAGGCTGGGACAAAGCTGACTTGATTTGGAATGCTGGGAGGTAAGGGTGCCTCTATGCTGGAGAGCGAAGAGTCAGGAACCGTGGACAGAGGCTTTAGAGGTGAAGGCGCGTATGGCTGCATGTGGAGATGGCCGGGATGAGGGGTATGGCCACATCTCGGAGGGATTTGGGTTTTCCATTCTAATGATCACCCACCAATTAGTCTGTGATGGTTGAAAAGGGTGGAAAACCTCTTTTGCAGACTCACTTGCTGTATTTGTCATCGTATTTGCAGATGTAGCTCAGGTGAGCAGCAAATGCCTCCACGGCCAAGGGGCAGGGGATCTCGCCACTCTTCCTTTTGATGATCACCCCTGCAGAGAAGAGAACAGAAATCTCTTTACTGCCTCCTCCAAAGTCCACTGCCCTGGCTGCCCCTAATTAAAATAGCTGGCACAGGAAGTAAGGAGGGTAGACATGGAGAACCATCAGATCCAGTGACTAGATGCTGCAGAAGAGTTGAGAACAACATTCAAGTCAGCGGAATGCAGAGGGTCTTCTGGCAGAGGGACAGCTGATGTGGATCTTTATCACTAGCACTCATGAAGGGGCGCTCCCGCCACGAGAGCACGGAGTCATGAGAGCAATAGAGAAGACTTGGTAATCATTCTCCTCTCCCCTACACCTCCATCCAGGCAGAGCAGGGCTGGGGAGAAAAGCAAGAGGTGAAGGTCAGGAAGCATGATGGAGTCATCTTCACGAAGAGGAAGGGGGAGCTGGAAGCTCCACTTGCCAGAAGCCTACTTCCTCCCTCCCCTAGATACCTCCCTCCTGCCAAGTCTCTCTCTTCTTCCTCGTAAGCCTTGCAGGGTTCTGAGGAGCTTTACCCATCACCTTCAGGCCTGGTTTAAATTGTTTTTTGTCAAACATTCTTCTAAGTGGTATAGCATTGCTAAACAGAGGTTACTCGTGGTTGCTGTGATACTAAACACTGTGACACTCATGTGCCAAATGTAATAATGATTACCCAAGGTGGACAGTGTTTGCTGGAGCTTTCCAATTAAAACAAGCCTGGAAGCAGGAGTGGCATCCACTTCTGAAATGGCTTGCCTCCGGAAACTCTATGAACAGTGCTCAGTCCTTTCGTTCATAGGGTCGCCATTAGGCATCTACGACTTGATGGCACCTAACAACAACAATACAACACCTTAATGTACATGACTGCTCTCTCTATTAAATACAAATAAGAACACATTATCAGAGTACTTTGTATACTACTGTAAGTTGACTCAGTCCCTCCCTACCTCAACTGAACAAACTACTTACTCCCCAAGACCTGTTTCAGACAGCTGGCTCTGAGATAAACAGCATGTCAGGGAAGGGGGGATTTGCTCTCTTAAAATACAATTTATATTAAATGTGGCTTGGGATTGACAAGTTATTTCCTGGGACCAGACTTCAATTTATACTCCCCACACAGCATTAAGTGATTAAAAGCAGAGCACTTTTTTCTTAGTGAAAATTTTCTGTATTTTCAACTTCCCCTACTTAATTAAAATTCTCTATCACTGAAAAGCAAAGAATGAAAAGGTGTTTTTAATGCATTCCAAGAGGTTAATACATACACTGTGTTCTGAAATTTTAGCAATACTTACGTGGACATAGTCAAAGTGAAAATGTCACATTCTTTACACTGCTCCTCTGATTGAGGACTCTCCCATTTCCATAGAATGAGTGGGAAGGCCTGATTCCTTTATCCCCTCCCTTCTTTTTTGCTCATTTTCTCTATAAATAGCTGTTTTGCACACCAAAAAACCTGGAGAGTTTGCTAGGAATTGTGATTCCAGGGCCCACATGGACAGCTGGTTCCAGCAGGGCTGGGACAAGCCCAGCACAGGCTCTTTAAGACTCTCCAAGAGTCTGAGGATCAGAACAGGACCCTCCTCCTGGCCAGATGGTTCCAGGTTATTAACTTGCTAAGGAAATTTACCTCTTCAAATGCGCCTGGTGACCCGGCTATCTGGGAGGTTGTAACCTGCTGCCTTCAGGAGGAGGGCCTCTGTCCAATTTCCTTCCTGAGGACATCCATCCGCCCCTGTCTCAAGACCTAACTCATCTCCAAAGAAAGACTGGGGCAATGCCTGTGTCACACGTGGCTCCAGCATAATTCACCTCACTTTCAGTAGCAGTCTTCCCTCATCTAAAGATGGGCTAGATCCTTCAGCAGTGCAAATCCTGAGGGACTAACCTACAGAGAACCAAGCATCCCCCAGAACTCAGTGCCACATGCTCTGAGGCAAAGGGTTCAACAGGCCCCTCATGGCTCCCTAGAACCTAGAACATAGCTATTTACCTAGCAACCAGGGCAAATGTTGATGAACTACCAATGTCTTAATACGTCTAACCATAGTGACCACCTTTAAACCTTAATTTTCCTGTCATAATTTGTAATTTCACATTTTGAGAGCCTATAGAGCCACGTAAATCCTGATCCAAAGCATTCTCCCTGCATTCTTCCCCTTAGTTTATTAACAGTATCACCCAATGCATATTTGAGGTTTTGAGACCCGATTCCTACTGTGAAAGGGAAGTAGCAGTCCTGGGACGCCCCTCTTCAGGCTGAGTGTTAACTAGGATTGCTGATGCACGTTTATCTGAGCGGGTAGTCTCTGCTGCCTTCTTCACCAGGAGTGAGGGGCACCCAGTGCACAGTCCTCTACTCAGGCAGCCTCGCGTGTACAGCTTCACATGAATCCACGTGCACATCTACCTTCCATCCTTTTTCCATGACCCAGCCAGACAAGTATCACAGTTCAGCAGCAGCTATCCATCCCTTCCCCAGCTGGGCCACCATTCAGCAAGTCTGAATAAGTGTTAATTATGTTTTGTTAGGTGCTGTCGTGTTGAGCACAACCCATAGTGATCCTATGAACAACAGATCTGAATCCTGTCCTAACCTGTGCCATCCTTCTATTTCTTTTTTAACACGAGATCCCACTGCAGCAGTCGCTTTGTCAAGCCACCTGTTTGAAGGCCTTTGTCTCCTTCACCAACCAAGGCATTATGTCCCTCTCCAAGGAACAGCCTCTTCTAGAAACATGCCCAAAGCATGTGAGGCAAAGCTTTATCATCTTTGTCTCCAAAGAGCATGCTCGCTGCACTGTCTCTAAGACATATTTGCTTGTTCTTTTGGCCGTCCATGGAATATACAGTGCTCTTCTCCAACATCACAGCTCAACGGCATCAGTTCTTCTTCTCTCATCCATTTTCTTCTCCAGCTCTCAGATGCATAGCAAGTGATCGGAACCATGGCCTGAATCAGATGCACCTTAGTCCTCAAAATGACATCATTACTGCTCAATAATTTGGAGAGGAGACTTTCTCAGTGTAATACGTCTTCTTATTTCCTGACAGCTGGTACTAAGGCCGTTGATTGTGAAAGTAAGTACTAATACTCACATAAGAACATCTGCTTTTACACAGGGAGATGATGACAGACCCAAATGGATTTCAAAAGAAAAGCAAAGAGTTCTACCTTGCAGTGGGGTACTCTTTGACATGTGACAACATTGGCTTTTAAAAAACATCACTATCAGGAATTGGAATAGTCAGAGAGGCTAAGAACAGTTCCTGATGTGTTCATAACTTCTTGTTACTAGGTACCAAAGAGTTGCCTCTTACTCATAAACACTTAAGTACAGAACAAAACTCTACCTGATTCGGTGCCATCTTCACAATCTTTGCTGTGCTTAAGGCCAATGTTGCGGTCATTGTGCCAATCCATCTCACCTAGGGTGTTTCTCTTGCCGATTCTCTACTTTGCTAAGCATGCTGTCCTTTTCCAAGGATTGATCCTCTTGATGACATGTCTAACATGTATATGAGGTGAAGTTTCACAATTTTTTTAAAGCTTTATCTTGTTTATTCTACTTACTACATTAGCACAACCAGTCTCACCGTTTTTGCTTCTAAGGAGTACTCTGGTTGTACTTCTTCTAAAATAGATTTGTTTATTCTTTTGGCAGTCCATGATATAGTAAATATTTTTTGCAAACATCATGATTAAAAAACATTACTTCTTCAGTCTTCTTCATTCATTGTCCAACTTTCACATGACTAGTTATAGGTTTTCCAAAATTCTAAATGCTGCTTAGCTTTAAGAATACATATGGTTCTCAGCTTTTAGCTCAGAAGAGGTACAGGTGCAACTTTCTTTGGTTGTTCTTTATCTAGTTATCTGGGTTCATCTGACACTGACACCAGGTACCTCCACCAAGCCATACAAGTTTGATTCCAACAGGATAAAAACAAAATTCATAGACCTGAGGTGTGCTGGAGGGGAAATTTATGCTGTGTCTGCCCTGTTTCCTAAGATCAGCTGAGTTTGTCTTAAAAGAAAGTCAATGATGACATTGCTAAAGCAACCACTGACTGGAAGGAACTAAGGAGTGCAGTGTAAGTGATGACTCAGAACAGACAAGGGTGACATGATGTTTTCTGCATGTGTTCTGATCATCAAAGTCCTCAAGGAAGCACTCAGAGACAGAAAAGAGCAGGAAAGCATTAAACATGATGGGAATAAAACTTTTGATGAAACTATTTGCACTGCACATCAGATGAGACACAAATCTTTAACCAGAGAATTCTTTGGAGCTAGGAAGGAGAACCTGGAGATTGCCCAGTCTATTGGCTAAAACACTGATGGCTACCACCCTCAAGACATAAAACTGGTGCTTTTACTAAGAGTAAAATAATTTAGTAAAGGATCGTTTTATACTCCAAAATAAAAAATAATACATATAGTCATAGATAAACAGAATATACAGCTGAATAGTACTCTTCATAACACAAGGGGCTTTATTTTATCAGCCAGATGAATTTTAAGAATTTAAGAGATTGTGGTACACTCACACAATGGAAAACTATGCAACACTAGATAGCAACGATTTCATATCTAGACTTCAATCTAGATAACATGGAAGAATCTAGATAGCAATGACATAACTTCTCATGTTCAGTGTTGACAGAGTATTGACTATATTGTGGACTTCCAAAAGAACAAACAAGTCAATCCTGGAGGAAATGCAACCAGGGTGTTTCTTAGAGATAAGGACGGTGAAACTCTGTCTCACATATTTCGGACACACAATCAGTAGGGATCAGTCCTTGGACAAAGATCTCATGCTGTGAAAAGCAGAAAGTCAGAAAGAGGAAGATTCTCAAAAGAAGATGGATTAACACAGTGACTGTAACAACTGACATGCAATAAGCATGGCAGAGAGCATAATGATGACACAGGATAGGAAAAGGTTCAGAGCTGTTGTTCCTAAGGTTGCCATGAGTTGTAGTCAACTTGATGGCATCTAACAACAACAGCAACATGACTTCTTAAAACATTAGTTTCCAGGTTTTAGACACAAGCTTTTGATTACTTCTTAGGAAAAATATTTGCTTTTTGAGTTAATGAGAAAAATACAGTAACTTAAAACAAAACAAAAATTAGGGAGAGAAATGACAGAAATCATTTAATAGTAGCCAGCATATATATTGATATTTATTAGCCAAAACCCATATTGTACTTTACCAACTGGTAAAATTTTGAAAAAAAATTTACCTGTCAGATTGATAAACTAAAAAAAACCAAAACCAAAACCAGTGGCCTGGTGGCCTAGCGGCAAGGAGTTGTGCTGTTAACCCAAAGGCACTAGGTTTGAATCTACTGGCTGCTCTTAAGGAGAAAGATGAGTAATCCTCTCATGAGATTCAAAGTCTCTGAAGACCTGCTGAGGATCAGCTACCAATTGGCTCCAACTTGACGGCACACAACTGGCAAAACTAGAAGAAAATGGGTTCTTTAACTATCTATTGCAAAGATAACATTAAAGGGGGAAAAATTGAGTTGACTGCAATTCATGGTAAATCCAAGTGTTACAGAGTAAAGCTCTGTAGGATCTTCACAGGCTTTACAGGCTGTAATCTTTATAGGAAGGGCTGAAGGGTTATGTTAGTTGTCTCATATAAACCATCTGCACCACCTGGTGATCTTACAAATGTTTATTCCTTTTGGTCCAGAAATTCTATTTTTCTATATCTATCTTGAGAAAATTATCAAAGATGGACCAAAGAGGTACATATATAGATGTCCATTCCAGCATTATTCAAATGGTAAAAAAAATCAATACGGGGAGTAGATAAAAAGTTTTGGCACATTTAAAAATAACAAAATGCTAGGCGGTTTTGTTTTTAACTAATCTTGTGTTTGAAGTAGACTTAAAGGCAAATCCATATCCCTTTATTAAAAACAAAACCCAATCCTAAGATCTGAACCTTGGAGGAAGGATTTCTAGTGGAGAGGAGGAGCCTACCTCTAGTCTCAAAGCTCTCTTTTCCCTGGTGACATTCCCTTTGGACCTTGGACAATTTACTAAGTCGAAATGACTTGTTCTTGATACGAAGCAGTGCTATGTCATAGTCCATGAGATTTTCAAAGGAGTCTATGGTTTAGATTTTAAGGTTTTTAATAGATATTTAGAGAGCTCTAGTGGCTTAATGCAAATCCAAACACATGAGGTTTGAACCCACCTTCTGCTCTGCAGGAGAAAGATGGGCAATCTTTTCACGCAATTAACTGCTTCTGGAAACTCAGTGGAGGCTCCACTATGATTCAGTTCTGACTTGATGGTTGTTGTTGTTATGTGCCGTCGAGTCGCCTGCGACTCATAGCGACCTTAAGTACAACAGCCCCAAACTCCACTCTGTCCTGTGCCAATCGCACTGTCTCTGACACTCCCATCCCAATTATCCCAGTCACTGAATCAATCCACCTCATAGAGGGCCTTCCTCTCCTGCGCTGTCCCTCTCCAAGGACCGGTCTCTCTTCACAACATGTCCAAAGTATGTTAGATGGAGCCTCAGAATCCTTGCCTCCAAGGAGCCACCCGGTTTCCAGGACAAATTTGTTTGTTTTCCTAGCAGTCCATGGTATTCTCAATACTCTTCTCCAGCACCACAGCTCAAAGGCATCAATTCTCCTTCTATCCTCCTTGTTATTGTCCAACTCTCTGATGCATAACAGGTGACTGTGAAGACCATGGCCTGTATCAGACACACCTTAGTCTCCAAAGAGACACCATTGCTTTTCAGCACTTTGGAGAGGTCCCTAACAGCAGACTTTCCCATGGCAATATGCCTTTTAATTTCCTGGCTGCTGGTGCCAAGACTGTTGACTATGGAGCCAAGCAAACCAAAGCTGTGTACAATCTCAATCTCTTCACCATCCATCCTGACGCTGCCAGTTGGTCCAGTGGTGAGAATCTTTGTCTTCTTGACATTGAGCCTCAATCCATATTGGAGGCTACAGTCCTTGACACTCTGCAGCAGGCGCTTCAGGTCCTCTTCAGTTTCAGCAAGCAGGGTTGTGTTATCCACATAACACAGATTGTTGATAAATCGTCCACCAATCTTGACCCCACATTTCTCCTCATAGAGCCCAGCCTCCCGGACTTGATGGTACATAACAAAAACCCCCAAAATAGATATTTAACATTACTTTGTCCCACTTCCTAATATTAAAAAGAAGCAGTAAATTTTAGCAAGAAGAATCTTGGAGGCATAGTGGTTATGTGCTAAGCTGCTCATCTCCAATCCTGATGAAAGTAGCAGGGTTGAAGGCAGCTGTCACTTCACAGTGGAAAGATGTGGTCATCTGTTTCTATGAAGATTATTCATGTATTTGAAAATGGTGCTTTGGAAAGGAAAATCATAATCATATTTAAAATGAACATATTATTGTAGATATCCTCTCTTTAAGGTTTGTATGCTCTTCCCAACTTCCCTGGTATACCCCTTCTCTTTACTTCATCTCTCTGTCCAGACAGTTTTAATGTTGTTTTGGGACTCCTTGTTGCTAGAAGACAATGTGGTAGGAAGCAGCTCTTGCCCTCCATTTTCAGTATTTCCCCTGAAAATGACATGCCCTTGCACCTGGGTCCTTAGATTTAGAACTGAAAGTCCAATTCCAGTTGACACCTTTAGGCTGGCAGGTCTGAGGCTTAATCTATCCTTAACTTTGTACTTACAAGTGAGGCTGTGAGGAAGTGACATTCACAAGCTCAAGTTTCTGACTGCATTCTCCACTGAAATGGAGCTTTATTCTCTGAGCAGTTTAGGTGGTGGGGGTGGGGAGTAAAAGACGGGAAGCATGGATTGACTATAAGTCAGAGAGATTCTATGAAGAACAGACGCTAACCTTGGCCTGTCCTGCACCATCATCACAAGCTGCCACGCTTGAGCCCATTGGTAGAATCATTGGGTAAATCCATCTTGATGACGGTCTTCCACTTTCCCTGACCATCCAGTTTGCCCAGTGTGATGTCTTTTTCCAAGGACTGGCTCCTTCAGATAACATGCCCAAAGTATGTGAGATGATGTTTTACAGCTTTGCCTCAAAGCAGCACTCTGGCAGCGTTTCTTCCAAGGCAGACTTGCTGGTTCTCTTGGCAGTTCAGAGAGTACTCAGAACTCTTCACCAATATCACAACTCAGATGCATTGATTCAGCTTTAGCCATCCTTATTCATCACATCCCTGTTCTTTAGCACTTTTAAGAAGCCCTTGACAACAAATGTGCTCAATGCAACACATCTTTTGATTTCTTGCTTGCTGCGACCATGGGTGTTGCTTGTGGATCCAAGTAAAATTGATGATGTCTATTAGCTCAGTGGGGAGAATTTATGTTTTTTTGTTGTTGAGATGCAATACATATTGAAGGCTATAGTTTTGTGGTGGTTTTTTTTTTTTAAAATTCTTCAGTAAGTGCTTGTCTTCTTCATTTTCTGCGAGCAAGGTAGTGTCATCGGCATAATGTAACTTGTTGATGAGTCTTCTTCAATCCAAATGTCCTATTCTTCTTCCTACAGTCCAGTTTCTCAAATTATTTGCTCAGAATACAGATTGGATACAGGTATGGATAAAGGATGCAGTCTTAATACACACCTTTTCTGATTTTAAACCATGTAGTGTTGCTTTGTTCTGTTCAGACTACTGTTTCTTGGTCTATGTATAGGTTTTGTATAAGCACAATTGAGTGTTCTAGGATTCTCATTCTTCTCAACGTTAACTATAATTTATCACAATCCATACAAACACCTTTGAATAGTTAATCACCAATATATATCTTTCTGGTATTTTCTTCTGTCAAGATCCTTCCGACATTAGCAATGATATCCCTCATTGCAACATCTCTTCTGGATCCCTTTTGATTTTCTGGAAGTTCTCTGTCAGTGAACTGTTCTAAATCATTTATGAATAATCTACAGTAAAATTTTACTTGCATGTGATATTTAATGAATTTAACGATATTATTTGATAATTTCCCCAATCTGACTAATCATCTTTTTTGGAATGGAAACAAGTATCAGCAACTTCTCCATATCTAAAATAGGCCCTATACACATTTTTGTTAGCTTTGTTAGTCAACTTCGGTGCAAATTACCCTTTAATAGCTTACAGGATATTTTTGTTTTTGAAGATCATAAGTATCTACTGTGACAGAACTAAAATGTGAGCAACAATGTCACTGCTTGTCCACTATGTATTGTTAAATAACCTTTGCTTCACTTAAAAACCAACACTACACCTTTGCCTCTTGCTACTGCTATCAGCAGCACTGGTTTTGTTGCTTTTAGGAACCATGATGCACTTCACAGTAATATTTTTGAAAGAAAATGAAACAAAGAGATAACATTACAACTCTCAAGAGATGCATTACACACAAGATTGAATGAAGCTGTCTACAAGTCAAAGCACACACTCTTACATGCTATTATTCTTTTAGATAAAAAGTAGAGTCTATGTAAGTATGTAATATGTGTTTATTAAGACTATAAAGATTATATAGTCTATATTATTAATTAAATATGTGGCAAAATGAATTGTGGTGCTGGTGAAGGACATAACATATACCATGGACTGCCAGAAGAATAAATAAATCTGTCTTGGAAAAAATGTAGCCAGAATGCTCCTTAGCAATGAGGATGATGAGACTTTGTCTCCCACAGTTTAGGGCATATTATCAGGAGGATCCAGTTCCTGGAGAAAGACATGATGTTTGGTAAAGTAGAAGGTCAGAGAAAAAGAGGATGGTCCAGTAACAGGCTGGACTGACACAGGAGCTGCAACAATGGACTCAAGCAGAACAGTGACTGTGAAGACAGCACAGACCTGAGCAGGGAGCCAGGGGAGCCAACTCCTGGGCACTTAGCAACATAACAACAACGTACGTATGGTAACCCAGTCGCTTTGTATACAAGAAACAGGAGATATACATGCTGTGTGAATAGAGCTTCCATGTTTGTTGTGCTTTGTTTTACAGATTTCTCAACTCTGTGGGACCTTTTCGTACCACAGATATATACATGTGGTCAGTCATGGCTCAAACAGATGTTAGATGACGTGTACCAAATTGCTTGCTAAATAAATCCCTCAGTGATGAATGGATTTGATTTAGGAAAAAAAATCAGTGAAAAAAAAAATGAACGAAAGATACCTAGAAAATAAAATTTATAAGGAAGACACTGAAATATAAGAGCAGTTGATTTTCTTCCCCTTCCCATTGGGATTTTTCACAGACTCCCAGATGATACAGTGATTATACAGATGCCGTTCAAATGTAGCCAACATTGGAGACTTAGAGGAGACTTTTCAATCACCTGCACACACCATCATCATTGCTCCCCGGACAGCCCTCTGTTTGCTTAAGAAGCACTAGGCCCTCTCTATTTCCTGGCTCTTGTGTGCCATCGAGTCAGAACTGACTCATAGCTGACCCTCCTGCGGGTTTTCAGAGGCAGTAAATCTCATGGGAGGAGACTACCCATCCTTCTCCTGTGGGGCAGTTGGTGGATTTGAACCGTGTGCTTTCGTGGTTGAAGTGAAGCTTCTTACCACTAGGTCATCCAAGCTCCCTGTCTCCAGGCTAGAGCTAATGGACAGGATAGTCCAAGGACAGGCCCGCACAGCTGAGAGGATTCACGTTTGTTCCACCATGTCTTGCTCACACCTACCCAGACCCCCTCTGACATGCTCACCAGACCCTCCCCCTCAACCCAAGCCAGTACCTTGCTGTACTGGGGAGTAGGCATTGGTCAGGAAGCGGAAGTGCCCCTTGTTGTACCAGCAGATCAGAGACATGCTCCCCTTCATCTTGATTCGGTACTGTCCACGGGACTGTGGAGTGGCGGGGTTCGCCAGCATGGACAGAGGCAGGCCTGTGCAGTCGCTCTTCCTGGAGCTGAGCAGGCCACAGCAGTAAATCTCTGATGGGGAGAGAAAAACAGAGTCCCAAACACACCTGCCTCAGAGGCTACAGTTGCTTCCTGGCGTCTGTAGGGAAAATGATAGTGGTCTAAGGGATTCTCTTGGAGTCTTCTAGAAAAACCTGTAAAGTTGGGTGATTTTACCCTTCAGTTTGCTCCACTATATCTATTAAAGCTACATGCAGGACTCTGAAGAAATGAATGAGCAATAACAGTAGCAGTGAGCATTACTGTATACCAAGCACCTACACGTTCCCTCTCATCTCATCACTGCAGACTCAGTGGGCGATTGTCTCTCATGACAGAAGGGGAGCTGAAGCTTACACAGTGAGAGGGAAGAAGGGTACGAAACAGGTTTATCCAGCTCCTCAGCCCAGGTCAGGTTATTCTAGCCTTAACAAGACCCTGCTGATCGTGAACCTTTGGGACAGTGTGGGGAAGTGCTCCCAAATCTTTGAGGAGGGAAAGAATTACCAAGCAGTTATGGATGGAGTCACATGTCTTGTGTGTGACGGCAGGGGCAGTGTGGGTGTGGACGGAGGGCCTCCTGAAGGAGAAGGACCTGAACTCTACCATCCAGACTAAAGAATCAATGCGACAGTGTGAGTAAAAACCCATTTTCCTGTATTTCTAAAACTATTCTGGAAATAACTTTTATTTTAAAAAACAGAGATCTCTTTAAATTCTTGCTCGGGATCCCTCTGCCCCATCCTGGCCACACCACAGGGAGCAATGAGGAGGCTATGGGGAGTGAGAGATCTCAGATGAGTCAGATACACAGGCAGCACGCATTTCCTGTCTTCCAGCCTGTCTACCAGTAGTTACACTGAAGCAGCCTGTCTGACTTAAGCCCCTGGAAAAACCCCTCATCTTTTACTCTCTCTCTGCTCACTGAAGACTGGCACAGTTTTATCAATAACTTGGAAACTATTCTGCATTTAACTTACACATTTCTTAATCATTGCTTCTCTACCTTAAGCTGGAAATGTGATATTCCTTTCCTTTTCAAAATCTCCTTATTTCTAAGCCACCCTGGACTTCCACTGGCCTTGTCAGCAGCAGTGAGTGGGGGCGGGATGGGGCAGGACCATCCTTAGAAAATGAGAGGATTTCTCACTGTGTGCTGGGTGAGGGTTCCTGTGCTCCCTCTATTCCTAGGAGAGTCAGATGGGATTACCCAATAACTACTCAAGTCTTAGGTGTAAAAGGAAGAATGTTTTTAAAATAGGGACGGAAGATGACATAAACCAGGATAAGGATGTCTTAACTCACATATGTGAGGGGTAGCATATCCAACTAGCTAAAGAGCAGCTGCATCTTCATGGGAGGAGAAAATCGCAGCAGCATCTTTGTTGGTCCTTTATGAAAATAGTTATCACTGTAGGAATTCCTTCAGGTGGTCTGTGTGTGTCTTCGGAGGGGCTGGACCCTCCACTGTATCCTTTTGCCAACCCTTGCTGTACAGAAGGATTCCCACGCAAACCAAACCAGGTCTACTGCACTTTGACTCAGAGCACACCTACAGGGCAGAGTATGACTGCTATACAGCGTTTATGAGTCTGTAACTCTTTCTGGAAGCAGAGTGCTTCATCTTTCTCTCACAGAATGGCCAGCGGGTCTAAATCAGGAACCTATTTGGTGAGCAGCCTAACACTTAACACATTTGCTCCAAGAGGGCTCTTTTCAGAATCCCCAAGGGGGCTTTAAAGATGCACCTGTGTGCTGCTGGAGTCACCAACTCAGACCAGTGCCATCAGAAAGGCTGGCAGCTGGGAGGGTTTAGACCATGATGAGAGCTTGTTTTAAATGCTAGTCATCTGATAGAAAGCACAAGAGGGCTCATGTGAAGAGCTCAATAGCTCTAGATGTTTTTGAATAATAAACACATTCTTTTTATCTATTACTTAATCATCTCTTGGAAAAAAAAATCCAAATTTTACATCGAATTACTCTCCTCCTGCTAGATGTTCCTCCCACTCATGGAGCATACATTTCATTGAGCTAGGGAACAGCCTCTTCTCTCCAGAACCACAGGGCACGTCTCTAGTGCTCCAGGAAGCAGCACTAACGGTCTGCTCCAAAAAGATGGTCCATGGTACTTCCCCGGTGCTCCTGACTCGGTACTCCTTTGGGAAGCTGTCTTCACTACATTAGCCCTCTGCTACGCTCACAGACGGCTGGCTTTGGGAACACCACCAGCTCACAGTGCAGTTTGATGGAGGCACCCCTGCAATTCACACCTGTGCTGTGAGCACATTCCAGAGGCTGCAGAGGTTCTTTAGGGTGCTTGCCACCTGCCACTTGTACCGGTGGAGGGTGTCCCAGCCTCTGGGAGTCACACTATCTCAATAACGGAGGGCCTACATACTTCTAACGCAGCAGGTTAATGTGCGTTAGAGGGATTTCTTCAACTTTTTACTTCCACAGTCTTTTTTCACAGTCTGATCACTCTACAATGAATTCTTTTGGCAAATAAATACTGAGCACTCACAAGCAGGCCCTGCTGGGCACTGGGGATATAACAGGTGAGTAAGATCCACCTAGGCTGCCACATTACTGACTTAGTTTTAAGATCAAATTTCTGCTCTGCTGCTGAGTAACAGCCTGCAGCTCTGGAGGCTGCTGAGGAGAAGCAGAGTGCCTGTGTTTCTCTTGAGTGGACCCAGTATCAATCCCCAGCTCAGGACACAGCAAAGGCGATACAGCTTGCTCTGGGATCCCTGGCTGGTTCTGGATCTTCTTCCTACAGACCTATTTCTGCTGGAGCTTTGGATAGTTTTGCTCTGTCTTTGCACTGAACAGCACTTGTCCACTATTACCTAATATTGGTGGTTTGAACTCAGCTTGGGCACGGAGGAAAAGGCCTGGTGATGTGCTTCCATGCCAATTTCTTATTAGCTTCTGTCAAATGGATTCAGAGTAGAACTACTTCACAGGGTTTTCAAGAATTTTCTAAAGCACGTCACCAGGTAATTAACTTCAATGGGCTTGGTTTAGTTTCAATTTTGCAACAAACAAACTAATTACCTTTTTTATCCCCCCTGGGGAACTAAGACCTCTCTGGGCCTACTGCATGGCTCCTTACCTTAATCTACGCTTTTTTGCAGACTACAGCTTCCCTTCTGTTATCTGGGAAAGGGGAGGGCGATAGACTAGGGGTGATTTCTGAAACTCCTGAGAAGTCCTCTGATGGCTCTGTCCCATCACTGGTTGACTAAAGGAGCTCTGGTACAGCACGAAGGGAATGAGCCTGAGGTCAGTGTGCTGAGGCCCGTGCACCTTCTGGCCACAAGACTCAGCTCCAGAAGGCCCTGGTTCCCTCTGGCCTTTCCCACCCACTTCTGTGGGGAGGAAGGAGCCCTGCTCTCACCAGCCCTCCATTTGACAAACCTTGCTTCTCAAACTCTTCAAACAGGGTCAGGCTGGTGATGCTGGGCCCCGTGAAGATGATGTAGTTCTTGCCCGCTGCGTTGCGGCAGAGGCTCTTAGCCACCAGGCTATGGAGTTGGGGCTTATTCTTCAGAGCATCCAGTCCATCTGGGCCTCCACCTTCCTTCAGGTGGACGTAAATCTTTAACAGAAACACACAGGAATCAGTGCACTCACAGCAGCAGGAACCTGGAGACTTGAGAGATCCAGGAAGTATGGATCCTTTCATTACAATAGAGAAAGTCACCCTGTCCTCAGGCTGCTGGTTCCAGGGTCTTTACCACCCCATCACCTACTCTACTCCTGAAGAAGCCCCAGGTTATATCACCAAGCCCAGCTCAGCCCTGGAGGCTGGTGCCTGAGCCCAAGATTCTTCATTTTCAAAAGGTCAAGGTAAAGAAAGAAAAGGATAACTAGCTATAGAGTACTAGAAACGAAGTGATGTTCTAAACCCCAGAGCTCTTAAGGGAGAGAAGAAAACAACAACACAAACAAACAACCCAATCACAAAAATCAGAAAGGATAAGGAGAAACCAGCTGTGTTCTTTCCCCTATTTGCCCCGTTTGCCATCAAAACCCCACTCAGGCATCACATGTTATTTACAGAAAACAGTGGTTTGGCTTGGGAGAGGAAGTCAGGAATGAACACCCAGTAACTTACATGAAGTATCAGGCAATTGCCTCAGTCTCTACCTTCCTTTTGGTTTCACTATGCTAGGAACGATACCCATTTCTAAAGTTTCCATCTAATCAGCTTTGTCACCAGCATCCATTCAATCAACTACTGCTATTTGGGTAATGAAGGAAAAGGCCAAGATGAAGGAGGAGGTAGGAAGCATGGGAGAAACTTGGTTGGCATAACTCCAAAAGTCCAACTAAGCCCTCTTAACATGAAGAAAATAATGAGTGCAGACACCATGACATAGCTGTTGGCCTGTGTTTTGCTTAGGGTAGCCTGGATCTACTCTGGAGAAAAGGGCTCTTCTGTCTCCCCACTGATGGATTCTGTAAGGCTATTCACACCCACAGACAGAGGGTGGGCTTCTTGGAACACCTCTGAGAAAGCCACCTTGAATGCCTTCAGCCTGGATTCTCTCATCTCCACCCTCTGGGAATCTTTGGTCTCTTGTGGTTCTGCTATCTCTTGACAGTACAACTTGAGGCATTTCCTCCTCTGTGTCAATGAAGTAATAGGGTGTCATAGGAGTCTTCTTCTTTGGCCTCTGAATGTTGAGTGTTCTTTCTGTTCCATTTCCTCCTGACTTTTCTCCTCTTCATCTTCTGTCTTTGATTCATCCTCATTTCACTTCTTATGTTTCTTCTATCTTTCCAGAACCTTCTTGAATTAAACAAACTGGACCAGCTCCTCAGCTTCCTCTGCAGGTCCAGAGCAATGAACCTCAGTCAGCACAGACACAGTTCCCACTCTGGAACACGGGAGAGGTTCATATTTTCAATAAAGCAAAGATTACTGTGTTTATTAGGGATAAATTTACTTTCTACATTTGAGTATTAATTTTAAGCTTAACAACGCACCTGTTACATGCAGATAGAAAACCCAGATTTGGTCCTCCTTGCCTAGATAAAGAAGTGTGCCAGATAGAGGACAAAAGGAAAACAAGAATCCTCTGGTTTCATTATGCACGGAAATAATCTCGGCATGCTCTGAGGTTTAGTTAGAGTTTGTAGTTAAGATGTAAAATGAAGAAACAAAAATAAAGTAAAAACAAAGATTGTTTTATTTGAAAAATACAACCCAGAGATGGGGATAAGCCATTTTCCAGTAGAGGAGGGAAGTAAGGCTAAAAAAGCCCTTTCTCACAATTAAAACAGACATGGGGGGGAGGGGAAGAAGAACGAACTGGGGAGGAGGGTGGAGAAAACAGTGCAACAATGAATGAATGAAAACTCAAAATCTCTGTAAATGTTCATTAAAACTAATAAAATTTAATAAAAAAAAACAAGCCTTTTCTCCACTTTTTTTATAGTGGGCAGTTTTGGTCCATTGTCTTTGACATCATTCATGCACTTCTCTTTCTGTCTAACTACTGCCTAGTCGGACCCTAACAACACTCACAGTTATCATTCCACCAGTCCTTAGAGTAATATCACAATGTGTACAAAACAAGTGTTATTTCCTTTCCCAGTGGAGGGCTAATGGTGATGGCTGCACAACACTATGATTGTAATTACTGTCACTGAATTTCCTTAGCTGTTGCTGTCCACAACTTAAAGAGATCCTGTGAAGAACAGATCAGAATCTTGCCCCACATTGTTATAGTCACAGTGTCAACCCATCTTAGTGAGAGTCCTCCTCGCTTTCAATAACCCTCCACCTTTTCCCAGGATGTGTTTTCCCAAGGTCCTTTCTTTAAGAAGCACCCTAAGAGTACCTCCTCAAAGACACAGCTTTTGTCAGTTTGGGAGATTCAGCACTCTTTGCCAACACAATCCAAAAGCATCCATTCTTTAGTCTTCCTCATTGAGTGTTCTATTTTCAGATGCATAAGAAACAATGGAAAATACCATGGCTTCCACCAGGCACACATTAGTCTTTAAATGGACATTCTTGCTCTTTTTGGAGAGGTCCTTGATAGTAAATCTGTACAATGCAATGTTGTCGTTTGATTTCTTGACTGCTGCTACTATGGGTGTTGATTATGGATCTAAGTAAAATGAAGTAGTTGACAAGTTCTATCCTTTCTCCATCTATTAATATTAAGATGTTGACTCCTGGTCTAGTTGTGGGGATTTTTCTTTTCTTGATATTGAGATGTAATTCATATTGAAGGCTGTACTCTTTGGTTTTCTTTAGAAAGAGCTTCAAGTTTTCCCTTCCACTAAGGAAAATTGTGTTATCTCCATAATGTAAATTGTTGATAAGTCTTCCTTCAATCTTGATGCTATATTCTTCTTCATATAGTTCAGCTTCTAGGGCTATTTGCTCAATATACAGATTGAATAGATATAGAGGAAGGAGATAACTCCGACGCATAGCTTTCCTGATTTTAAACCACTCAGTGCTTCTTTATTTTTTTTCAGATAACTGCTTCTTGATTTATGTATAGGTTTTGCATGAGCACAATTAAGTTCTCAATGTTATTAATAACTTATTATGATCCACACAGTCAAATACTTTTGGATAGTCAATAGAATACAATTAAACATCTTTTTAGGGCATTCTGGTTGCACAGTGGAAACCTAAAGGCAGGCACTGTAAATTAATCAGCTCCTGCATGGGAGAAAGATGGGCACTTTTCTGTCATGCAATTTATAGCCTCTGAAAACCTGTTGGAGGGTCAGCTATGACTTTTCAGACTTAACAACAATGGCATTCTGGTATTCTCATTTCTGCCAAGATACATCTGAAATCAACAATAATATCCTCTGTTCCATAGGTTTTCTAATTGTATATTTTGGATGGCTGGTATGGCAAATTTTAAGTGTATATATTTATCACAGTTGGGGAAAACCCCACAAACAATTAAACTTAACTTGCCTGGGGTCCCAAGACCAAAAAGATTATGTGTTTTGGACCAAGTGTACATTAGTCTTCAAATCAGCATTTTTGCTCTTTAAAGAGGTCTTTGACAGCAGATTTGTCCAATGTAATACTACTAACACTAAATCAGTTAACAAACCCAAATTATCTTTTTGTTTCCTAACTGCTTCTACTATGGGTATTGTTAGTGGATCTAAGGAGGATGAAATTGGTGAAGGATACAGGGATTTTAAAGCTCCCTATCCTGCGCCTTTTCTATTATTACCAGCAAAACAGTAAATACATGACACTGGAATGCCTTCAAGTAGACTCTTGTCCTTTCACTGGCTGACTAAAAGAGCTCTGGTAGTATAGTGTGTGGTTTGTTGGGCTGCTAAACAAAAGGTTGACAGTTCAAATGCACCAGTGGATCCACAGAAGAATAGCAATTTCCTTCCATAAAGATATACTGCCTTGGAAACCCAATGAAAGGTCTATAAATTGGAACCAACTATATAGTAGTAGGTTTGTTTTTTTTAGTTTGGTGATTAAGTAAGCCAGAAATAATTAATCAAAGATGTTGTTCTTGTTATGTATCAAGTCAGAACCCCTCAGCTGACTCTCCAGTGGGTTTTCAGAGAATTTAAATCCCATGGGGGGGGTACTGTCCCTCTTCATTCAGCAATCATATGGATATTGCCTAACCTCTTCTTTTAAAGGAAAACAGTATCTACAACCAGGAGAAGATAAAATAGATGAATGGGACCCTCTAAGAATCAAATTCCTATGCACAACCAAAAATTTCTCCAACAGGATAAAAAGGGAAGCCACAGACTGGGAAAAAGTATTTGGGAATGACATGTCAGATAAGGGACTTATATCTAGAATTTATAAAATACTTGAGCACCACAACAAGATAGAGGTAAATAATCCAATTGAAAAATGGGCACAGGATATGAATAGACACTTCACCAAAGAAGATAGTCAGATGGCCAATAAGCACATGAAGAAATGTTCAAAATCCCTAGCTCTAAGAGAGATGCAAATCAAAACAACTATGAGATATCACCTCACCCCAATTAGAATAGCAAACTTCAACGGAACAGCAAGCAACAAATGCTGGCGAGGTTGTGGAGAAACTGGAACTCTTATTCACTGATGGTGGGAGTGTAAAATGGTGCAACAACTGTGGAAGGCGGTATGGTGCTTTCTCAAAAAGTTGCAAATAGAGATACCATTTGACCCAGCAATTCCAGTACTGGGAATATATCCCAAAGAGACCATAACTGACATCTAAGAAGATATATGCACACCCATGTTTATCGTGGCTTTGTTCACAATAGCAAGGAGTTGTAAACAACCCAGGTGCCCATCAACAAACGAACGGATAGAGAAGCTGTGGTATATTCACACAATGGAATACTACACTGCATTGAAAAACAAGGAACTCATGCAATATTATTCAAAATGGGTGAGCCCGGAGGACATTATGCTGAGTTAAATATCTCAGTCACAAAAGGACAAATACTGCATGGTGCCACTGCTGTAAAAAGGGATTGATATCAGGGTTGGGGTAAGACTGAGAAAAACTGGATAAACTGCGTATACTGCATTGAAACAGATGAGGGAGTGAATAATTTAAAAGCGATGTATGATAGGGTATTATGGTTATCAGAAGAGTCCACAATTAAGGTTGCATAGTGGAGTGTACATGGGGTGGTGGGAGGGGTGCGGGGGGACTGTATATCAAAGAAAGAATTTTTTTTCTACTTTTCAAAGAGAGGAGGGATTTGGGGTGGGGGGCTGGGGGGAGGGCTGGGCATGGAGAAAAGTGCAACAATGAATGAATGGAAATCCAAAATCTCTGTAAATATTCATTAAAATTATTAAAATAACAAAGTTTAAAAAATTAAAAAACAAATTAAAGGAAAAGAGTTCATAGAGTTTTTCTGAGAGCCGTTACTGACAATAGCTTACAAATGAATAGTATACAGGTGTGACTGTCACATGTGGAGCCCCTAACTGACATATGGTAAGCAGGGATGTTAACCTAAAGTGCACACAGAACAGTGCTAAATGAAGGGGTGCCATGAAGAATGCTAGTGCTGTGCTACTGAAAAGCCTATACAGGGGTTGTGGGGCCCAGCAAAGCTCCTTCAGGAGTGAGGTCAGTGAAAAGAATCAGTGACGTGACTTTTGTAAAATACACGTATTATCACTCAGGCCTAATGTCCTTAAAGGCAATGAAGAACAAGTAGATGAAGGTCTCATACAAAAAGCAGCTCACCTTAGAGGGTGGGTTAGTCCTGTCCCACAAACCCTGTTGAGGCATCCTTGGAATTCTATTGTCAAGCTTAGTAGTTTGCTTGATGATGCTGGCTCCAGATACGCTTATCCCTAATTCTCCACCTTCCCACTGCCTCATCTTGGGCTCTCTCCATCTTCCAAGGCATAATCTCAATGCCCACAAGGATTCTCATTTATAATGTTTAAATAGTGTTTAGATAGAAGTCATTGCTATTATACGTCACTCAAAAGGAGAATGATTGTATAAAACACAATGTGAATGAAGGGACATGTGAAATAAAATGTACATGAATGAAAACAATCTTTTAATTTAATCAATTTTTTAAAATAACAATAAAAAAGTTAATAAATTTTTTAGAAAGGAGATGACGATGCCTCAACCAAACCCAGTCTTGTCACTAGTGAATGACAAGGGCAGTGTTGAAACCTCTCAAGGTTCATGATGAGAAATGAGACCCTCTGTGCTAAAGAAGATCTTCTTTATAAGAAAAAAACCAAAACAAAACCAGTGCACGCCCCAAATCCTAAAAACTCACCCACTGTGACTGAGTAATTTCTGACTCACAATGACCCTCCACTGGAATTCTAAGCTTGTAAATTATGAAGGGAGGAGACTGCTCAAGCTTCTCTCATGAGTTGCTAATGATTTCAAACCACTGGAGACATTCAGCCATTGAGTTTGCAGCTAATCTCACTACGGCTACACCACCAGAGCGCTCTTACTTGTAGATGGGAGGAGCGAGTGCTGTAGCTGGGACCTCAGCACAGCAAAGGTAAAATCAGGAAGATTAAATATAAAATCCTACAATTAAGGTTAAAAAAACTATCTGCCAGCTACTAGGATACAAGAAATATGACTTAGTAAGACTATTTTTTTAGGAAAAAAAATGTAGCAAAACAAAAATCTTGGGCTAGATGATTAAGTCACTGGACACCTTGACTGGCCAAGAAAGTAATGTGCTCCTGGTCTTAACAATAATGGCGTCAACAGCCTTAATCTAGTTCATTCAACTTGAGACTAATGTTGCACAATTTATATTGTTAGGTGCTGTTGAGTTTGACACAACCCATAGAGAACTTATCAACAACAGACCTGTGGTGTGTCCTCACACTATATACTCACACCGTAACAGAAAGAATCTTGGGAAATATGTACAATAATCATAATAACTTGAAGACATATGCAACACGTCATTGTTGCCATACTTCTGAAATGCTCCAAGAATTCAAGAGATGAGACCTAGTTGCATGATTATTCACAATAGTAAAGAGACAGAAGCAGCCCAAGTCCCCATCAACAAACAAGTGGACAGAGGAATTTTGGCATATTCACACAATGAAATATTACATGGGTAAGTCTAGAGGCTATTATGCTAAGTGAAAAAAACCTCAGCCAAAAATGGACAAATGAGGTATAAGACCTCTATTATAAAAACAGGATAGTTATTTGAGTGTGGAGAGAACCAGAGAGAATGGTCAATTATCACTGCAATAAATTAGGCAAAGGAAAGATCAAGCTGAAAATGTTCTAAAGGGATAATATGTGTATTGTTGTTGTTATGTGCTGCCGAGTCGCCTGTGACTCATAGCCATACTGTGTACAGCAGCTATAAAACTTGCCCTGTCCTGAGCCATTCTCACTGATACTGACACACCTACCCATGTTGCCCTAGTTACTGTATAAATCCATCTCATCCAGGGTCTTCCTCTCCTGCACTGTCTCTCCCCCATTCACGCAAGATGTCCTTCTCTAGGATTGGCCCCTCCTGGCCACATGCTCAAAGTATATGAGATGGAGCTTCAAAATCCTAGCCTCCGAGGAGAAATCTGGTTTTAACCCTCTCCAAGACAGACCTATTTGTTTTCCTGCTCGTCCATGGTATGTTCAAGACTCTTCTCCAGCACTCCAATACTCAGAGGTATTGACTCTTCTTCTGTTTACAACTAATAATCTGGACTAAGACATGCATTACTGATCAAATGGAAGGAGAAACTAGAGAAGGAGAGAGGAAAATGTTATAAAACAAAGTATGTATGACTAGGAAAAAAAAGGGAAAAATATATCTTAAAAAAACACAGGTGAAGGGAAAGGTAATATAAAATACGGGCACGATCTTCAATGTCACTAAAGAACTAAAAGACAAGAAGAGATACAGCCAACACAAGTAAATGCTATTACAGACACATAAAAAATGATCTCATTTCAGCATGGATTATCTTTGTTCTATTAACGATTACTGTTTATCTTATTTACATTGAGCATGTGTCAGGAGGGGCTAGTCCTTGGAAAATGACTGGGAAATATGGAGGGTCCCCCCAAATGAAGAAGACCCTGAACAGATGGATTTACACAGTGACTGAAATAATAGACTTGAGTATGCAGAAGACAGAAAGGATGGCGCAGGATAGGGCAAGGTTCATGTCTGTTCTTCATAGAATAGCTGTGAGTTAGGTGTCTCGAAGGCATTTAACAAAACCACCACCACCACCAATATATTCTCTTAATTTGGGTTCTGTAGAGAAGCAAAATCAGTGATTGACACATATAATCTATGCAGGCCACACACTGGTAAGGAAATGATCTTTCATGGCAGATCTCATTAAAGAGGTGATTCTATTTTATGATATTACCATCAAGGGGATGACTACATCATAACTTCCATGTCAGAGAACCATATAGGTAGTTAAGTGGACACACAACCTTAACTAACATCACATGTCTCTTAAGTAAATATTTTGAAACTCAAATTCAAGCTAATTTAAATTAGATATATTAGAGATATGAGATATATGTTAATCTTCATGAAGATGACACAGGGACAGAAGCTCAAAATGGAAAGACTTTCTTTTAGAGTTGAAAGTTTTCCCTATTAGCTAATGCTCCAAATTTGGTCTTCTAGCCTCTTACCTGGGAGAAAAGAAATTTCTGTTTGTTAAAGTCACCCTTTGTGGTATTTGTGTTAGTGTTCACACACACTCATATGTGAACTGACTCATAGCTGAACCTCGAGCAGGTTCTCAAGAGGTTATAAATTGTATGAGAGGAAATACCACACTTGGGTTAAAAGCACTACTCTCTATGGACAATCCCACCAGAACTACTTATATTTCTGTTATAGCAGGACTAGATAACAAAGGTTATATCAAATGGAACATTCAACTAAGACCAACGCTCTTGAAGTTCCACTATGTCCTCCTTTACTCTGATCTCTGCAACATCCCTAGTGTCTGAGGAAGGCTTAGGTGTGTTGGAATCAGTGAGACTGGCTCAGGGAGGGCAGGCTTCAGAACTGCTGTATATAGGGTCACTATGGGTCACAGGCAACTCGATGGCATATCACAACAACAACAACAACAACAATCTCTAGCTAAAAGCATGCTCCTTGTGAATAAGACCTGTTATTGTTGTTATGTGTCACTGAGTCAATTACAACTCATAGTAACTAAATGAACTCATCTTAAGCCAATTTCACCATCTCTGACACACCTGTCACCATTTTCGCCATCACTGTGTTATTCCATCTCATCCAGGGTCTTCCTCTCCTGTGCTGACCCTCTACTCTTCTAATCATGATGCTCTTCTACAAGGATTGGTCCCTCCTGGAAACATACCCGAAATATGTGAGGTAGAGTTTCAAAATCCTTGCCTCCAGGGAGTAGCTTGGTTTCACCCTCTCTGGTACAGATCTGTTTGTTCTCTTGGCAGTCTATGGTAAATTCAATACTTTTCTCCAGCATGGATTCATCTTCTGTCATCCTTATTCACTGTCCAGTTCTCAGATGCTTAGAATGCAATCGAGAAGACCATGACTTGAATTAGGTGCACCTTAGTCTCCAGAATGACATTATGAGTACTCTGGAGAGGTCCCTGACAATAGATTTTTGTTGCCCTTTATCTCCTACTACACACAATACACTACTACATAGGCCCATCTCATGCCTCATCATCTTACATTAATGTTCATCAGGCCATCAAAGAGTTGGCCAAATGACCCAAGGGATCTACCATGTATTGGTAATCTGCTTTACAGAGCAACGTGAATAGCTTCATTGGACTGCTGCTGAATCCTTGAGCACTTCAGATTATCATTTCCCACTTCTTTTCAAGCATTTGATTTATGTTGTTGTAAGGTGCTGTCAAGTCGACCATGATTCATAGGGACTCTATATAAACAACATATCTGAAACCTTTCTCTATGCTGTGTCATCCTCAGGATCACACTCAAGGCCACTGTTACAAGCAGTTTCAATCTACCTCATTGAGGGTCTTCCTCTCTTTTGCTAGCCATATATCTTTGCTAGCATCATGTCTTTTTTCATGGAATAGTCCCTTCAGACAACATGCCAAAAGTATGTGAGACAAAGTTTCACTATCTTTGCCTGTAAGGAACATGCTAGTGTACTTTCTCCAAGACTTAATGTGTTTTTCTTTTGGCAATCCACAGGATATTCAATATTCTTGTGTGTGTGTGTGTGTGTGTGTGTGTACACATCATCAAATCAGATCTGACTGGTACAGGAGGAGATTGTTCCTCCTTCTCCAGCAGAGCATCTGGTGGATTCAAACCATGTACCTCTGAGATTGCAGTGCAGCTTCTTGCCACTAGGCCACCAGAGCTCGCCAGGATATTCAATATTCTTTGCAAGCAGATAGCCATTGATTCTTTGGTCTTCCTATTCACTGTCCACTTTCAGACAGATAGGAAGCTATTGAAAATACCACAGTTTGGATCAGGCATACCTTAATCTTTCAATTGGTAACCTTACCCTTTAGCATGTCCTACACAGCAGCTCTTCCTAATGCAATATGTCTTTTGGTTTCTTGACTGCTACTGCCAAAGATGTTGATTGTGGATTAACAACCACGTAAAATGAAATCTTTGACAACTTGAACTTTTCTCCATCTATCATGAAGTTATGTCTTGGTCTATGAGTGAGGATTGTTGTTTCCTTTTCTTTGTTTGCATACAATAGTTCATATTTGAATGATGTTTCTTTCACTTACATTGTTTTATACATTCAAATTTATATACTCAATTATTTATTTCCCCATCTTTGGGATTTTTTTTCACTCTAAGGGAACAATTTTGAATGCACACAGTGATTCCATTTTTAGAAGGTGCTATTCATGGACTGATCCTTGGAGCAGGACAGCATGCTTGGAAGGCAGAGGGATAAAGAAAGAGGGGGAGACCATCGACGAGATGGATTGATACAGTGACTGGAGTAATGAGGGTAGGTGTGTCGGAGACAGTAAAGTTGGCACAGGGTATAGAAGGTTTCAGGGCTGTTGTACAGAGGGTCACTAGGAGTCAAAAGGGACACGATAGCACATAACAATAACAACAACATTAATCTATTTAATCTTCTAGTTGTGAGAGCTCCTAGGGAGCTCTTGTGGCCTAGTTGTAAAAACCCTCACTGCATTCCGAAAGACATGGGTTTTGAATCCACCAATTGCTCAGTGAGAGGAGGATGGACAATTTTCTCCTGTGTGATTTACTGCCTCTAAAAACCTGCTAGACCGTAAACTATGGGTTGGTTCCAACTTGCCAGAATACAACAACAGTTGTGCAGTTTTGGGATGGTTTGCAAACCTATTTACGACATAGACTAGGAATTCTAAATGTTCCTGTTTTTCCCTCTGATGATCTTTATGGTTTGTTGTTTTGTTTGTTTTATTACCCCGAGGTTTCTGATCTCCTCTGAGTTGGTTTTTCAGTATGGTGGGATATGTGGATCCTGTTTCAGTTTTCTGCAGGTAGATACCCAGTTTTGCCAGCACCATCTATTAAGAGGCTGTTATTTCCCCATTTAATAGGTTTTGTTTCCTTGTCAAATGTCAACTGACCAAAAGCAGATGGGTTGTTTTCTGGGCTCCAGACTCTATTCCATTGTGTCTGTCACTGAACCAGTGCCATGCTGTTTTGGTTACTGTAACTGTAGTAGGTTTTGAGATCAGGGAGTATGATGCCTCTGATTTAATTTTTATTTTTCACAAAAGCTTTGCTTGTTTTGGGTTTCTATTGGTTTTTCTATTCCAAATAAAACTGCAAATTACCTTTTCTATCTCCTTGAAGAATTAGTTTGGTATCTATATTGGGATTTCATTGAATGTGTAGATTATAACTTTCACTATGTTGAGTCTTCCTATCCATTAACGGGGAACATTTTTACATTTAATTAGGTCTCTTATTGTTTCTTGTCAAGGGGGCTCTGGCAGTCTAAGGGTAAGAAGTTATGCTGCAATCTCAGAGACATGAGGTTTGAATCTACCAGCTGCTCCATGAGAAGACGGGCAATCTCTTCCCTTGAGATTTACAGCCTCAGAAAACCTGCTGCAGGGTCAGCTACTGGTTGGTTCCAACTGGATGGTACACAACAACACTCTTTCTAGCAGTAGTGTTTTGTAGTTTTAATTATATAGGTATTTTGTGTACCTAATTAGGTATGATTTTACACAGCTTTAGTTTGCTCGGCTCCACAGTCAACACTCTTGGCACCAGTAGATAGGAAATTAAAAGGTGCATTGCCATGGGAAAGTCTGCTGTTAGGGACCTCTCCAAAGTGCTGAAGAGCAATGGTGTCTCTCTGGAGACTAAGGTGCGTCTGATACAGGCCATGGTCTTCGCAATCACCTGTTAAGCATCAGAGAGTTGGACAATGACCAAGGAGGATAGAAGGAGAATCGATGCCTTTGAGCTGTGGTGCTGGAGAAGAGTATTGAGAATACCATGGGCTGCTAGGAAAACAAACAGATTCGTCCTGGAAAGGGTTAAACTGGGTGGCTCCTTGGAGGCAAGGATTCTGAGGCTCCGTCTAACATACTCCGGACATGTTGTGAGGAGAGACCGGTCCTTGGAGAAGGGCATCATGTTTGGGAGGGTGAAGGGACAGCTCAGGACAGCTCAGTGACTGGGATAATCGGGATGGGAGTATCAGAGAAAGTGCGATTGGCACAGGACAGAGCAGAGGTTAGGGCTGTTGTACATAGGGTCGCTATGAGTCGCAGGCGACTCAACGGCACATAACAACAACAACAACAACAACAACAACAACAATTAGGTATATCCCTAGGTATGCCATCTTGTGGTTAGCTAATGTAAATTGAATTCATTTCCATGTTTCTTTTTCCATTCATTTTTTGTTGCTGTAGATAAATGCAACTGATTTTTGTATGTTAACTGTATACTGTCACACTACTATTACCGGGTTTAACATGTTTTTTTGTTGAGTTTTTAGAGCTTTCTGTGTACACTATCATATTACCTAGATAATCAGGAAGTGATATTGGCTTTTGTCAAAGGCCTTTCCTGCATCACATGATAGGATCACGTGGTTCTTGTCATCATTACATTACATTTTTTTTGTCATCACATTATTGATGTGATGAATTGCATTGCTTTTCTTATATTGAACCATCCTTGCAATGTTGCTGTTGTTAGATGCCTTCAAATGAGTATGACTCATAGCAACCCTATGAACAACAGGTCTGAACCTTGTCCTATCCTGTGCCTCTGACATACCTGAGCCCACTGCTGCAGTCACTGTGTCAATCCATCTCATTGTCTTCCTCTTTTTCTGATCCTTGACCTTCCCAAGCACAAGGACCCCTTCCAAGGAACAATCTTTCTTAACAACATGCTCAAAGTATGTGAGATGAAGCTTCAGTGTCCTTGCCTCCAGGAGCATTCTGGCTGCATTTATTAAAAAAATACATTTGTTCTTTTGGCAGTCCATAGGATGTTCAGTGCTCTTTTCCAACACAACTAAAAGGCATCAATTATTCTTCTATCATCCTTATTCACTGTAAAGTTTTCAGGTGCATAACAAGTGATTGAAGCACACATGGCACAGCATGGCCTGGATGAGGAACACCTTAGTTTTGAAACAGACATCTTTCTCCTCAGTAATTTGGAGGTGTTCCTGACAGCAGACTTTTCCAACGCAATATGTCTCTTGATCTCGTGACTGCTGGTACCAAGGGTGTTAATTATGGAGTCAAATAAGATGAAACTGCTGACAATTTCAAACACTTCTCCACGGACCATGATATTGCTTTTTGGTCCAGTGGTGAGGATTTTTGTCTTCTTCAATTGCATATATATTGAAGGTTATAATCTCTGATATTTCACAGCAAGGATTTAAAATCTTCCTTACTTTCAGCAAGCTAGGTTATCTCATCTGCAGAACACAAGCTGTTGAGTCTTCCTCTGATCCTGATGCCATATTCTTTTTCATAGAGTCCAGCTTCTTGAATGATTTGCTCAGCATACAGACTGAATAGGTATGGAGAACTGATACAACCTTGATGCTTATTTTTCCTGATTTTTAAACCATGCAGTGTTCCTTTGCTCTGTTCAGATAACAGCTTTTTGGTCTAAATATAAGTTTCATATGACCATAATTAAGTGTTCTGGGATTCCCATTCTTCTCAATGTTAGCCATAGTTTGTTATGATCCACACAGTTAAATGTCTTTGCATAGTCCTTCTTCTGATAGTCTCTGCTTTTAGCCAAGATCCATCGGAAACTATGAAAACCAAAAGGGTTACAAAACTATGGAAACCAAAAGTTGATTCTAGCAACCAAGAATTCTACACCCAGTAAAAATGCCCTTTAATAAGATGAGGGTGTACCCATGCCACTCAGGTGCTGGATGGGACTCAAGTTGCCTGGACACAAAACATCCAGAAGACACACTGATCTGACCACTGAAGGCTGAAACCTGCACCACAAAGACCCAAGCCACTGGACCCCACACTGCCCATATTCCCAGGCAGAACGCAAGCTTCTCAGACTCCAAGCAGGAGGAACCCATGCCGCCTTGCCTCCCGAGCAGGTGGAAAACAATAGCCCAACTCTAGTGGAACCCACCCACCCCGGGACCCCAAGCAGCTGGAAAGCCTAGAGGAAATGGACAAAATCCTAGAAATCTACATTCTACTCATAATGAAACAATTAGGAGAATACTTGAACTGACCTATCACGAAAGAAGAAACTGAGCAGGTCATTAAAAACACCCAGTACAACAGCCCTAGCCCCACACCTATGTTTATTGCTGCTTTGTTTACAATATCAAAAAGTTGAAAACAACCCAAGTGCCAATCAACAAACATAGAGAGGGAAGCTATGGTAGATTCACACAATGGGATAATATGTACCACTGAAAAACAAGGAACTCATGAAATACTATATAAAATGGGAGGACATTATGCTGGGTGAAATATCTCAGTCACAAAAGGACAAATATTATATAATGGTACTGTTATAAAATAGGACTGACATCAGTTTTGGGGGAAATGAAAAAAAGAGGGGATAAATAATGCACACTGCATTGAAACAGATGAGGGAAAGAACTATTTAAAATGGATATGTGATTAAGTATTGTTTTCATGATAAGAGTCCAGAATAAGAACTGCATAGTAGAGTGGACTGGGGGGGGAAACTGTAACAATGAAAGAATTTTTTCCTTTTCAACGAGAAAAGTGAACGGCGGGGGGGGGGGGGGTGGGCAGGGAAGAAAATGTGCCACAATCAATGAATGGAAATCCAAGTCTTCCATAATCGTTAAGATTTCAATTTTTAAAAAGTCCTATTCCAGAAAGCTTCACTTATGAATTCTATCAAAAACTCAGAGGTGAAGTCTCACTAATTCTACTTATTTCAAAATATAGAAGAAGGAATGTTCCCAAGTCATTCTATGACACAAGTACAACCCTGATGACAAAATCAGGCAAAAATATCACACAAAAAAGAAAACTATAGACCAATATAAATCATAAACACAGATGTAAAAATCCTTAACAAAATCTTAGCTAATAGCATCCAAGTACATTTATAAAGACAAATAACTCCTCAAGAACCAGTGGGATTCATTATAGGCATGTGAAGATGGTTCAACATAAGACAATCAAGGTAATTAATCCATCACATTAATAAAGGGCAACCCCCCCACGAGCCTATCAATTGATACAGAAAAGGCCTTTGACAAAACCCAATATCCTTTCCTGATTAAAACACTCAACAAAATAGGAAGAGGATAATTTCTTCAACATAGTGAAATGTATATATGCAAAACCAAGAGCCACTTATCATTCTCAATAGAGAAACTAAAGCATTGTTCTTGTGAACATGGACCAGGCAATGATAACCACTACTCATATTATATTTAAAGTGCTATCTAGAGCAATTAGACAAGAGAAGAAAATAGGAGGTTGATCCTGTCTAAAAGCAGAGAATACCAGAAGAATGTCTATCTGTGTTTAATTGACTATGAAAAAGCATTTGACTGTGTTGAACACAACTAACTATACATAACACTGAGAAGAACAGGAATCCCAGAATACTTAATTTTGCTCATGCAAAATCTATACCTAGACAAGGAACTGTTATCTGAAGGGAACAAGAGAACACTGCATGGTTGAAAATTGGGACAGATGAGTGTCACATGTGTATCCTTTCTCCATACTTATCCAATCTGTTTGTTGTTGTTGTTATGTGCCATTGAGTCGCTTGTGACTCATAGTGATCCTATATACAACAGCGCTGAACCCTGCTCTATCCTGAGTCAACATTATAACATATAATTTGTGAAGCCACACTCTATGAAGAAGAATGTGGTATGATCAGATGAAGACTCACCAACAACCTACGCTATGCACAAACTTGTTTGCTGAAATTGAGGGGAATCTGAAGTGTTGGTTGAGGAAGATCAAAGATAACAGCCCTTGAAGGAGTAATAGAGCTTTCATGACCCTGGCCTTCTGCTCTGTGAGCACTCCATAAGGACCACCTTCCTCTGCCTGACAGATGTCTGTCTGTCTTCCAAGAGCCAAATCCATGTTGCAATAACTGGGTGGTGTTAATAAAAAATTTCTCAGTTCTAGTAAACAGAGGTGCCTTGGAAGACAGCCCGGGGTGTCTACATATGAAAAGCAGCCTTTGGAAACCCTGTGGACCACACTCTATGCTGACACATGTGATGTCTTCATGAGGCTGAAATGAGTCAACAGCAATTGGAAAAAACCAAACCAAACAACCAACCAAACCTCCAGAATCACTTCTTAGGAGTAAGAAGCTGCACTGCAAACCCAAAGGCATGTGATTCAAATCCACTAGCTGCTCTGTGGAAGAAAGATGAGATATTTCGTCCTGTGAGATTTACTGTCTCTGAAAATCTGCTGGAGGGTGAGCTACGTGTCAATTTTGATTCAACAGCACACAAGAACAACATGTGGAAATAGTTGGGTCCTCCTTCATGTTCTGCTGCCTCAGTAAATACTTGTTGGATAAATGATGACTTCATACTCTAATCTACCCCATTTTATTAATATTATAATAAAAATTCTAACAATAAAAAAGACTACAGCTTTTATTGTGGATTGTATATTAATATAAAAGACTGATAACCCAATTACAAAATGGGCAAAAGACACAGAAAGAATTTTCAGGGGACGATGTTCGAATGGCAAACAGACACATGAAGAAATGCTCCAAATCACTGGCAATAAGAGAGATGCAAATCAAAACCACAATGAGGTACCATTTCACTCCAGTAATAGTGGCAAAGTTTAACAGGCAGCAAGTAATAGATGTTGGAGAGGATGTGGCAAGAAAGGAACACTTATACATTGTTGGTGGGATTGTAAAATGGTGTAACCACTCTGGAAGGCAGTTTGGTGCTTCCTCAAAAAGCTGAACATAGAAATTCTGTGTGACCCAGCTATTCCATTATTTGGAATATATCTTGAGAATATGAGAACTTAGGCACAAACTGAGATTTGCACACCAATGTTCATAGCAGCATTATTCACCATCCCAAGAACAGCCCAAATGTCCAATCATAAACGAATGGATTGAGAAATTATGGTATATTCACACAATGGAATACGATGCAGCACACAGGAGAAATGATTTTGTAAATTATTACCTAACTCAGGAGGGACTGGAGAGCATTATGCTGAGTGAACTCAGTCCCACAAGTATAAATATTGTATAAAATCATGATTGTAGAATGAGTATAACGATCCAGGAGGGGTGGGAGAGGCTGGAAGCAGCGAGATGTGGATGTGCAGGGGGAAGGAGGGATTAATCATTGGGTTGTACAATTTGATGGGAGGGAGGTGAGGGAAATGGAAAGAATTTGTTTAAATTTGTATTTGAATTTTGTAAATAAACTGGTGGGATGAGGGAAGACAAAGATCCTTACCACTGGGCCGGTGGACAACATTATAAGGATTGGAACTGTTAATGATTTCAACTTGCCTGTATCCACAATCAGCCCTCTTGGTACCAGCAATCAGAAGATAAGACATACTGCTTTTGGGCAAATCCAGTGTCACGAATCTCTCCAAAACACTGAATAGCCGTGATGTCAGTTTGAAGACAAAGTGTGCCTGATTCATGGTCTTTTCAATTACTTGCTGAGAAATGGATGAAAAAGGATGACAGAAAAAGAATCAATGCCTTTGAGTTGTGGTGTTGGAGAAGAATCTTGAACATACCATGGACTGCCAAAAGAATGAACAAGTATATCTTGGAAAAGATGTAGCCACAGTGTTCATTGGAGGCAAGGATGAAAAAGCTTCATTTCTCACACACTGGACAAGTTTCTAGGAGAGGGTTTTCTTTGGAAAAGGATGCTTGGACGGGGAGAGGGACAGTGAAAGAGTGGAAGACTTCCATCAAGATGGACTGACATGGTAACTGCAGAAATGAGCTCAAGTGTGTCAGAGACGATGAGGACAGCACAGAATAGGTCATGATTCAGGTCTATTGTTCAAAGGGTTGCTATGAGTTATACTTCACTTGATGGTACCTAACAACAACAAATTGGCAAAGAAGGAGTAAAACTATCACAATATGCAGATGATACAATTGTGAATAGAGAAAACTCCTAAGACTCAGCACAATGGTCCTCATAGAATATTTCATCAGAGTGGAAGGATAAAAGATGAACATGCAAAAATCAGATGGATCTCTCTACAGCAACAAAGAAAACACTGAAAAGGAAACAGGAAAAGCAATACCATTTATAATAGCCAACCATAAGATTAGAAAGAAACCTAACTAGAAAGAAAACTAGAGAGAAACACAAAAGGCCTACATAAAGTTGTTGTTGTTGTTGTTAAGTGCCATCGAGTTGCAGGCGACTCATAGCGACCCTATGAAGGAGAGTCCTTGATGCTTGGGTGCCTTTCATCCTCTCTCCAAGTTCGTAGGGTTTCTGGAGGCAAGCTATTATGGAAGTGGATGCCACTCCTCCTTCCACGCTTGTTTTAATCGGGGAGATCCACTCCACTCTCGGTCCGCAATGGGTAGCCAACCATTAACGCATTTGACACATCACATAAAGAAAACTATAAAATACTATAAGAGAGAATAAGACCTAATTAAATGGAAGAATACTCCTTGTTCATGGATGTTATCATTACTGTTGTGTGCAGTCGAGTTGGAATCAACTCACAGCTGACCTTCCATCAGAAGTAGTAAATCACACAGGAGACTGCACATTCTTCCTCTGTGAAGATGGATTTGAACCCTATGCCTTTGAGATTGCAGCACATATTCCTACTAGTAGGCTACCAGAACTCATAGATAAGATTTAATATTATAAATGTGATAATCCTACCAAAAGCAACATAAAGGTTCAGAGCAATCCCAATTACAGTTACCAAATTCATTCTTCAAGGAGATGAAAAAGGCAATTTGCAATTTAATTTTGAAAGGAAAGGACCTCAACTAAGCAAAAGTCTTCTGAAAGAGCAAAATAAAATAGGAGGCATCACACTCCCTGATTTCAAAACCTACTACACAACAGTAGTGATACTGGTAAAATGACAGGAAGATAGACCAGTGAAACAGAATCAAGAATTAAAAAAAAATCAATCCTTTTACCTACAGTCAATTGATATTTAACAACAAAATAAAGCTCATTAAATGGGAAAGAATGTTTCTTTAACAAATGGTGCTGGCAACACTGGACAACTACATGCAATAAAATGGAAACACAATACACACTTCAGTCCAGACACAAAAGCCAACCCAAATTGGATTAGATACATAGGGGTAAAACCAAACCCATAAAGATATTGGTTCTTGCAACTACAATTGAATGGACTGAGAAATTGTGGTACATTCACATGATGGAATACTATGCAGCACTCAGGATCAACCATTTCGAAAAGTACTATATAACCTGGGAGAGACTGGAAGGCATTATGCTGTGTGAATGAACACAGTCTCACAAGGATAAATACTGCTTAAGACCATTATTGTAAAAACAGAAGGACAACTAGTAAAATGTGTATGGGGATCCAAGTGGGGGAGGGGTGGGACAGAGGAGTGAGGATGGGGGACGCTATTATAGGATCACACAATTTGTTGGGTGGAGGGAGGTGGGGAAATGGAGGGATGGGGAGATCTGGCAGTATGGGGTAATGGTGAGTCTAGTTCAATAATGATTACTTTTCTAAAACATAAGGAATGGGAATGATAGTATGAAACACAATGTGAATGAAGGACAGTTTGAAACACAATGTATGCAAGCAAAAATAAAATAAATATTGAAAAATACAATGTTCATGAATGAAACACAATGTATATAGATGAGTTAAGAAAAAAAATATGAAGGTGATAGATGAATCAGACATGAGTACGGCAAATAACAAATTAGAACAGGACATAAACTATGGATTCAATGGGGATATAGGGCAGAAAAGGAAAAACCAACAAATACAGAAGGTGAGTATACCATAAGGCTTTACTTAGATGCTGTAATAAGTTAATGGCATCGATCAATAGTGATTAGTATCTATGAATGATTATCTGAAATAAAACCAGTGGGATTTATAAACTCACTCAAATAAAAAAAAATACATTAAAGAAAAAAAGATGTGGGTAAACTTAAGACATTCCCAGACAAACAAAATGTAAGAGATTTTGCTACTATATGAATTCCTCATAGGAAATATTGAAGGGAAGTCTTTAGGTAGAAATTAAAATGCTTCATATAGTTAACTTGAAGTCATTTGAAAAAAATAAAGATTTTTGGTAAAGATAACTTCATGAGTAAATTAAAAAGTCACTTAATTGTCTATTTGGTCTGTAATGATATTTGTTCTGTCCTACACAATGCAAACAACACACTAGCCACAAACATATGCAAACTGATAGATCAGTGGTGAAATCAGTAGAGCTTCTAGACTAAGAAGGAGGATTTATTATCCACTTCTGACATAAAAGGTCTCCAAAACCCTTTTGGGTTATTCCATAAGAATATTGTTGTATATAATCCTGGAAGATGAGGCCCTCAGGTTTGGAGGTACCCAAAATGCAACTGGTACTCAAAATGCCAAGAGTATTCAACATACCATGGGCTTCCAAGAGAACAAACAGTTCTGTCCTAGAAAGGGTAAAACCAGACTGCTCATGAAGGCAAGGATTTTGAAATTCTGTCTCACATACTGTGGACATGTCAGGAGAGGCCAGTCCTTGAAGAAGGACATCATGCTTGCAAGGGTGGAGGGACAGTGTAGGAAAGAAAGACCCTAGACCAGATGGACAGCTCAGTAACTGTAGTATTGGGGATAGGTGTGTCAGAGAGAGTGAGATTGACTTAGGATAGAGCAGGGTTCAGAGCTTTTTCATATAGGGTTGCTATGAGTCATAAGGGACTTGATAGAACATAATAACAACACTTTAAGATGTTGTTTCAACAACAGGTAGCAAACCTATCCAAAAGTTGAGTAAAGAAACTAAGAACTTGAATAATACTATAAACCATCTATACAAAATAGATATAAATAGAATAATAAATAGAATATTCCATTCAACAATAGTAAACACAGAGTTTTCTAATGTATGTTGACCATTCTTCAGAATATATTATACATTGTTGTTATGTACATCAAGTAGGAATTGATGCATAGCTGACCTTCCAGCAGGTTTTCAGAGACAGTAAATTGCACAGGAGTTAGTTTGAACGGTGTACCTTTGGGTTTGGGTCGATTGGCAGCATCATGACATATGGGGAAGAGATTGAGATTGTCAACAGCTTCAGTTTACTCGGCTCTAAAATCAACACTCTTGGTACCAGTAGCCAGGAAATTAAAAGACGAATTGCATTGGGAAAGTCTGCTGGCAGAGATCTCTCCAAAATACTGAAGAGTAACGATGTCCGTCTGGAGGCTAAGGTGTGCCTGATTCAGGCCATGGTCTCTGCAATTACTTGCTATGCATCAAAAAGCTGGACAATGACTAGGGATGATAGAAAGAGAATTGATGCCTTTGAGCTGTGGTGCTGGAGAAGAGTACTGAATATATCATAGACTTCCCAGAAAACAAACAGGTTCATCCTGAAGAGGCTAAAACCACACTGCTCATGAAGGTAAGGATTTTGAAACTCAGTCTCACATACTTTGGACTTTTGTCCTTGCTCCTTGAAGGTAAGGATTCTGAAGCTTCGTCTGGCATACTTTGGACATGTTGCAAGGCAGGATAAGTCCTTGGAAAGGGACAACATGCTTGGGCGGGTCGAGGGACAGTGCAGGAGAGGAAGATCGTTGATGGGGTGGACTGATTCAGTAATTAGTGTAATGAGGAGAGGTGTGTCAGAGACAATAAGATTGGCATAGGATAGAGCAGGGTTTAGATTTGGTGTACATAGGGTCCCTATGAGTTTCAGGAAACTCCACGGCACATAACGACCACCACCTTTAGGTTGGCAGCATAACTACTTACCACTAAGCCACCGAGACTTCCTATATCATAGATTAGGACTCAATTAAGTTAATTAATTCTCAACTAAGAAGAATGAATAATACAGACTATCCTCTCTGACTTCAATGAGATAAAGCTAAAAATAAGTAACAAAAAGAAACTGGAAATTTCACAAAATATTTGGAAATTAAACAATAATACAATATTGTGCAGCCAATGGGACAAAAACTATATTATAGAAGATGGACGTGGGAAAAGCCAGCCCCAGTCACAGGAGACTCAGTCTTTAAGTGTTGAGTCTGCAGCTGATCAACATATAATCTTTGTGAGCCTAAGTATCTTCCTCAATAAAATCAGGAAAAAACCACAACCACTGTACCTTACAGGCTATCAAGAAAATAACTGTGTAAGAGCTTGAGTGTAGATTCTTCTCCATTTCTCCCACCCCATGGTGGTCCTGCCAGGCTGCTGACATTAAGAAGCAGTTAAACAAGAATAAGGCCCAGAAAAAGATGAGTAACACAAACAAACAGAAAAATTGACCACCACTATGAGTCGATTTGGACTCATAGTGACTCTTCCCTGGGTTTCTGAGGCTTTAAATCTGTACAGGAGGAAACTGATCATCTTTCTCCAGGGATGATTTGAATCACTGGCCTCTTGGTTAACAGCATAATATGTAGCACACCACTGAAAAGACAATGGCCCCCCAAATAATAAAGCTCATTTTTGGCATCTTGCACATCCATCAACTGTCACACTGCCTCATTGCCTGTCACAGACACATGCAATAGGAGTTAAGTCCTGCTTCTCCCTCATCAGGAGTCTACTTATACTTGAAGCATAAATGTTCCCTTCCCACAAGGCCACTGTCCCTGGTGCTTTGCAGAGAAACCCCTTGAAATTGTGGAAGACTCGACAACTTTTGATTAGGAAACATCAGCTTCTAAAACAAACTTCTGTGCTGCCTCAAAGCATCTTAGAATCATGGAATTTTAGAAATAAAAGGAATCCACATTTCTTATTTAATGGATAGGTCCTAGAGATGTGGGTAGGAATATGTACCAAGATACAGAAACACAGGTAGCTTTGCAAGAAAATGGGCATGATTTTCCATCTACTTACCAAGTTCACAGTAAAAACGAAATGGTGCTGAGTCCACAAAGACTCCACACATGCACATTTTAAAAGTTAAACAGACAAATCTCCAAGATGGCAGAGATCATGGTGGGTGCATTCCTACTGCCCATCATACCACTTGTCAGATAACAGGCACTCAGTCAACACTTATTGAAAGAGTGAATGATAGGCCTTTGTAGAGGGATGTTATAAAAGGAATCAGAGGCCCTCTTGACTCTATGGCAGGATGGTTGTAAAGAAGAACTCCCGAGGTAGCAGAGAGTCACTGGAGCATGGGCAAAGACAGAGCAGGGACAAGAGTTAGTCTTGCTCTGGGAAAAGTCCGTGCTAACTCAGGAACATGGGCAACTTCTTGACAAGAGCAGACTCAGACCTAGGGTTAGGCTGAAAATCCTGGCCCACCCCCACCTGAAGGTCCCCACCACCTGCAGAAGGAGTTGGTATGGTGTGTCTGAGGCAGGGTTACCCTGGGGTGTGGGCATTTTCCTTGTTCAAAAACAGATGTGGTGAGATGCTCAGCTGAATCCTCTTATGATCCCTTTGTCAGCTCACAGGACTTAGTAGCTCAGGAAAAGATACAGTGCAAAACACTATGCCTTGACTCTGGAGTGCAGTTCTGTGGGGAGTATGCATGGAATGCTGCAGTCATCATGCCCCTACGTGCTGGATGGCAGGGGAAGGCACCACTGAGCAGCCCAGGAAGAGAGGCCACTAAGATTTCCACTCCCGTCTTGTGCATACTCTGTACCTAGCCCTTCATGTGAAGCAAGGCTCCATGGCAGAGTTCTACCACCTCTTCTAAAGTACTAAGTGAAAGCTTGCTTGGAGCAGGGGAAAGCAGGAAGCAGGTGGCAATGTTGCTCTAAGCTCATGAACTTGGAATTCTCACAAACATCCTAACTTAAACAATTGACTTCTAGTGGGCCGTATGAAGAAGGCATCCTCAGGACTGGGTAGTGGAGAGAACTTCAAAGTGAGGTGGCCTCTGGGACGGCCACACTGCTGTACTCTCCGTGAAGTGTCAAGGTCTCTGCTGATTGAACACCCTGGCTGAGGTTTATTGTTGATAGGTAGCAGGCCCAGAGAATTGACCTGCCCAGGCTGGAGCCATGATCAGTGGTTAAGGCTGCTTTTGACTAGCGGGCTTGGAGGTGAGAAGGACCATGCTTGGCATAGTGCTAGCTATGACAGGGGCTCTTCAGAAGGATGGGACATCACAGGCCTGGCCTCAGCTGGAGCACTGAGTCAGTGAGAAAGGTAAATGACAAGTTCACCTGTTTGCACGTGGGCCAACTTCCCTGGCTCACCTGGATAATGAAGCCTGTGGAAGAGCACTGGCGGACCCATAGGCTGAATTTCCGCTTTTTCCTCTTCCGCAGTTCACGCTCTGTGCATGTGGCAATGAATACCGGGTCCTCATCGATCAGGGGTTCATGTAGCACCTGCCAAGAGATTGGAGGCAAAGTTAGAGGTTTTCAAGGGAGGTAGTGTGAGCTCAGTTCCAGCCTATGCCTTTGGCTAACTGGAAGGCTATGGTTACATTACTTTAGTTTTCTGAGCCTGAGCTCCTTCAACTGTAAAAAAGTGACATCAATATCTAGACTATTGTTTGAGGGAGGAACGAGTGTACAGGGCTGTGCAAAGTACTTTCATATATATATAGAGAGAGAGTCCCTGACATTTAGCTACTACTCTGGAAATGGTTTCTAGGTCAAACTCTCACCTGGTGGAGGAATCTTTGGCCCAGTGGTGGATCTCCTACTCCTTTCCAAAACACTTCTCTCTCCAATATACAGTTCTAACTGCTAAAACTCTCTTTCCTTCAATAACTCAAATTTTACCCACTTTTAACTTCAACCTACTGATCTGACTTCTGTTCCAGTGAGAAACAAAGAAAAAATTCACACCATTTCTTTAAAGTGTCACTAGATCTCATGTAAGCCCCAAATCTTTTTCAGCTAAGTATTCCTCTTGTAAAAAAAAAAAAGTCATTCAATAGGTCTTGTTATAATGATACAGCTTTCCAGGTTGTCAATATCAGTTTTTTCATTGTTTCGACTTTTCTTGAAAACAAGTCATAGTGCACGGGTTAGTTGTTCAAAATTACTTTCCTAACTGACAGCTTTGATTTTCACCACATGGCTGGGTGAGAACATGAAATAAGGTGTGTGTAAATAACTCATTAAAGGATGGGTCTCTTCCTCATCCCATTAGGTTTAAATTGAGTAGGTTTAATAACAGAAGATAGAAAATTTCACCATGAGCAAGAAGGAAGCAGAGAACACAGAGCATACCCAGTAGGGGCAGAGATTCCTGAGCCAGACAGACAGAGACCTACATGAGAGCAGCAGTGGCCTCAGGAGAGAACAAAACTGATTTGGGCTTCTGCCTCATGGAGACAGAGCCAGGAGGCCTTTGTTTAAGCTTGCTGGAGGACTAATGGGGGTGGAGTGCAACAGAGGGAGAGATGCCATAATTGGACTAAGAAAACTTTCTTTGAGACACTGACCTAACCATAAGCCTGAAGGTTGAAGGGCCCATGAGCATTCCTGAGACGTTTCCTGACTTAGGAGATATATCCTGATGCCAAAATGAATTATAATCTGTTAACCCTGAGAGGTCTGTGTTGGATTAGGGATTTATGATCTAGCAGCAGAGAGGTAAGTGCCCTTGGTTGGTGTTAAATTTAGTAGAAGCACGTGAGGCAGCATGCAGATCACGCCTGTCCTAATGGGAAGTGGGTTTGTACCGTGAACTGTGTTGATGAGACATTTCCCTTTTGTGGAATTAATAGAGATCAGAATCAGCTGTCCCTAAGCTACTTCCACTACTTTTATACAAAGTCGTATGATTTGTTAATGAGAAGACAAATAAAATAAAAAAGCACAACAAAAATAGTATCCAAAGGCACAGCCAAAATTTCCTTTCCAAAGTGAACAAGAACACCAGGAAGGTATGCATGCCTAGAACCAACCACATGACATCATAAGGGCAACATTCACCCAGGAAGAAAGCTCATCCACATTCTGCCTCATATGCATATGAAAACTAGACAGCAAATAAAGAACAAATAAAGAAGACTGAAGAATGATGCTTTTTTGCATTATGGTATTGGCAAGGAATAGAGAATAGACCATTGACTGACAGGAGAACAAACTCACCTGTTTTAGATGAAATACAGACACATCAATCCTTAGAAGTAATGATGGCAAGACTACTACAGCTCATCTATTTTGAACATGTTATCAAGAGGGGCCAATTCCTGGAGAAGGATATCATGTTGAGTAAGAGAAAAAGCCAGGGGAAAAGAGAAAGGCCCTTAACAATGTAGACTGATCGTGTGGCTATGACAAAAGGCTGAAACATAACAACAGCTGTGAGGATGTGAAGATGACACAGGACTGGGCCATTCTGCAACATATATAGCTTACCTCTGTGAAAAACAGCAAAGCTCAGAAGAAATGATGACGAAGAATGGAATGGAAACTGGAAACACTAGGAAACACAGGGAAGGAGTAGCAGGATTGCAGTCAGTGTTACAAAACAAAACATGTATAAATTGTTGAACGGAAAAATAATTTGCTTTGTAAGCTTTCAACAAAAATGATAAAAAATAAATTAAAAGAAATTTTTTTTCAAGCTAAAAATTTGGGAGCTTTTTGGTAACATTTGAGAGCCTTGCCACCAGGATGCTGCACTGCTAATCAAGAGGTGGTGCTTATGGCAACTCAAATCTACCAGCTAGATGCTCCATGGGAGAAAGATGGACAGGCCCCAGCTGTTGCAATTTACACCCTCAGAAACCTGACAGAGGGTGTTAGGAGTTGGATCTGACTCAATAGCAGGAGGCTGGAGTTTTTTGGATCCATATTTTCCTCTCCTGTTATGAACTTAATTATTAATTAGCTTGCTGTGGTTAATGGAAATGAAGATTGTAGGAAACAGTATGAGTCCAAGAACTCTACTTAATGTACTGTATCAGAGGATGGCAACTCAGTCAAATCCAATTCCATGTCTAATTTTGTAAATAAAATTTTAGAGGAACATAATCATGCTCTATGTTTACATATTGCCTGTGCCTATGTTCACACTACAATGGAAATAACTGACAAACTGCAACTCAGACCATATAGCCCACAAAATCGAAAATATTTACTATTTGTCTCATGGGCAAGTGTCCACTCGAGATCAGGGCTTTTTACATTTTATCAACTAATCTCATGGAGATCTTATTAAAGTGCAGTTTTTGGTTGGGTACTTTGAATTTCCAACAACCTTATGAGCGATGCTGATGTCCACAGGCTCCTTTGAATCACAAAGGCCACAATGTGCCCTGAAAGGACAGAGGATAAGATAAAGTTGATGCTCACCTGTGAGTTAGGCAGTCTTCATCCCTTCTTTTAACATTGTTACCTTGAACTTCATTTTTAAAAAACAGCAGTATAACATTTTTTTCAGTTATAGTTGTCCATGAGCTTTGGCATACATGGCTACAATAACCCAAAACTGCTGTCTTGTGATGATGAAAGGAGAGCTGATGAAGCTGGCCTGGCTGAGATGCTGCCAGCCACTCAGGCCCAGCTTCACGCGCTTGCTGGCTCTTTGTAGCTATAAATGTTCAAAGTCCCATCTGGCACCGCTCTAGCAAAAGCTATGCGTTCCACCCACAGCAGTGGGGAATGGAGCAGATGGAGATGAAACAGAACGGCATAAAGCCCTTTGCTGCCTGCCTGTTCCCTGCCCAATTATCTTTTCCAAAGAAGCAGATCCTATCTTTTTTCTCCCTAGGCCATATTAAATGAAATTGCCCTTTTTCTCTGTCATCTTCAGAAAGAAAATTTCTCTTGCATTTAGTATATATTCAGTAGCGAATTTATATTTAACCTCATGCCTCATCAAAGCAAAAGGGTCAACAAACATTTCTGACCTTCCATGATGTGTTCCTCATTTGTTACAGTCATGAAACTGATCATGAATAGGCCATTCATTACTAAACCCAACACAGAGCAAGTGGTGGTTCCCACTATGCACACCAGAAAAGAAACTTTCTAAACTTTCTAACACTGATCAGCATGTTGGTTATTAGCCTCTACTTCCCCAGACACCCTAATAGTGAGCTCATCTTGTCTCCACATTGAGTTCACATTGGCCAAGAATTTCTTGTTTAATATTCTGGCATGTGCTTCTGTAGAATTGTGGGTAACAGGCATTTTTATAAATTTGCCACTTCCCAGTTTGCCAGAGCAGTATAACAACTTTGAGGATTAAACTGGTTTACCACAGTCAAATGCAACTGTCACAGGCTGACAGGCTGAGATGAGAGCAAACAGTCTTCTGGAACAGGCTAAAGAAGTTAGCAAAGATATTAAGGAGGTTCTGGGCCCTTTATACAGTGGTACAAAGACCCACAGCTCTGTCAACTGTGGCCAGGAGGACCTCCTGAGTACTTGAAGAATGAAACTGCAGACTCATTTTCTTTTGCCACCTAGGTGGTTTCTAATTTATTTTTCACCATCCACAAGGAAATACATGCTCAGAGACTATAACAAGAAGATTAATATTAGCCAGAGCAAAATGTTAACTCAAAGAGAGAGTTTAATTAAAGGACAGGGAGGATGCGGAAAAGAAAAGAGAGAAGTGGCACCTGAAAGTAAAATACTGAATTTTGACCTGGGGCTATTTATACTACTACTTTTCTCCAACCTAATATATGGGTTAATGGAATGGAAGAAATCAGAGTGAACCTAGAATTGAACTCCAGGTAGAAGCAGGAGAGGAAGAAGCTCCCAAGTCTACATTCCTGCTTCTTCTTGCCCCCTTGCCGGCAGCTCCAGTGAACAGAGAATCGCAGGGAACCTAAAATACTCCTCCCCCATGTCCTGGCTGCCCTGCTCAGAGGAAACACCTCACCTGGGTTTGGGAAGGCCTGAAGGCAGAGTCAAAGCCGTTCTGCAGGGAGTCAAGGAAGGGCTGGACCTTGTAGAGCCCATGTGTGGTCTGGCTGGAGCGGAAGGCCACGACGTGGAAGTACTTGAGGATCTTCTCAAAGCGGGCCTGGCTCATGACCAAGGCAATGCTTCTGTTGCTGTAGAAGCCACTGCTCCAGATGCTTAGGACAGACTCGCAGTGGTAGATGCTGGTAGAGATCATGTAGCCCAGGAAAGCCTTCATCTCTGCCAGGCTTACCTCCACCCAGGCTCCGTCACTCCCAAATCGCTCCTGGTACTTCTTGGCGTACATGTTTGTCTGCACCACCATGTTCTTCAGGACATTGTCAGGAACAAAGAGCTGGAAGAAGTCCATGGCACTGGCGCTGGGGGGCATCTTTCGGGTTGGACCTAGAACCCAAAGATAGGGCAAGAGTTTATGACTACAATCACCACAGCTTTCTGATGAACCTATCATGCATTTACCATCTCTAGGCCTTCACCTATACTATCCCTCTACTGGAATGACACCATCCATTCATCATTGGAGATGAGCTAATACCCTGGCCAACACACTGCCCTTTTCACTCTCTCCTCTGTATTCTTCCCTCATGCAAATACAGGGGCCCCATGTCATGCCCATAACCTGTGAGGGGGTCAATGGACAGACCACTTCAGGGGACCTTTTACAGCAAAAACACTTACAATACAATTCTTTACAAGTCTAGCTAATTAAATAAATATTGATTAAAAGACAGACACACTTAACTTCTCATAGAACACCTTGGCTCCAGTTACTGAAGCTTTCCTAGTCTTATAAATTAAGATGATTTGGTAAATAAGAATAATTTTATTAACTGGTGTCGGAAAGTTTTCAGCTGTTTATTATAGCAATCTGTATTAGGTACCACCAATAAGCTTAAATTTAGCTCTTAGTTTTCAGAATAAATCTGAAGTGGTTTGTTTAAGTAATATCATTAATAAAATTTAAAAAACCCTCACAATTTTTTACTAAAGCAGAGCTTGTTGTTGTTGTTGTTATGTGCCGTCGAGTCGTTTCCGACTCATAGCGACCCTATACACAACAGCTCTAAACCCTGCTCTATCCTGCGCCAACCGCACCGCCTCTGACACACCCATCCCGATTACCCCAGTCACCAAATCAATCCATCTCATAG
>NW_006399821.1:6743408-6771027 GCF_000299155.1 Elephantulus edwardii | reverse complement strand
ACACACACACACACACGTATAACACCACCAAAAACTTACTACCATTGACTCAGAACTGACTTATAGCTGATTCTTAAGTGGGTTTTCAGAGACAATAAATCTTATGGAAGGAGACGGCCCGTCTTTCTCCAGCCGAACACCCAGTGGATTCTAGCCACCTGCCTTTGGTTTGGCAGTGCAACTTGTTACCCACTAGGCCATTGGAGATCCCTATATTTGCGTATCTCTAAAATCAAACCCCCAAACAAAACCTGTTGCTTCCCACTTACAACAACACAATAGGACAGTGTTGAACTCCCTCACAGAATCCCGAAGGTTGTACTCTTTACATGTTGCTTTATATTTCTAAAGATAATAAGAATAATCTACAGATTAAATGGTTTGCTCTACAGGAGGAACATGGAGATTCTGCTCCTTCACAGCCTTGGAAACTTGATGGCGGGTCACTATGTGTAGTGATTGGAGCCACAGCTGTGCAGGCTGGCTTATGTGAATCTTATGGCAGCAGACCACCACAACTGTCTCCTGAGGAGTGGCTGGTGGGTTCCAACTGCTCACCTTTTGGTTTGCAATCTAGCACTTTATTCAGTGTGTCACTAGGAGTCCTTGTGTACTTATGAGAAAAAAAATCATATATGTTTATACTTTGTAATATATATTTATATATGTAATAGTGGTGGCAGTGGGTAGGGAACTGTGTTGCTAACCCAAAGGCCATGACCCTCTTCAAATCCACCAGTGGCTCTGTGGAAGAAAGATAAGCAATCTCCTCCCTCAGAAAATCACTTGGAGGGTCAGGTATGAGTTGGACAATGTGTATGAGTTTTTGCTTTAAATATATGTATATGTGTGTGTGTGTGTGTATGTATATGTATGTGTGTGTGTATATATATATATATATTTTTCCCCAATATGTAACATACAGTATCACCTAGGATAAGGAGTTGTACTGTGAACCCAAAGACAAATAGTTCAAATCCACCAGCTACCAGCTGTCTTGCAATAGAAAGATGGGCAATCTCCTCCTGTGCCATTTATTGCATCTGAAAACTCACTGAGGGTTCAGCTACCCATTGGTTTAGACCCAATAGTACACAACACACAACAGCAACATATAATAAAGTCCCTGGGTGGTAAAAACAGTAAACATTTGGCTGCTGCCTGAAAGATTGGAGGTGTGCATACACACAGATGCACCTCGGGGAAAAAGGCCTGGAAATCTACTTTCAAAGTTAGCTATTGAAAACTATATGGAGCACAGTTCTATTCTGATGCACATATGGTTGTTATGAGTCACATTAGACTTGAGGGTAAATGTTTATAAAGATAGATGAGTAGAGATATGGCTTTCAATCTTATGGTATAATGTAAGCTAGGTTAGCAATATGTAGAGATCTGTTCCAATTGTTTCCATTTAGTTATTTCTAAAATTATTAAATCACCTAAAAGCTCTTAAGAAATCAAATAGTCTTCCTTAATAGTCTATTAATGACTTTCATTATCTCTGTACAAACATAGCTCTCCAAAGGATAACAATAAAAGGTTTCTGATAGAGAACAAGAAGAACATAGAAGAAAATAAAAATCAGAGAAAAGAACAGGCTTGCTGAATCCTAGAGACTATGGCCTTTGGTCACCCTTCATGTCTGGAGATAACACCACCCATGACTTTGCTTCCAGTCAAACAACAAGCATAACTATTAAATGGTCAGTGACGCCAGAAATCCAGTCATTGGAATGGTTAGCCATGTGAGATAAAAAAGGCCAGCATCTAATGAAGGATTAGGCTCAGAGAGCAAGGGGGGATGAGAAATCATAATAGAAAGTTAAAAACCAAATAAACCCACTATGTTTCTGGAGTGGGAAGTAGCTCAAGCAAATATGTAAGAATTCCACCTTTGAGGGACTTTACAAAGAGCTTTCCCAGCCCATCATCCTCACATCATGCCTGGGAGCACTCTCCCACTCTATAGGCCAGGAGACTAGAAGACGCATAACTCTCCCAAGACCCGAAGAGCAATGATGACACTTTAAAGACTAATATGCATCCAACTCAAGCCACAGTCTTTCCAATCACCTGCTATGAATCTGAAAACTGGACATTGAATAAGGATGACAGGAGAAGAATTGATGCATTTGAGTTGTGGTGCAGGGGTTAAACTGACCAAGGCAGGAGTTTTCAGAATTAAAAGACGTTATCTAAAGGATGTTGTTATTGTTGTTAGTTGCCACCAAGTTGAATACTACTCATAATGCCCCTATGAACAAAAGATCTGAACCCTATTTTAACCTGTGCCATCCTCACACTTCCTGACACACAAAAACCCATTGCCCCAATCACCATGTCAATCTACCTGGTTGAGGAATGTAATTAGGGCAAAATAACACTCTGCTCTAGGCATGTATGTTAACAAGAAAAGAAAAAAAAGCACTCTGTCTTGTGGATATGAGTGTGTATATATAAAACCTAGATTTTCTTGCTGCCTTCTGACAAAGATGTGGTTAAGGAAACAGCTAAGGTCAGCCTGGAGCTCAAATAACATATTTTACTGCTTATGTTATTGAGAAACTTCTCAGTAAAAGCTATGCGAATATACAGGTCAGGAGGACACTCAACTCTGAGTTCCACTCCCCTTAACTCTGGATTAACTAAAGTTCATTCCATCACCTGGCACTTTTATGCTGGTCTGAGAAGCATAACATTGGAGAAGAGTACTGCATGTCACATGGACTGCCAAAAGAATAAACAGATATATCTCGGGGAAAGTGCAACCAGAATGTTCCTTGCTAGAAAAAATATGTTCATCTCACATATTTTGGATATGTTGTTTGGAGAGGTTATTCTCTGGCAAACGATATCACGCTTGAAAAGGTTGGCAAAGGAGAAGGAGATCATCAAAGAGATGAATCGATATGGACTTAAGGGTGTCAGTAATGTTGAGAATGGCAGAGGATAGGACATAGTTCATAAGGTTGTTATGGGTCTTATTCAACAGCACTCAAAACCAACAAAAGGTCAGGAACTAGGAGCTCAGAGGTGCAGAGGACCTTACCCAAGTTCCATAACATGGAGACTGCTGGGGTTGGGGGAGATGGACATGACCAATGAGGCTGAAAAAAATTCAAGAACTGTAGTTAATTCCACACACCGAACAAAAAAATGACAAGGATATGAGAATCAGAGACTGCCAGCCACACTATTCCTCTGGAGACAAAAATGGCTACATTTTTTTTGGAATTAATACAGGTTTAGACAGGGGTTGCCTCCCATTAGCATGCTAAAGAAAAGAGCTGTTCACATATCTTACTTACAGTTTTTCATTGTTATGAGTGACCTTTTACATGCAGACAAGCCAATTTTATCAAGAAAGATATTTGCAGATACAGAATGAGGTAAACCAGGATACTATTTCAAGAGATATTCTCTTATTAATGAGTTATGTGAGTGAGAGAAAGAGGACAATTATTTTTCTTTAGTTCAAGTGGGTGTGGGGCTCTAAAGTCAAATAAGGAGGCTCTAGTTAAGTGTTAGTAGTTTAAGAATTAGTTTAATTCTGAAGCAATTGGCAAAAGATAAGGCCCCAGGAATTGATGGTATATCAACTGACATATTTCAACAAACAGATGTAGTCCTGGATGTGCTAAGAAACCAGGTTGTGCTAAGAAACGTGGAGGACAGTTACCTGGCCAACTGATTGGAAGAGATCCATATTTACTCTCATCCCCCAAAAAGCTGCTTCAACAGAATGTGAAAATTATACAACGATATCATTAATAACACATGCAAGTAAAACTATAAAAAAAACAACTAGAACAGTACATCAACAGAGAACTGCTAGCAGTATAAGTTGGGTTTGGAAGAGCCTGTGGCACTAGGGATATCATTATCAATGCCAGATGAATATTGGCTGAAAGCAGAGAGTACCAAAAGGATGTCTATTTGTGTTTTATTGACTATGCAGACATTTGACTGTGTGGATCACAAAAAATTGTGGCTAACATTGAGAAGAATGGGTATCCCAGAATACATGATTGTGCTAATGCAAAGCCTTTATTTAGATCAGGAAGCTGTTCTCAAAACAGACCCCCCCAAAAACCAAAGGAAAAAAATTAAACAAAACAAAACAAAACAAAAAAACAGAACAAAGGAACACTTCATGGTTTAAAATCAAGAAAGGAATGCATCAAGTATGAGTCTTGTCTCCGAACTTTTTCAATTTGTATGCAGAACAGATCATTTGGGAGGCTACACTTTATGAAGAAGAATGTGGTACTATGATAGGAGATTAATCAACAACCTGTGTTATGTAGATGACATAATCATGCTCATCAAAACTGAGGAGGCCTTGAAGAGTTTGTTGCAGAAGATCAAGGACCACAACCTTCAACATGAATTACATCTCAACATCAAGAAAAGAAAAAAAAACCGTTACCATTTGGGCCAATTGGTGGTATCAGGACAGGTGGAGAGAAGATTGTGGCTAACAATTTCCTCTTGTTTGGAACCACAATTAACACCCTTGGCATGAGCAGTCAGGAAATAAAAAGAGAAGTTGCTTTAGAAAAGTCTGCTGTCAGGAACTACTCCAGAATGTCAAAGAGCAATGATGTCAGTCTAGAGACTAAGGAGCACCCGATTCAGGCCATGGTCTTCTTAATTGCTCACTATGCATAAGAAAGGTGGACAATGACTGAGGATGACAGAAGAATTGATAAGTTGTGGTGCTGCCAAGAAAACAAATAGGTCTGTCCTGGACAGGGTAAAACCAGATTATTCTTTGGAGGCAAGGATTTTGTAACTCTCTCACATATTTTGGGCATGTTGCCAAGAGGGACCAGCCCTTGGAGAAAGACATCATACTTGGAAGGGTAAAGGGTCAGCGCAGGAGGGGAAGACCTTGGATGCGAAGGACTGACATAGTGAATGTGGAAGTGGGGTCAGGTGTGAAGGGACAGTAAGAATGGTTTAGGACGGAGCAAGGTTCAGAGAGCCCTTGTTCATAGAGTCATTTTGAGTCATAAATCAGTGAAAGGGTTCTTTGTTCTACATCAAGGCTGCCTCTATCAGAGGACAAATGCAAATGTGAATCATAAGAAACTTTCTTAGGGGCATGGGTGGTTAAAACTCAGGAGGTAGCAAGTGGGTATTTCCAAAATCTGCAAATTGTCTCTTTGAATTGGTGATCTTTAGACTTTAATCAGTTCAATACGGAGGACAGTTTCTGCAGGGCCTAGCAGGTAATGCTTTTACTCTAAAGCAAGTTCCACTTTACCCAGGGTCATTGCTAATGCATCTATTGTCTAGTGTAATTATTAATAGTGCTCCTTTCAGAAGTGTTTCACTTGAACAATAAACGATATAGTTCTCATGCTTATAAATGTTCACATTAATAAGCCACATTCCCACCACCTCCTGCTGTGCAAAACATGGCCTTTTCCCACCATGAATCACACATTTCAAGCTAAGTGAAATCAGATTAAATTCTTAAGAGAAAAGAGTATTGCAAAAATGCAAAGGCAATCCTACCAAAAGCAATCTACACGTCCAATGCAATCCCAATACAAGTACCAAATTCATTTTTCCAGGAGATCAAAAGGGAAATTTTCAACTTAATTTGGAGAGGAAAGAGATCCTGAATAAGCAAAGCACCGCCAAAAACCAAAAATGAAGTGGGAGGTACAGCATTCCCTGACCTCAAAACCTAATACATAGCAGTAGTAACCAAAATAGCATGGTACCGGTAAAATGATAGGCACATAGACCAACAGAACAGAACTGAAAACCCAGAAAGGTACCCAGCTATCTAAGGTCAACTGATATTTGACAAGGAAATCAAACCACTCAAATGGGGAAATGACAACCTCTTCACCAATCGTTGTTCTGTGCTGTCGAGTCGCTTGCACCGCACAGAGACCTTAGTACAACAGCCCTAAACTCTGCTCTGTCCTGTGCCAATCACACTGTCTCTGGCACTCCCATCCCGATTACCCCAGTCACTGAATCAATCCACCTCACAGAGGGCCTTCTCCTCCTATACTGTCCCTCCACCCTGCCAAGTATGATGTCCCTCTCTAAGGACTGGTCCCTCCTTACAATACGTCTGAAGTATGTTAGACGAAGCCTCAGAATTCTTGCCTCCAAGGAGCTGCCGCCCTGTTTAACCCTTTCCAGGATGAATCTGTTTGTTTTCCTAGCAGTTCAAGGTACCCTCAATACTCTTCTCCAGCACCACAGCTCAAAGGCATCAATTCTCTTTCTATCCTCCTTGGTCATTGTCCAACTCTCTGATGCATAACAAGTGATAGCAAAGACCATGGCCTGTATCAGACGCACCTTAGTCTCCAGAGAGACACCATTGCTCTTCAGTACTTTGGAGAGGTCCCAAACAGGAGGCTTTCCCATTGCAATACGTCTTTTAATTTCTTGGCTACTGGTGCCAAGAGTGTTGACTGTGGAGCCAAGCAAACTGAAGCTGTGAACAATCTCAATCTCTTCACCATCCATCCTGATGCTATCAATTGGTCCAGTGGTGAGAATCTTTGTCTTCTTGACATTGAGCCTAAATCCATATCAGAGGCTGCAGTCCTTGACCCTCTGCAGTAAGTGCTTCAGTTCCTCCTCAGTTTCAGCAAGCTAGGTTGTGTCATGTGCATAGTGCAGATTATTGATAGATCTTCCACCAATCTTGACCCCACACTTCTTCTCATAGAGCCCAGCCTCTTGGATAATCTGTTCTGCATACAGGTTGAAAAGGTATGGAGACAGGACACATCCCTGGCATATGCCCTTCTCAATTTTGAACCATACAGTGTTTCCTTGCTCTGTTCTGACGACTGCCTCTTGGTCCAAGTATAGGTTTCACATTAACACGATCAAGTGTTCTGGGATTCCCATTCTTCTCAGTCAGCCACAGTTTGTTATGATCCACACAGTCAAACGCCTTTGCATAGTCAATGAAACACAGATAGACATTCTTCTGGTATTCCCTGCTTTCAGCTAAGATCCATCTAACATTAGCTACAATATCCCTAGTATCATAACCCCTTCTAAACCGAGCCTGGACTTCTGGTAGTTCTCCGCTGATGTGCTGTTCCAGTCGTTTTTGGATAATCTTCAGTTGAATCTTGCTTGCATGTGAAATCAATGAAATTGTTCTATAATTTCCACACTCTGTTGGGTCACCCTTCTTTAAGATGGGAACAAATATAGATCTCTTCAGTCAGTTGGCCAAGTGGTTGTTCTCCAGATTTCTTGGCACAATTTGGTGAGCACGTCCACGGCAGCATCTGTTAGCTGAAATATGTCGATTAGTATAACATCTATTCCTGGGGCCTTATTTTTTGCCATTTCCTTCAAAGTAGCCTGAACGTCTTCCTTCATCACCGTAGGTTCTTGCTCATGTTGTTTCATGAAATTCTTCTGTGTCTGCCAATTCTTTTCGATACAGTGACTCAGTATATTCTTTCCATCTTCTTTTAATACTTCCTGGATCATTTAATATTCTGCCTAAAGGTTTTAATTTAGTGCTGGCAAAACTGGTCTGGCTACCTTCAGAAAGCTGAAAACAGAATCCACATCTCACACTATACACAAAAATCAAGTAAAGTTGGATCAGAGACCTGTGAGTAAAGCTCCAAACCATAAACCTTATCAGGACAAATTGGGATCAAGCTTAGATGGCCTAGTCTATGGTACAAAGAGACTGCCAAATACAGCTGGTAACACAGAATCTGAAAAGAATAAAATCAATGAAGGGGACATTGAAAATATTTTCCAATAGAGTGAAAAGAAAACCTACTGACTCGGAAAAAAAAAACACTTGGCAATGCCATTTCAGACAATGATCTCACATCAAAAGTTTACAGAATCTACAGGGCCTCCACAAGAGAAAGACTGATAACACAATTACAAAATGAGGAAATGACATGGAAAGAATTTGCACAGAGGAAGATACTTGAATGGCAAACAGACACATGAAGAAATGCTTCCAATCACTGGCAATAAGTGAGATGCAAATAAAAACTACAATGAGATATTATCTCACTCCAGTAACCGAGGCAGTTTAATAAGACAGTAAGTAATAAATGTTGGGGAGGATATGGCGATATAGGAACTCTTATAACTGCTGGTGAGGTTGTCAAATGGTAAAACACTCTGGAAGGCAATTTAGCATTTCATCAAAAAGCTGAATATGGAAATTCTGCATGACTCAGCTACTCCATCGCTTGGAATATACCCTGAGAAAATTAGAATTGAGCACAAGTGCAGATTTGTATATGAATGTTCACAGCAGAGGTATTTTACCTTTGCAAGAATATGAAAACAGCCCAAATGTCGAACCACAACTGAATGGACTGAGAAATTATGGTACAGGATGGAATACTACACAGTATGCAGGAGTAATGATTTTGAAAATCATTACATAACTTGGGAGTGACTGGATAGCATTATGTTAAGTGAATTAACTCAGTCTCATAAGGACAAATACTATATAAGACCATTATAGTAGAAATATAAAGATAACTAGTAAAACGTGTTTGAGGATCCAAGAGGGAAGAGGGTAGGAGCAGGGGGTGGGGTGGGCAAGGAGGTCATCATAGAGTCACAAAATTTGATGGATAGAAAACAATGTATCCAAACTTTGTAAGTAAACAAGTGTAAAAGAAAAGATTTTCTTTAAAAAATGCAAATATAGCAAAGAAATGGGGCAATAACAGGGAAAATCTAGAAAAGAGGGCAGCCTATCTTATTTCTGTGTGTGTTGGCTGGGGTGGTTTCCTTGCTGGTAAATCAGAACAGTGGACTCTCTGGCAAGTTTATTAATCACATGGGAGGACACTGCTCCCTTTCTCCCAAGCAGCCACTAGTAGAATGGAAGCACTAGAGAGACACTGCCTTTGGGTGACCAGTGCAACTCCCTACTGTGCCAGCAGAGTCCCTTATTACGCATTGCTACATCTCACTGAGTTGATTCTGACTCAGCAACCCTAAGAGCAACAGATATGAACCTTGCCCTATCCTGGTATCATCCTCTCCATCTCCAATATACTTGAAGCCATTGTTACAGTCACCATTGAAATGCACCTTTTTCTTCTGGCAGTCCATGGGGTAGTGAGTAGTCTTTAAAATCACAACTCAAAGGCATTGATTCTTTAGTCATTGTTCAACTTTTGGATTTTTGGATGCATAGCAAGTAAGATACAATCGTTGACAATTTCAACTTTTTTCTCCATCTACTGTGTTGTTGCCTATTGGCCCAGTGGTGAAGATTTTCATTTTCTTGATGTTGAGATGCAATCCATACTGAAGACTGTAGTCCTTGATCTTCTGTATGAGCATAAGTGTTCTAGGATTCTCATTTCTTCTTAATGTTAGCCATAACTTGTTGGGAAGAACTCTCTCAGCACTTTTTAAGTTGAAACAATTGAAAAAGAAATTCTGGCCTCAAGTTTAAATATTGAAGGATGTTATGGGCAAGATCTATGAAAAAACTATTACTGTTGTTTTGTGCCATCAAGTCAACTACAATTCATAGTGACCCTTTGCACAACAATACTGAACTCTGCTCTACGCTGAGCCATTCTCACTATCTCTGACACATCTATTCTCATTACCCCAGTTATTGTTCAATCCATCTCATCCAGGGTCTTCTTTCTTGGTCATTGTCCAGTTCTTTGATGCATCACAAGTAATTGCAAGATTATGGCCTGGATCAGACAATCTTAGTCTCTAGACAGACATGCTTGCTTTCCAACACTCTAGAGAGGTTCCTGCAGCAGACTTTTCTAAAGCAACTACTCTTCTGACTTCCTGACTGCTGGTGCTGAGAATGTTGATTGTGAAACTGAGCAAGCTGAAATTGGCCCAGTGGTGAGAATCTGTTTTCTTGATGTTGAACTTCAGTTCTTATTGCAGACTACAGTCCTTGACCCTCTTTAGCAAATACTTCAGGCCTTCCTCAGTTTCAGCAAGATTGTGTCATCCGCATAATGAAAGTTGTTAATGACTCTTCCTTCAATCTTGACGCCACATTTCTCCTCACAGAGCCCAGCCTCCCGAATGAGCTGTTCTGCAAACAGATTGAAAAGGCATGGAGACAGGACACATTTTTTACACACTTCTTTTCTGATTTTGAACCATGCAATGTTTCCTTGTCCTGTTCTGACAACTGATCCTGGCCCAAGTATAGGTTTCGCCTGAGCACAAGCAGCTGTTCTGTGATTCCCAGTCTTCTCAAGGTTAGCCACAATGTACTGTGATCCACACAAATACCTTTGCATAGTCAATGAAACACAGATAGATGTTTCTCTGGTACTCTCTGCTTTTGGCCAAGATCCATCTAATGTTGGCACTTATGTCCCTAATGCCATGGCCTCTTCTAAACTGAGCTTGTATTTCTCATAGTACTCTGTCAATGTACTGTTCCAAAGAGCTTTTGGATACTTTTTCAGCAGGATTTTGCTTGCATGTGATACTAGTGATGGTGGACTGGTGGACAGTGTTTGGTGGAGCTCCCCAATTAAAACAAGCATGGAAGCAGGAGTGTCATCCACTTCCGAAATAGCTTGCCTCTGGAAACCCTATGAACCTGGAGAGAGGGTGAAAGTTATACAGGTGTACAGGTCTTTCGTTCATAGGGTTGCTATGAGTCACCTAAGATTCAATGACACTTAACAACAACAGCAATAGAACGAGATTAGTCGGCCTAGTGGACAGAAAGTGATGCTATCATGCCAAAGGTGGGTGACTTTAATCTGCAGCCCTCAGGTCTGTTTTTAATTGTTTTTGGTCAAACATTCTTCTAGGTTGTCTATCCTTGGTTTGTCCACTTGCTGTGAAGCCGAACACTGTGACACTGATCTGTCAAATGTTAGAATGGTTACCTATGGTGGACAGTGTTTGGTGTAGCTTGCCTCCGGAAACCCTATGAACCTGGAGAAAGGATGAAAGTTATACAAGTGTCCAGGTCTTTCTCGTTCATAGGGTCGCTATGAATTGCCTAAGACTCGACGGCACTTAACAACAACAACAACATTACAACTGAAAACTTTTATTTGATTTTCAGTTCTTTTAGCAAAAGAAATGCAGAGTGAACTCTTTCTTCTTCAGTAATTTGGAAAAATCCCTAACAGCAGACTTGTCCAATGCAATACGCCTCCTGATGTCCTGACTTCCGCTACCAAGGGTGTTTACTGTGGATCTAAGGAAGATGAAATAATTTACTTTAGTCTTTCCTTTATCTATCATGATGGTGCTTATCAATCCAGTGATGAGCATTTCTGTCTTAGTGATGCTGAGATGCAGGAAGTGCTTCAAGTCATCCTCACTTTCAACAAGCAATGATATCCCTGGTCCCATGGCCTCTTCTAAACACAGCTTGAATTTCTGGCAGTTCTCAATGTTCTGGTCTAGCTGGTTTTGGATGATCTTCAGTAATAATTTGCTTGAATGTGATATTAGGGATAATTATTTGATAATTTCTATATTCTTTGAATCATCAAGAGAGCTTTTTAACAGCAGCCTGAAATGGCAAAGTTGAAGTTTCAAGAGTAGGAGAGCACACTAAGAAGCTGTCTTGAGAAACTGTGTCCTATTGTCAAGGTAAATTGTAATCTGTTAACATCTCCAACAAACCCCTTAATTGCAAGTAGATTCTGTGAGTGCTGTATAGCTATTTTACCAGGGAGAAAGATGGGGAAATCTCCTTCCCTGTGGTTTATAGCTTTGGAAGTAAGTCAAAGGCAATGAGTTGGAATCTTTTTTAAAGTCTAAGTGTGCTTGTCTTTAGTCTATGCTGCCCTCTGCCACTCTCCCCTGCACCTTTCTCCACTCCCCTTTATTCTACCATTTGCCTCTAGAAATGGTTAATAGAGCATATAATATATATTACATAATTGTATTTCTACCTGGTTCTACCTGGATATCTACTTGTGAGACAGGTTCTGTGCCTGCTTTCATCACTGTCTGACCTTCTGACAAGTTGCCATTTTTCTGAGTATCAGTGTTTCCTAAAACAGGTAGGAAACTTGCTTTATCTACCTTCTAAGATTAATTTATCAAAAGACAGTGATAAATGCAATTGCCAAAATGGAAATCTGACATCATTATTCTGAAATAGTTGCTTCTGGTGTGCTGAGGTTCCCACACTGGGCTCCAACTCCAGCACTCCCAATGGTATGATCTTTGTTGTTTGCTAGTCCTTTGAAGCTTCTTCTAGTTGGAAAAGTGGATCCAAGAGCGTTGTGTGAGGAATAGTAAGATGTATTCTATACCATGTTGAGCAGGTACTAGCATATGGTGCCTGATGCTTGAATCACATTCCTTAGCCCCAGTGCCCTAGTTCCCTTCTCAGCTTACATTTCATACAGACACTGAGCCTGCTCCACACACAGGTTGCTTCAGTGCAGATAGGCTAGGGGCAGTCTCTTCCCAGCTCTGCAGACCCATGGGGAAGGCCTGCAGGCACACCTCTGGTAGACCATCCCGGGTGCTTGACTTCACAGTGTTTGCTGGCTCTACTATCTCTGCACTATCTTACCGGGTCAGCTTAAGCTTTTCTATCTATTTGTGATGCTGCTTCTTCCTCAGGCTTCTTTCCCAGACCTACGTTCTCCTGGTTGGCTTCAGCTGAGGCCACTGGAAAAGCCATGATGGTGTAGTGGTTAAGCACTCGGCTGCTTACCTCAAGGCCAGTGGTTCAAACCTACCAACTACTCCAAGGGAGGAAGGTGTGGCAGCCTGCTTCTGTGAAGAATACAGCTCTATAAACCCTATGGGACTCTGTCATACATGCTTACTCTGAACTGAAATCAGCTCTATGGCAGTGAGTATGTTGTTGCTGTTAGGTGCCATCGAGTCAAGTACAACTCATAGAGAACCTATGAACAACAGACCTGAAGCCCATCCTACCTTGTGTCATCCTCACTATTTCTGATACACCTGAGCCCATTGCTGCAGTCACCATGTCAGTCCATCTAGATGAGGTGAGGAGTGTCTTCTCTCTTTCACTGATCCTACACCCTTCTAAGCATGATAATGTTTCCCAAGGAATAGCCTCTCCTAGCAGCATGTCCAAAATATTAAGGGTGAATCTTTGCCATCCTTGCCTCCAAGGAGCACTCTGGCTGCACCTTTTCCAACACAGACCTGTTCATTCTTTCGACAGTCTGTGGAATATTCAGTACTCTTCTCCAATACCACATTTCAAAGCCTTCAATTCTTCTGTCATCTTTCTTCACTCTCCAGCTCTCAGATGCATAGCAAGTAACTGAAAAAACCATGGTCTGAATTAGGCTCACCTAAGTCTAAAAAACTGACATCATTGCTCTTTAGTATTTTGGAGAGATCCTGACAGCACACTTGCCCAAAGCAAGTGAGTTTATAAGAGTTTTTGGGTTTGTTTGGTTTTTTTGTTGTGGTGGCCATTGATGTTAGCGCTGTCCAAATTCCTTGTTACGTACCCACCAATCCCCACACCCTAGTCCTGCCTCCCAAGGTTTGTGAATGGAGATGTGTCCATGCCAGCCAGCTGGGGAAACTGAGCCACTAGGTACATGGTCATTCTGAGTTTTAGAGGTGTTTACAAAATATGTAAATAACTGACAGAACAGAAAAGCTCAGTGAGGCTTCACCAAGGTGCTTCTCTGTACAAGTTCTACAGTCAGCATTTAAGTGGCCCAATTTCATTCTCACAACATCCAGGCAAAGAAACTTCAGGACTCCAGCTCTGTAGAGATTTACGAGGAACAGAGAGCTCTCAGGAAGTGACTGGTCTCAGGTCTGACTCCTGGTGAAGGACATGAATGAGGACATTCTCCCTCGATGACAGATGTGTGCAGATAAAGGGTGGGTTCTCTTTGAAGCTCCTAGTTTCCTGACCTTCCATGTATATTCTGAAGTTCTGGCCATAATGGAAACTATGAGATGACCAACTTTCAGCTTATTGTTTTCATCTCCCGTAAGTTGACCTCTCCCAGAGAGTTATGAAATAACAATGAAGGAAGCCTTGTAAGACATGGCTATGCTCCTTTCTCTGTCCTCCCATGGCCTCACATGGATTGCTGGCCCAAGAACTGCACTAATTATTGATAATCCCTACCCCTTGGTACCAGTAGTCAGGAAAACAGGATATGTATTGTATTGGAAGTCTGCTGTAGGGACCGCTCCAGAAAGCTGAGGAGCAATGATGTATATTTGAAGTCTAGGGTGTGTCTGATCCAGGCCATGGTTTTCTTAATCATCTACTTTGCAGCAGAGAACTAGACAGTGAGTAATGATAACAGAAGAGCTGATGACTTTGAATTGTGGTCTTGGAGAAGTATACCGAATATTCCACTGCCAAGAGAATTGAACAGGTATGTGTTGGAAAAAGGTATAGCTGGAGTGTTCCCTGGATGCAAAGATGGTAAAGCTTCATCTTTCATATTCTGGACATGTCGTAGATGAGGTTAATCCTTGGAAAAGGACATCATGCTTTGAAAGATGGAGGGGCAGCGAAGAAGGCAAAGACCCCCAATGAGATGAACTGACATGGTGTTTTCAGCAATGGGCTCTAGTGTGTAAGAGATGATGAGGATGGCACAGGATAAGGCAGTGTTCAGGTCCACTGTTCCTAGGATAGCTGAGTTATATTCAGCTCAACAGCACCTAACAACAATACATGGAGGCTTTATAAGACCTGTTATTTCAGAATATATATATATATATAAATCTATTTATTTATTTATTCATTCATTTATTTAATAATTGTATTTCTACCTGGTTCTACATCTTAGTCTGTTGTAGTTAGGAAATCTCACTGAAACCTGTCCAACATGGATAACTCTTCTGCTATTTGAAATACTAGTGGCATGGCTTCCAGTATCACACACAACAAAGTGACAGCCATAAAAACAAAATATTAAAAAACAAGCATACACACAAACATGAGTGCTATGGGAAACAGAAGATAAATTGGTCTGAGACAATATATGTGCCAGCCTAGCAGAAGACTGGCACTGAGGTGCCCATCAGGTCAGTTTCTAGTCACCTAAAGGCGACCAAGGACCCAAGATGTGGGCCAGGCCACAGGTAGCACCTTTTTGTTTAGAGTAGGTTGAAGCTGTGTTAAAGGGTGAGATACTCAGTGTGGGGCAGAGGTTTTGCTGGCCTTAGAGGAGCTCAGGCTAGTCTTCTTAACTAGAGATGGCATCTTTGTCAGAGAGGGAAACAGGTACAGGCAGGGTACACAGTCAGGATGGCCAGAGTAAAGAGACAGTCACTGGTGATCTGAACTGTGCAAGGATGGAACACTCTGCAATGGGTCCACTATTGTAAATGTGAGTGTGGAGCGTGTTGAGTAAGGGTCCCAGTCAGGGGAGGTGCCCCCGCTAGTCTGGGGGATGACTGTAGGCCAGGTGTGGCATAGTCCACAGGATCCTGAGAGCTTCTGGCTCCAGAAACAAGACAGTGTGAGTGTGGCCTAAGGAATCTATAGCCTTCAATATGAATTATATCTCAACATCAAGGTAATAAAAACTGGACTTGTGGTGAGATGGCAGACAGGGTGGACAAGAGGACCTGCTGCTCTCGTCAGGTCACACAGAAAAGGAGAAAGGAACATGCAGAGTAGCCCAAGGGCAGACAATTTAAGTAGCCTGGAGTTAGGGGGCAATTACAGGGCCTGACATAGGAAAGAGTGAAGCCCGGTCAAGCCAGCCTCAAGGTGGGTATCTGACCTCAAAGAAAGAGGAGACAAAGGAAATCCTATCAGCACATGATAGACTTGTGGACAGGTCAGCAGGATTTTAACTCCCCACTGTTAGCAGACATTCACCACAGTGAATCTCCCTCTAGAATGGTAGAACACAGGGCCTACAGAACCATCCCCTTCACCCTACAGCAAGCTGTTCCACACCATCTACAGCCTGCCGATGTACATAATAAAGCCATTTCTAATAGACACACTAAAGGGACAAGTGAATGTGCAGAGGTTGGAACTCACTCTCTATTCCCATGCACTTGATCAGGTCCCAACTATCACAGTTACACCCAATGGACCCACTCAACAGACCAGGCTGGAAAAGGGACCACTGTGGCCCCAATTTAAAGGCATATTATGAATAGAATTCAGTGCAGTACATAGTCTAATAAACACATAGAACGACTTTATTCACAGAAACAAGATCTCAGAAATTGAGAAAGCTCACCCTGCAGCAGATTCTTGGAGGCTGAGGATCCTGTTTTGGGGTGGGGGAGGGAGAAGGGGTGACTGTCTGTCTCTCTCCCACAAAGCAGCTGGTGGGTTCTAGTTGTTGGCTGGTGGGTTGGCAGCACAGCTCATTGTTGCTGGCCCACCAGAGCTCTCCAAATGCTCAATAACATAGAGAATCCTACAACAAAAGGAATAATAAGATTCCCTGAGAGTTTTTGACCCACAGAAAGTTAGGGATGTAGAAATTCACTGACCTAGCCAGTTTGCTGAGTGCATGGACAGAGATGCAAAGACTCCTTCCACCAAGGGGTAACAAGTACAAACAACTCACCAGCCCCTTCAGCAGGGCTGTTCTTCCACCCCTTACTGTAGGTCCCACAACACAACAGCTAGCATGTACTCCATCTGTTCAGCATATCAACATCACCAACCACTACCCTCAACCAGCAGCAATGCCAAGCCAGTGAACAGATAATTGCACAAACACTCATGAAGAATCTCTCACACACACAGCAGAAGAAAGGAAATTAAAAAAAAATCTACAATAACTATGCCACCACAAAGTCCCACAAGCTGCAGCAGACATCTCCAAATACTACAAACCCCATCCTGTCCCCCCCCCGAAAAACTCCCAAACCAAAACAAGTCATAACAGGGTAAAAAAAATTACCCCTAAAACTTCTCAACACAGAGCCAGGGCTCAGTGGATCTCCCAGAGGAGGAAAGGCTGATGGAATTCTCTGACAGGGAATTCAGAAGAACAACGATCAAGTGTTTTCATAAAAGGGAAGAAAAATACCAAGAACTGAAGGAGTCCACAGGCGAAACTCTAGAATTTGAAGAATTAATACAAGGGAAAGCAGATAAAACCAAGGAAATATTAGAAAGCATAGAAAACCAAAAAACTACAATCCAGAACAATAAGACAAACATTTCAGAAGCTTTCAACATGTTAGAGTAACGGAATTACAGAGACGGAACAGAGAATCAGAAGATAGAGCCCTCTGCATTATTTGCGAGAGGAGAAAGCGGAAAGGAAAGTGAAGAAATCATAGAATTATGTGGAATATCAACAAAAGAAAGAACTTATGAGTAATTGGAATTCCAGACCAGGAAGGATGGGTGGAAGGCATGGAGAAAACTGAGGAAGGTAATTAGAAGAAGACTTTCCAGATATTGTGAAAAATAAACATCCAAGAAGCTAAGCAACCTCAAAATGCACAGAACCAAAAAAGGAAAACACCAAAATATATTATAGTAAATTCTCCAAACTCACAGGAGAGTATTCTGTGAGCAGTAAAAACAAACAAACAAAAAACACCCAAACAACAACAACAACAAAAAAGCAAACCACAAGACAACCCAAACAAAAAAAGCAAGATTAAGCTCCAACTTCCCAGCACAAACCAGGTGAGCAAGAAAGAAGACAAAGAAAACAAATGTCAACTGAGAATCCTGTATCCAGTTATACTGTCCATCAAATATGAAGGAGAAATTAGGTCATTCCTAGAAAAGCAGGAACTAATGGAATAATCCAGGCCATGGTCTTTACAATTACTTGCTATGTGTCAGAGAGTTGGACAATGACTAAAGATGACAGAATAAGCATTGATGCCTTTGCATTGTGCTAGAGAAGAGTCTTGAACTTACCATGGACCTTCAAAAAAACCAACAGGTCTGTCTTAGAGACGATGAAGCCAATTTTTTCCTCAGAGGCTAGGATTTTGAAGCTCCATCTCACATACTTTGGGCACGTGGCCAGGAGAGACCAGTTCTTAGTGAAGGACATCATGCTCAGAGGGTGGATGGACAGCGCAAGAGAGGAAGACTCTGGATTTGATGGATTGATATAGTAACTGGGGCAATAGAGGTTGGTGTGTTGGAATTAGTGAGACTGGCTCAGAACAGGGCCGGTTTCAGAGCTGCTTTACATAGGGTCACTAAGGTTGCAGGTGACTCAATGGCACATAACAACATCAAATGAATCTGTGAAAACAAGACCAACCTTACAAAAAATATTAAAGTCCTTCAAACATAAATAGCACAGAAAAGAGGATGGATTATAAGAACTGAACAAAATGTCATCAATAAAACCTTGCCCATCACAGGAGCTCTGGTAGCCTGGTAGTAAGAAACTGTGTTTCCCAGTCAAAGGCATGTGATTCGAATCCACCATCTGCTCTCAGGAGTTAGATGAACAATCTTCTCCTGAGGGATTTAATGCCTCTGAAAACTTGCTGGAAAGTCATCTATTAGTCAGTTATGACACACCAGTACATAAAAACACCACCACTGATAATCGCACTAAGTGCCAATGGCTTAACTGCACCAATTGATGCAGAAAAGGAGTAACAGATCGGACAAAGAAAATCAAAACCCATCAATAAACTGTCTACAAGAGACACATCTAAAAATGTGGAGAAAGACAGACTAAGAATCATCAAAAGGTGAGGGAGAAAAATTACCAAGCAAACAACAACCAAAAAAAAAAAAAAACAAAAAAAAAACAAAACCAAAACAAACACACCAGAAGTCACAATACTAATCTCTGACAAAATAAGAGCACAGTATTTCAACACAAGAGATCTCAGTATTTTTAAAAATACAATAAATTCTTAAAGGGTCAAAGAACATAACCTTAATTAATATCTACACATCAAATGAGAGAACAGAAAAATACACAAATCAAACCTTAACAGATTTGAAGAAAGAAACGTACAATACCACCAGTAATTGTTGTTAGGTGCCGTGGAATTGAGTATGACTCATATTGTTGTTTGTTGTTATGTGCCATCAAGTCTTCTGCAACTCATAGCAACCCTATGTACAATAGCTCTGAACCCTGACCTTTTCTCAGCCAGTCTCACTGACTCCAACAATCCATCTCATCTGGTGTCTTTTTCTTCTGCGCTGTCCCTCCACCCTTTCAAGTATGGATGTCCCTCTCCAAGCACTGGTCCCTCCTGGCTATGTGCATATAAACAACAGATTTTTAACCTTATCCTATCATGTGCCGTTCTTACTATGATGTTGTAAAATCTGAAATCAGTAAGAGCATAAAGGAGAAAAAGACATGTACTTGAAAGCAATATAACACTCTCTTTGATCACTATTGGTTAATTATTAAAAAAAATTTCTATTAAAAAGTCTTTTGAAACAAATGGGCATTAAAACACAACATACTAAAAAGTTCTGGGATAGAGAAAAAGCATTACTTTAAATGTCAGTTCATAGCAATAAACACATCAAAAAGAAAAAAGAGCTAAAATTAATTAACATAGTATCTCTAACATATAGGAAAAAACCAGCAAGTAAACCCCACAACTACTAAAAAAAAGGGCATTCTGAAGATAAAGACAGAAATAAATAGAATAAAATATAGAAAAACAATCAAAACTATCAGTAAGACCAGGGGTCAGTTTTAAAAAATGGTCATTAAAATCAACAAAGGATTGGCAAACATAAAAGAAAAGAAAGACAAGGTGCAAATAACCCAAATAAGAAATTAAACTGGCAACGTCACAAGAGAACCACTTAAAAGTAAAAGGATAAAAAAAAAAAAAAAAAAAAACCCAAACCTGCCTGGGGAAAAAAAAAAAAAAGTAAAAGGATAAGAATGGAATATTATGAAATGCTATACTCTGACAAATAGGAAAATCTATAGAAGATGGAAAAATTCTTAGAAGCTCATACCATAACTAAACTGTCACGGACTGAAGCTGAACACTTGAATAGAACCATCGCAGAAGAAAAAAATGGTAAGGTCATTTAAAACCTCCTAACAACAACAGCAATAGACCTGGACCAAATGGCTTCACAGGCAACCTCTACCAAACATTTACAGAAGAACTACCACCAATTCTACTTAAATTATTTCGGATACAGATAAAGATGGAATATTCCCAGACTCATTCTATGAAGCAAGCATTACCCAGACGCCAAGATAGGCAAAGATACTACTAAAAAGAAAAGATAGGCAAAGATAATACCAAAAAGAAAACTATAGACCAATATACCTCATAAACATAGATGTAAAAATCCTTAAAGTCCTAGACAATAGACTCTAACAGCCTACCAAAAGAATAATTTATCATGATCAAGTGGGATTCATAACAGGCGAGGAAGGAACGTTCAACGTAAGAAAACCAATCCGTCATGTCAATAAAACAAAGGACAAGAACCACATGATTGTCTCAACTGATGCATAAAAAGCTTAACAAACTCCAACATCCTTTTCTGACTAGAAAGTTCAACACAAGAATAGGAGGGAATTTCCTCAATATAATTAAGAACATACACACAAACCCAGTAGCCAATATCATCCTCAATGAAGAGAGATTAAAAGCATTCCCCTTACAAACAGTGACCAGTGAAGGATGTACTTGATCACCACTCTTATTCAACAGTGTCCTAGAAGTCCTACCTGTAACAGTAAGATAAGAGAATGAAACAAGAGGCATTCAAAACGGCAAAGAGGAGGTAAAATTATCCATATAGGCAGATGATCTAACAACTGTACCTAGAAAACCCTAAAGAAATAGCAAAAAAAAGGCTGGACCTAATAGATCAATTCAGCAAAGTGGCAGGATATAAAATGAACACACATAAATCTGTTCAATTCCCTTTCAGAAGCAAGAGAACATAGAAAAGGCAATAAGAAAAATAATACCAATTATAATAGCCAACCACAAAGTGAAAAACTTAGGAATAAATATACCCAGATGTCCAAAAGACCTATATAAATAAAGTCCAGGCTGGGTTTAGAAGGGGTTGTGGGGGAGCTCTGGTGGCCTAGTGGCAAGAAGCTGCACTGCAATCCCAGAGGAACACGGTTCGAATCCACCAGATGCTCTGCCGGAGAAGGAGGCGCAATATCCTCCTGTACCAGTCAGATCTGATTTGACGGTACACGCACACAAAATAAAAAAAAAAAAAAAAGAAGGGGTTGTGGTACTAGGGATATTGTAGCTAATGTTAGATGGATCTTAGCTGAAAGCAGGGAATACCAGAAGAATGTCTATCTGTGTTTCATTGACTATGCAAAGGCATTTCACTGTGTGAATCATAACAAACTGTGGCTGACTCTGAGAAGAATGGGAATTCCAGAACACTTGATCGTGCTAATGAGAAACCTATACTTGGACCAAGAGGCAGTCGTTAGAACAGAGAAAGGAAACACTGCATGGTTCAAAATCGGGAAGGGCGTATGCCAGGGATGTGTCCTGTCTCCATATCTTTTCAATCTGTATGCAGAACAGATTATCTGGGAGGCTGGGCTCTATGAGGAGAAATGTGGGGTCAAGATTGGTGGAAGATCTGTCAACAGTCTGTTTTATGCAGATGACACAACCCTGCTTGCTGAAACTGAGGAGGAACTGAAACACTTGCTGCAGAGGGTCAAGGACTGAAGCCTCCAATATGGATTTAGGCTCAATGTCAAGAAGACAAAGATTCTCACCACTGGACCATTTGGCAGCATCAGGATGGATGGTGAAGAGATTGAGATTGTTCACAGCTTCAGTTTGCTTGGCTCCACAGTCAACACTCTCGGCACCAGCAGCCAGTATTGCCATGGGGAAAGTCTGCTGTTAGGGACCTCTCCAAAGTACTGAAGAACAATGGTGTCTCTTTGAAGACCAAGGTGCGTCTGATACAGGCTATGGTCTTCGCAATCACTTGTTGTGCATCAGAGAGTTGGACAATGACTAAGGAGGATAGAAAAAGAATTGATGCCTTTGAGCTGTGGTGCTGGAGATGAGTATTGAGGGTACCATGGACTGCTAGGAAAACAAACAGATTGATTCATCCTGGAAAGGGTTAAACCGGGCAGCTCCTTGCAGGCAAGGATTCTGAGGCTCTGTCTAACATATTTTGGACATGTTGCAAGGAGGGACAGGTCCTTGGAGAGGGACATCATTCCTGGTAGGGTGGAGGGACAGTGCAGAAGTGGAAGGCCCCCTATGGGGTGGACTGATTCAGTGATTGGGGTAATCGGGATGGGTGTGTCAGAGACGGTGCGACTGGCACAAGACACAGCAGAGTTTAGAGCTGTTGTACATAGGGTCGCTATGAGTCGCAGCGACTCAGAGGCACATAACAACAACAAGAACTATAAGAAACAAAAAGAGTCCTAGATAAATGGAAGAACATACATGTTCATAGATAGGAAGCTTCAATATTGTAAAAATGACAATCCTACCAAAAAGGAAACTACCGGCTCAATACAAACTCAATCTTCAGATAATTGTGTCATTCTTTAAGGAGACAGAAAAGGCAAGTTCCAACTTTATTTGAAAAGAAAAGAGACCCTGATAAGTAATGCTCTACAGAATAAAGAAAAAAACAAGGAGGCACCACACTCCCTGATCTCAAAATCTACTACACAGCTGCAGTAATCAAAACAGCATGCATGGTACTGGTACTCGGACAGACACACAGACCAATGGAATCCACCACATCAATACATCTGGAAACCAGAAAATTGTAATATGCAAATAATCTTTGACAAAGAGACAAAATCCATTAAGTGTGGAAACAACAGAATTAAGAGTAACATCTCATACTAGACACAAAAACTCACTAAAGGTAGATCAGAGACTTAGGATCAAAACAAAAAACTACAAAGATAATCAGAAAAAATAGGAACACATTTAGAAGCTCTAATGGGTTTGAGGCACTGAATACCAGTGATAAAAGACCAGATGAGTATGGGATGACAGAAACTATCAACCATGAAAAAAGCAAAGTCATTACAAAGAAGAGGGGAAAGAAAAAACCAAAACAAATGTTAGAAGAGACTCTGAAATTTGTGCTTGAGATCAAGAAGCCTAAACAAAGGAAAGAGATAATGGAGGTAAAAAAAGCTGAACAGAAGATGTTAAAGTAACAGCTTCAGAAGACAAAGCAAAGGATTCGAACAGAATGTGCCAAGAATGGAATTGGAGCATAAAAAGGGAAGTACTTGCTCAGCCTTTCTCAAGCTGAAAGAACTGTAAAACAAATTCAAGCCTTGAGATGCAATTCTCAGAGATGCTATAGGCAAAATATTGAAAGATCCAATAAGTTTTAAAAGAAGATGGGGGGATACACAGGAGTCACTGTACCATAAAGAATTAACTAACACTGAAATGTTTCAGGACATACCATGTGATCAAAAGCCAATGGTAATGAAGGAAGAAGTGCAAGCTGCACAGATGGCACTGGCAAAAAAGTAACACCTCAGGAATCGATGGGATATCAATTCAGATGTTGGAATTAACAGATGCAAACCTGAATATGCTTACAAATCTGTCAGTGGAGGGCAGCTGGTGTCTAACTGACTAGAAGAGATCCATATTGTTCCCATTCTTCCCAAAATGTGATCCAATAGAATGTGGAAATTACTGAACATTATCATTAATATAACATGCAAGTCAAATATTACTAAAGATCATCCATAAATGGCTAATATAGTACATTGATAGAGAGCTGCCAGAAGTTTAAGCAGGGGTCAAAAGAGGCCATGGCACCACAGATGTCACCACTGATGTCAGATGGATCCTAGCTGAATACAGGACGAATGTCTATTTGTGCTTTATTAGCTATGCAAAGGCATTTGACTGTGTAGATCAGAAAAAAAATTATGGTTAACCTTGAAAAGAATGGAAATCCCAGAACACTTCATTGTGCTCATCCCAAACCTATACCTAATCCAAGAGGCTGTCGTGTGAATAGAGCAAGGGAACACTATATAGTTTAAAATTAAGAAAAGCATTGCATGAGAGTTGTATTCTCTCTCCATATATATTCAAATTCTATCGGAAGAAATTATTCAAGAAGTTGGACTCGATAAAGAATAATGTGACTTACCAAAAACCTGCATTATGCAAATGTCACAACCTTGCTTACTGAAAGTGAAGACCTGACTTACTGCAGATTAAATATTCAGCTTTCAAATCAACATCAAGAAAATAAAAATTCTCACCATTGGACTAATTTAAGACAACATCATGATAGATGGAAATAAGACTGAAATTGCCAACGGCTTCATCATAATCCACAATGAACATCCTTGCTACTAGTTTCAAGAAATCAAAAGGTTTATTGCATTTGGAAAGTTTGTTGTCAGTGATTGTTCCAAATTACTGAGGAGCAATGATGTCAGTTTGAGGACTAAAGTGAGCTGAATTCAAGATCCAGTCTTTTCAATCACTTGCTTTGCATCTGAAAGCTGGACAATAAGGATGACAGAAGGACTAATGTCTTTGGGCTGTGGTGTTAGAGAAGAGTACTAAATATCCCACAGATTTCCAAAAGAACAAACCTATGTCTTGGGGTAAGCACAGTCAGAGTGCTCGTTTAAGTAAAAATGACAAAGTTTTGTCTCGCATATTTTGGGCACATACATTATTAGGAGAGTTTAGGGTTAGGGAGAGACATAGCTCCTGATCTCCTTACTGCTGGCACCAAGTGAACTGATTGTGAATCTCAATACGATGAGGTTGTTGACAGTTTCAGTCTTTTCTCTATCTGTCATGACACTATCTATCCATCCAGTGGTAAGACTTTTTATTTTCTTGACAATCCATTATCAAAGGCTGCAGTGTTTAACCTTCTGCAGCAAGCACCTCAAGTCTTCCTCACTTTCAGTATGCAAGGCTGTGACATATGAGCAACAAAAGTTATTGATGAGTCTTTCTGCAATCCTGATATAACAATTTTTCTTCATTGAGTCCAGCTTTTTAAATAATTTGCTCAGCATACAGATTAAATAGGTATGGAGAAAGGATGTAATCCTAAAACACAGTTTTCATAATATTAAACCATTGCACTGGGAAAGTCTGCTGTCAGAGACCTCTCCAAAGTACTGAAGATCAACGCCGTCAGTCTGGAGACTAAGAAGTGCCCAATACATCCCATGGTCTTTGCCATTACTTGCTATGCATCAGAAAGCTGGACAATGACTAGGGATGATAGAGAAGAGTTGATGCCTTTGAGCTGTGGTGCTGGAGAAGAATATTGCATATACCAAGGATTGCTGGGAGGACAAACAAGTTCATCCTGGAAAGGGTGAAGACAGGCTACTCCGTGGAGGCAAGGATTGTGAAGCTTCATCTGGGATACTTTGGACATGTTGCAAGATGGGATCAGTCCTTGGGGAGGATGGATTGAAAGCACAGGAGAGGAAGACCCTTGATGAAATGGATTCATTCAATCACTGGAGTAATGGGGAGAGGTGTGTCGGAGACAATAACACTGGCAAGGGACAGAACAGGGTTTAGGGCTGTTGTACATAGGGTCACTATGAGTCACAGGTGAATCGATGGCACATAACAATAGCAATTACAAGTGTTCCCTTGCTCTGTTCACATAATAGCTTCTTGGTCTAGGTATAAATTTCACACAGGCACAATTAAGTGTTCTAGTATTCTCATTCTCAAGGTTAGCCATAACTTGTTCTGATCCACAGTCAAATGCCTTTGCATAGTAAATAAAGCACCGATATTCTCTGGTATTTTTTTTTCCCAGTCAGGATCCATCTGACATCAGCAATGTTATCCCTGGTGCCAAAGCCTCTTCTAAAGCCAACTTGAACTTTCTGTTCTTATATGTACTGTTCTAGCCATTTTTCAATGATCTTCAGCAGTATTTTGCTTGCATGTGTTATTAATATTGTTCAACAATTTCCACATTGTGTTGGATCATCATTCTTTTTTTTCTATAATTATATTTTATTAATTTTCATAAACATTTACAGAGATTTTGGGTTTCCATTCATTCACTGTTGCACTATTCTCTCTACCCTCCTCCCAGTTTGTTCTTGTCCAAATGCCACAGTGCTTGTCAAAGCCAGTTCTGATTAATCTTCTTTGTCAGTGTGTCCTTTGCCATTCCCTATCACTCCTCCCTGAGAGAGACTTCACCCTGAGTCATAAGGAAAAGGGGATGGCGTATTCTCTTAGCTACTTCCTGCTGAAAAGGGACGCAGTGGGTTTCAGGGTGAAGATCTTCTCTCACTACTCTAAAGGGCCCCTTTGGCAGTAGGAAACACATAGACTATTATGGAGATTGATTTTGGAATTTAGATGCACTCTTATTGATTGTGCTTGGCCATACATGTTCATATCCTTGAAGATGTATCATGGGGGTGTTGCAACTTAGAAGACACAAATTTGACTAACAAGTTATTGCGTGGACGCAAAGATTACGTGGATCATCATTCTTGGCAATAGGAACTAGTATAGATCTCCTCCAGTTAGTTGTCCAGGTAGTTGTCCTCCAAATTTCCTAGCATAAACTGGTGAGCACATTCAGGGCTTCATCTGTCATCTGAAACACGTCAACTGGTAAACCATCAATTCTTGGGGCCATATTTTTTGCCAATGTTTTCCGTGCAAAGTGAACTTCTTCCTTCACTACCACTGGCTCTTGATCATATGGTAATTCCTAAAATATTTCTTTAGCTATTGTTGTTGTTATGTGCCATCGAGTCACCTGTAATTGTTAACAAACTCAATGTATCCTCCAGCTGTCATGGTGCTTGCCAATTGGTCTACTGGTGAGAATCTGTCTTCTTGATGCTGAGCTTCAATCCATATTGAAGACTGCAGTCCTTGACCTTCTGCAGCAAGCGCTTCAGGTTTTTTCAGTTTCAGCAAGCAAGGTTGTGTCAACTGAATAATATAGGTTGTTGATGAGTCTTCCTGGAGGAATGATGCCACATTCCTCCTCATAAAGTCCTGCTTCCCAAATGATCTGTTCTGTATATAGATTTAAAAAGGTATGGCCACAGGATGCATCCCTGACATATTCCTTTCTTGATTTTGAACTATGCAGTGTTTCCCTGCTCTGTTCTGAGGACTGCTTCCTAGTTCAAGAACAGGTTTCAGATAAGCACAATCACGTATTCTGGGATTCCCATTTTCCTCAAGGTTAGCCACAATCTGTTGTGGTCCACACAGTCAAATGCCTTTGCATAACACAGATAGATATTCTTCTGACAAGATCTATCTGACATTGGCAATAATATCTGTAGTGCCATGTCCTCTTCTAAACCCAGACTGTTTTTCTGATAGTTCTTGGCCAATATTCTATTCTTGTCATTTCTGGATAATTTTCAGCAGGATTTTGCTAGTGTGTGATATTAGTGATATTGTTTTATAATCTCCACTTTTTGTCGGGTCATCTTTTTTTTCAGAATGGGAATAAATATGGATCTCTTCCAGTCAGTTGGCCAAACAGTTGTCCACCAGATTTCTTGACACAACTGGGTGAGCACATCCAGGGCAGCATCTGTTTGGTGAAATATGTCAGTTGGTATTCCATCAATTCCTGGGGCTTTATTTTTTGCCAAGTCCTTCCAAGATTATTGTTGTTGTTGTTATGTGCCGTCGAGTCGTTTGCGACTCATAGCGACCCTAGGTACAACAGCCCTAAACCGTGCTCTAT
>NW_006399821.1:6719674-6743038 GCF_000299155.1 Elephantulus edwardii | reverse complement strand
TGTTATCAGGCGCACCTCAGTCTCCAGAGAGACACCGTTGCTCTTGAGTACTTTAGAGAGGTCCCTAACCGCAGACTTTCCCATCACAATATGTTTTTTTATTTCCTGGCTACTGGTGCCAAGAGTGTTGACCGTGGAGCCGAGCAAAATGAAGCTGTGAACAATCTCAATCTCTTCACCATCCATCCTGATTCTACCAAGATACCAAGATGCTACCATCCTGATCCTTCCAAGATAGATTTGTTTATTCTTTTGGTCGTCCACGGTATATTCACTATTCTTCACCAGTACCATAATCCAAAGCCATGAATTCTTCATCAGTGTTCTTCATTCAATGTCCAGTTTTCACATGCATATAAAGCAGCTAAAAATAATGACTTGTGTCAGTCATACCTTAGTCTTTAAAGTATATCCTGGCTCATTAGCACTTTAAAGCAGTCTCGGACAATTTGCCCAGAGCAACACATTATTTAGTTTCTTGATTGTTCCATCCATGGTATTGATTATTAATAGAAGTAAAATTTAATCTTTGACCACTTCATTCTTTTGCCCATTTATCATGATGTTGTTTACTGGTCCAGCAGTTTTTGTTTTCTTTATGCTCAGGTACAATAAACACTGAAGAATACTGTCTTTGCATTTCAACAATAAATCCTTTACATTTTCTTGGTTTTCTGCAAAGTTGTAGCATTTGTATATAACAAGTTGTATTGAGTCTTCCTCCAATCCTGATGCCACATATTCTTCTTAATATAGTCTAGCTTCTTCTGTTATTTGCTTAGTGAAAGGATACGGCTAGCCATAACTTGGTATGATACATATAAATACCTTTGTATAGTCAATAAAGAATAAATAGATATTCTTCTAGTGGCAGGGGTGGCATCCACTTCTGAAATAGCTTGCCTCTGGAAACTCTATGAACTTGGAGAAACAAATAAAGTTATACAAGTGTTCAGGTCTTTCATTCATAGGGTCCCTGTGAGTCATCTATGACTTGATGGCTCTTAACAACAACAACAACAACAACAACAACAACATTCTTTCATTTCAGCCAAGATCCATCTGACATCATCAATGGTCCTGATGCCATGGCCTCCTCTGAGTCCTGCTTGAATTTTTGGCAGTTCCTTATCTATATACTATTCTAGCTAATTTTTAATGATCTTAAACAGTTTTTAACTTGAATGTAATATTAAAGATATTGTTTGATAGCTTCCACATTCTGTTGGATCACTTTTCTTGGAAATGGGAACAAATCAGTTGGTCAGACAGCTGTCCTCCAAATTTCCTAGCACAGACTGGTGAGTTCATCCAGGGTTGCATCTGTTAGTTGAAACAAGTCAATTGGTTTCCCATCAATTCCTGGAGCCCTCCTTATTCACTGCCAATGCCTTCAGTGTAGTTTCAATTTCCTTCTTTATTACCATTGGTTCCTGCTCACATTCCCCAAATTTTTCAGTATCAGTCAATTCTTTCTGGTACTGTGATTCTGTGTATTCTCTCCATCTTTTGATGCTTCCTGAACATATTGCCCATTGGATCATCGATATTCTAACTTGAGGCTTAAATTTGTTTTTCTGTTCTTTCAGCTTGAGAAGTGCAGAATGAGTTCTTCCCTTTTTATTCTCCAATTACAGCTCTTTGCACATTCCACTGTAATATTTTGCTTTTCTTCTCAAGTTGCCCTTTGAAATCTTCTGCTCAGCTCTTTTACTTCAGCATGTTTTCCCTTTGTTTTGGCTCCTAGACACACTAGTGTAGTTTTCAGAGTCTCTTCTGACATCCATTTCAGTTTTTTCATTCTCCTATCTTTTTAATGACCTTTTTGCACTCTTCATGAATGATATCCTTGATGTCACCCTACAACTCATTTGGTCTTAGATCAATGGTGTTCAAGGTTTCAAACCTATTCCTAAAATAATATTGAAATGTAGGCAGAATACACTCAAGATCGTATTTTGGTTATTATGGACTTGTTTTATTTTTCTTTCTCCTCAATTTAAACTTGCACATGAGTAATTGATGGTCTGTTCCACTGTCCACCTCTGGTCTAGTATTGTCTGCTGATACTGAGCTTCTCCACTGATTTTTTCCACAGATGTAGTCAATCTGATTCCTACGCAGGTCAGCAGGTGAGGGCCATGTGTAACATTGCCATTTGTGGTTTTGTTGTGTGTTTTTGGTTTTTGTTTTTTTTTAAACCCAGGTATTTGCAATGAATACATCACTGAACATATAAAATTTGATCATTCTATTTTCAGTCTCATTTCTGTCACCAGGTCCTCAACCGACTCTTAATAACAAAGGTCCACCTTTCGGGTCCTAATTGTTTAAACAAGAAACTTTCAGCCCCCAACCAACCATTAATAAAATAAAAAAGGCCTTCCCTCTGGATCCCAACTGCTTGTAAGAGGATATCTATTTAGCAGTGATGAATTCCAGTAGCTCGACTAAGAATCTATGTAAAGAAACACTGCCCTTATCTGCACTGAAGAACCATATTTTCCAAGATTCTTTACAGATGAGGGAAAGGCATGGAGGTAGTACAGACAGTCCAGTATCATCCATCAAGGAGCAGAGCTTGAATCTGGGCCCAGGTTGCCCTCCTTGTGTGGCTTTCCCTGATGCTTAGTCATATGCCTCCTCAGCAAAGGCATGGAAATGTTCCAAGTATAGAGGCAGGATGAACCCAAGGTGGGCATAATAAAGATAATCATTGTGAAAAAGTAAAACAGTCTAACCTATATTACCTAAATATGTCATAGTTTCATGAGAAGTAAGCCATGAGTCTCCAAGAAGCACCCAAGGGATGCAGAAGCAATTTCCGATCCTGTGAACCCAAAAAGCACAAGCTGAAGGAGTTTACAATAGGAAAAAAACTTGTCTGACAGATCAGACCAGACCTTGAGAATGTTTTAAAAAGCAGTTTTGTTGCTATTCTTTGCAGATTTCTTTTTTGCCAAAGTTGATCTCATGTTATAAAAATATACATACATACACAATCAATCTCTATCGTCATGCTAAAAAACAAGGGAAAAAACCAAAAAACCACCTCAGCCAAAAACAACTGGCATGAAGTCTCAAGATTAGATGTCCTAGGAGGCACAGAGCACAGGAAGTCACACCTCACAAATGCAAGCTAAACATTTTCTCCACTATCACCCTCTAATTGGATGAGGAGTTTGGCCCTGGAAACAGCCACTACCAAAATGCAAAGAAACACAAAGGTCACCTTGACAATAGGAATCTGATAAAATTGGAATGGGAGCAACAAAAAAGGGTGCCATCCTTCCATATAAATCCTAATTATTTCCCATCTCCTTAGAAAGAGATGTTCCATGGCTAACAGACCCTGTAGGCTAATGATGATAGAGATAGAAGTTATTACCGTATTACTCCTATCATGACTATGCGAGTGTGATCATTTGTTGGACAGAAGCCTACCAGTATGAATGATGCTGGTCACACTCTACACTGGCAATGGCCAGGCTGTCTCTAGATCCTGTAGCAGTAGCTAGTGGCCTTCATCTGCTCCTGCTGGCTTTGTCTCTACAGTATGTCCTTTCACGCCACTTTGCTTCCATTAATCTACACTTTGCAGCTCTCCCTAAACCTTGATTTAAAATGAAATTGACAGCCAGTTTAACTTCAGTTAGCAGCACCAGTCCCTTCCATCCTATCTTCCCTGCAATGAAGTTGATTTTCTCATGAAGATGACATCTACCCTGATCCTCATTGCCTCCAGAGTCAGCAGCAATTGATCTATATCCTTCCAGCAACTAGAGGTTCAATTCTACACTTTCAACCTCTACCAAATTCCCTAGAAGTAGACAGTGAGCATCTTAGTACCCTCAAACTAGTGACTAGAGCAGCATACCTGCCCCATTGCCTGCACAAGTTAAAACAAAATAAAAAAAAATTAAGTGAAATGAACAAGTATACAATAAAAAATTGATACAATCAAAATTGATACAATAACACAATGTCTGATGAACAACAGTAAAGGAAAATTTTTTCTCTCATTCACATACACATATGTTCATAAGGCCACAGTTGTAGTCACTGTGTCAATTCATCCCCTTCAAGGCCTTCCTTTCTTTTGACAGCCTTCTGCCTTTCCCAGCATGATGTCTTTCCCAAGGACTGGCCTCTCCTGATTATATGTCCAAAGTATGTGAGACATAGATTCACCCATTCTTGCTTCTAAGAAGTACCCTGGTTGGATTTCTTCTAAGATAGATATATTTGTAGTTTAGGAAGTTCACAGGATATTCAGTACTCTTCCCCAACAACAAATTCAAATGCATCAATTCTTGTTCAGGCTTTCTTAATTACTGCTCATCTTTCAGATGTACTGAAAATAGCATGTCTAGGTCAGTTGCACCTTATTCTTTAAAATGACATCCCTGCTCTCTAAAACTTTTTATTTTTTTAAAATTGTGACTTTAATGGAAATTTACAGAAAGGTTGAGTTTTCATTCATTCATTCATTGTTGCACATTTCCCTCCCCTCTCTCCCTCCCCCCAGTCCACTTTGCAATGTACCTCTTGTTCCAGACTGTTGTCATACATTTAATGCTCAATCATAGAGTCACTTTAGCACTTTAAAGAGATTCTTGACAGATTTTTGTAATGCAATCAACATATTTTTATTTTCTTTGCAGTTTAAAATTTTTATTTTTTCATTGAGAATTTTGATTCCCACAGCAGAATATGCACCAATTCCACAGTTTCCACCGTCAGCACCTTTAATTATTAAGCTGTGACACCATTCTTATACTCCTTTTCTAAATTTTTACTCCTTCATTTATATAAATTCATTGTCCCCTAAAATTATTCTATAATATTTTTTAAAAAAAATTTGTATTTTTAAAAAATCCATTGTTGCACATGTTCTTCCCCCCAGCCCAACCTGCAATGCACCTCCTGTTCCAGACTGTTGTCATATATATATAATGCTTAATCATATATTCCTTTCAGGCAGTTCTTCCCCTCATCTACTCTACTGTTCTATTACTATCTATCCACTCTTTTCACATTCTCTTCCCAAGCTCCTATGTCTGTCCTATTTCATAAAAGCGGTGTTATGCAGTATTTGTACTTTTGTGACTGAGATATTTCACTCACTATCATGTCCTCCAGGCTCCCTCACGTTGTGTAATGTTTTACAAGTTCACTATTTTTCAGTTCTGCTTTATATTCCATTGTGTGAGTGTACCATACTTTTTCTATCCATTCATTTGTTAATGGGCACTTGGGTTGCTTTTATCTCTTTGTTATTGTGAATAATGTAGCAATAAACATGAGTGTGCATGTCTTTTGATTTTCTTGACTACTGCTATCACGAGTGTTGTTTATATTGTTCTTGTTTTTAGGTGCTGTTGAGTCTAGTACTATTCATGGTAATCCTATGAACAAAAGATATGAACCCTGTTCTATCCTGTGCCATCCTCACACTTCCTGATACATTAGAACCCCCTGTGGCTGTCACAAAATCAATCCACCTAGTTGAGGGACTTCTTCTCCTTCGCCGACCCTCCACCCTTCACAGCATCATGTCCTTCTCCAAGGAACAATAGCACCTCCTAGCAACATGTCAAAAATATCTGAGGCAAAGCCTCATCGCTCTTGCCTCCAAATAGCATTCTGACTGCATGCTCTCCAAGACATTAGTTTGTTCTTTTTGCTGTCAATGAGATGATCAGTCATCTTCTCCAACACCAAAGCTCAAAGGCATCAATTCTTCTTTTGTAATACTTATCCACGGTCCAGCTCTCAGATGCATAGCAAGTGAAAGATTTGGTATTGGTTATATATCCAAGTAAAATTAAATCATTGGAAACCTGAAGCTTCATTCTAGTTCTCATAATGCTGCCTATTGGCCCAGTGGTGAAGAATTTTGTTTTCTTCATGTTGAGATACAATCCATATTGAAGGTTGTGGTTTTTGATCTTCTGTAACAACTGTTTTATGTTTTCTGCACTTTGTACAAATAAAGTTCTGTCATTTGCATAACACAGGTTGTTGATAAATCTTCCTCCAGTTCTGATGACACATATATTCTTCTTCATATAGTCCTGCATCTTGAAGGATTTGTTCAGCATACAAATTGAACAGATATGGAGAAAGGATACAAACCTAACATACACCTTTCCTGATTCTGAACAATGTTCCTTTGCTCTGCTTTCATAACAGCTTCTAGATCTATGTATAGGTTGCTCCTGAGTACAATTAAGTGTCCTGAGATTTCCATTCTTCTTAGTGTTGGTCATATTTTATCATGATCCACAGTTAAATGCCTTTGAATAGTCAATAAAATACAAGTAAACATCTTTTTTATATTTCCCTTTCAGTCAAGACCCATCTGACAGAAGCAATGATAGTGCTCTTGCTGTGGCCTCTTGTGAAATCAGCTTGAATTTCTGGCAGTTTCCTGTCAATGTCTGCCTGTCATTTTTAAATAATCTTCAGTATGTTTTTACTTGCATGTAATTTAATGTTATTGTCAGATAATTTTCTTACTCTATTGGATCACATATTTTTGGAATGGAAACAAATATGGATTTATTCTAGTCAGTTAGCCAGGTAAATGTTTTCCAAATGTCTTGGTATAGGTTAGTGAACACAGCCAAAGCTGCATCTGTTTGCTGAAACACCTCTACTGCTATTCTATCAATTTTGGGGGCCTTACTGTTTGCCGATGCCTTCAATGCAGGCTGGGCTTCTTTCTTCATTACAACTATTTCTTGATCATATAAAACTTCCTTAAATGGTTTTGCATTAATCAATTATTTCCTATACAGTGAATCTCTGTATTCTCCCCATCGTTTTTTGTTGTTGTTGTTTGTTTGTTTTGTTTTGTTTTGTTTTTTTTTTATGATTCACACATCATTCACTATTGTGCCCCAAAAGTCCTTTAGGATTCACCTTTAGACTTAGATTTGTTCTTTAAAGAAATGCCAGGCCTGTTCTTCTCTACTGTGTTTGTACTTCTTATCACTGAATTCATATAGTATTTCTTTCTCTTGAAGATTTTTTTGACTCCGTCTATTTTTGGTCATTTGTTTCATTACTGTTCCATTACTGCAAACATCTTGTTTACCAATAAGATTAGTCTGTCAACTTATTAGTAAAGGTAAGCAGCGTGTGAGTTAATAATTTTATCTTATTCATGGAAAAGGAAACCTTATCTAACCTTGCAGATATACCAAATAACACAGTCATTATGGGGATTAGCACTCTTTTTCCTTTATCCTTCCTTTTTTATGCTTTCCCCTTTTTAAACAATATGCTAAATAAGACTAATTTTGTTGACTTTTCAGAACAGTAGGATTGTAGGTGATAATCAGTTTTTGTACTTTTAAAATGTAAAAGAACAAGTTTCATTTGCAAAATATGAGACTATGATTACAGAATATCTAAAATTAATTTTATCTTTGACATTCTACACATTGTGGCATATCTGCCTCATGTATCTCTTCATTTACTATAATTTTTAATGTGAGCATATATTGGTTTTTTTGTTTGGTTGGTTTTATTTTTACTGAGATTTTAATGAAAGCTTATAGGGAACTTGGATTTCCACTCATTCATTCATTCATTGTTGCACATTATTGCCCCCCCCCCCCCACCCCCCAGTTCGCTTTTCTCTTTGGAAAAAAATTCTTTCATTGTTATACAGTCCCCCCACCCCCAGTCCACTTTACTATGCAGCTCTTATTCTGGACTTATATCATGCCAATAATACCCACTCATATATTCCTTTTAGACAGTTTTCACCCTCATCTGTTTCAATGCCGTGTACAATTATTTATTCCTTCTTTTCCCCCAACCCTCATGTCAATCCTGTTTTATAACAGTGGCATTATGCAGTATTTGTTTTTTGTGACTGAGATATTTCACTCAGCATAATATCCTCCAGGGTCACCCATTTTGTATAATAATTCATGTGTTCCTACTTTTTCAGTGCAGCATAAGATTCCATTGTGTAAGTATACTACAGCTTTTCTATCCATTCGTTTTTTGATGGGCATTTGGGTTGTTTCTATCTGTTTATTATTGTGAACAAAGCAGCAATATACATGGGTGTGCATATATTTGCTTGGATGGCAGTTATGGTTTCTTTAGGGTATATTCCTAGCAGTGGGATTGCTGGGTCAAATAGTATTTCTATTTCCAACTTTTTGAGAAAGCGCCATACTGCTTTTCATAGTGCTTGCACCATTTTACACTCCCAGCAACAGTGAATAAGGGTTCTCAGTTCCTCCATAACCTCACCAGCATTTGTTGTCTGCTGGTGAGCATATATTGTTGCCTTCGAGTCAAGCATGACTCACAGCAACCCTATAAACAAAAGGCCTGAAGCCTTTCTAGAACTATTAACATTTATCAAAGTTCATAGAATTTCCAGAGACATGTTGTTTAGGAAGTGGATGCCACTCCTATTTAAGTACAAACTCACAGTGACTCAGTGAACCTCAGATCTGAACTCTGTTCTATCTTGTGCCATCCTCATTGTCTCTGACATACTTAAGCCTATTGCTGTACTTACTGTGTCAATCTATCTTTTGAGGAACTTCCACTCTCTTTCACTAATCTTCCAACTTTCCAAGCATGATGTCCTTTCCCAAGGAATTGCCCCTCCTAACAACACACCCAAAGTATGTGAGATGAAGTTTTGCCATCCTTGCCTCAAAGGAACATTCTAGCTCTATTTTTCCAAGACCTATTTATTTATTCTTTTGGTAGTCTATGGGATGGATAGTCAGTACTCTTCTCCAACACAACTCAGAGATATCAATTCTTCTTCTTTCATTATTATTCACTGTTCAGCTCTCAGATGCATAGCTAGTGACTTAAAAGTCCTAGGCCTGAATCAGGCACATATTAGTCTTTAAACTGACATAATTTTTCCTCAATACTTTGCAGACAACAAGCTTTCCCAAGGCATTATATCATTTGATTTTTTGAATGCTGGTACCAATGATGTTGATTGAAATCATTGACAATTTCAATCCTTTCTCTATTCATCATTATACTGCTTGTTGGTCCAGTGGTGAAGATCTTTGTCTTCTTGATGTTGACATGTAATATATATTGAAGGCTGTAGTCTTTGATTCTGCAGCAAATGTTTCAAGGTCTCCTGACTTTCAGCAAGCAAGGCTGTGTCATCTTCATAACATCCGCTGTTGATGAGTCTTTCTCTAATTCTGATGCCACATTCCACTTTACAGAGTTAAGCTTCTCAAATGATTTGTTCACCATACAGACCGAATAGATTTAGAGAAAAGATACACCCCTGATGACATTTTTCTTGATTTTAAACCATGCAATCAATGTTCCCTCACTCTGTTCAGGACAACAACTTCTTGGTTTAGGTAGAGGTTTTGTATAAACATAATTAGGTGTTAAAGGATTCTCATTCTTCTCAAAGTTAATCATAGTTTGTTAAGATCCACATGGTGAAATATCATAATGAATAAAATACAAATGGATATTATTCTCCACTTTTAGCCAAGATCTATCTATCTCACATCAGCTATGATATCCCTGGGGCCTTGGTCTCTTTTAAACTCAGCTTGAGCCTCTCACAATCTTCACAGTATCTTGCTGGTATGTGACATTAATGATAATATTCAATAATTTCTACATTCTCTTGGATCACCTTTCTCAGGAATGGGAACAAATCTGAATCTCTCCCAGTTAGTTTGCAGACAGTTGTCCTCCAAATTTCACCAGTTAGTTGAGAAATGTCAACTGATATTCCATCAATTCCTGGAGTCTTATTTTTTGCCAAAACATTCAGTGCAGCCTGAGCTATATTCTTCATTACCATTGGCTCGTGATCACATGCTACTTCCTGAAATATTTCAGTGTCAACCAATTCTTTTTGGTACAGTAATTCCGTGCATTCCTCCCATCTTTTTTTTTTAAATGCTTCCTGGATTATTCAAGATTTTGTGCATAACATCTCTCAACAATACTGAAACTTGAAGCTTGAATTTGTTTTTCAGTTCTTTCAGCTATGGAAATGGCAAGTGACTTCTTTCCTTCTTATTCTCTTCAGATCTTTGCACATTTCCTTTTTATATTCTGTTTTGTCTTCTTGAGCTGTTCTTTGAAGTCTTCTGTTCAGCTCTTTTACATCTGCATCTCTTCCCTCTTTTTATTTCTTCTACACAATCTAGTGTAATTTTAAGTCTTTTCTGACTTTTCAGTTTTGGTCTTTTCTTTCTCTTCTGCCTATAGAATGACCTTTTACTCTCTTCATGGATCATATATTTGATGTCATCCTACAACTAATCTGGTCTTTGATCATTAAGGTTCAATGACACAAACATCTTGAGATGATTTTTAAATTCAGGTGGGATAGACTGAAGGTCTTATTTTGGTTCTTGTGGATTTGTTGTTTTTGTGTTGATTTTTTTTTAAAAAAAATACAATTATATAATGTGAGTATATAATTCTTTTATTCATGCATACATACTTGCCTCTCTACCTCAAGCAATTTTTAGGCCGTGGGAGCCTAATGAGAGCAGAAAAAAAGGTTAGTTTCTGAAGGCACATAGTTCAAATCCATCAGATTTTCCACTGGAGAAGGAGGGGAAATTCCCTCCTGTGGCAGATGGATCCAATTCGACAAAACAGAACAAGAAAAAAAGAATTCATTTCAATTCCTTAATAGACTATAACTCTCCTTCTTGAACCTAACAGTCCCCAGGCCCATGTTAGCTTACTGTACTCACCACTACAGGAGCAGAGAAGAGAGATATGGCATGGGGACAGGAAAGGAAGTCTCAGTAAAAACTCTTATAAATTCCAAAGATGTCCAATTCCTTCTTTGAGATGTGGGTTGGGGTCCCTTTCCACAATTAAGTTTCTGAGAATATTTACAAATATAGACAAGTAAAACCAGCAAACTTAATGGAGACTGAAAGCAACAGGATCTCATGACTCACAGGATGAATTTCAAATAAGGCTGGAAAAACTAAAGCATCTCAGAATGTAAATATGATAGTCAAAGACTTCTCTGTGTTTCTTTTGGTTATAAATATCCTTTTGTAATGAAGGATTTTGTTTGTCAGGACTTAAGGAAGGAAAGCAGCAGATATTTGCAAAATGCAGACAAGAGCCTCAGTTGGAGGAGGATGTACACTAATGAGCATACTTACATTGAAGGCAACAAATCAAGACAAATTCACAGGAAAGCATCTCCAGACTTACTGAAGGAAGTCCAGAGTTCCAATCCCAGAAAGGAGGCTGAGAATACAATAGATGCTTCTGATGTAGAAGGAAATATATTTCATTTTTCTAAGTCCTTCAAGATAAATAAAGGTCCTGCTAGACCAGCTCATCTAGCTGTTTGGATCTTCTAGACAAACAGAACCAGTGAGGTATATGTATTGGGCATATTGTTAGGAGGGACTAGTCCTAAGAAAAAAAAGATAAATTGTCAGTGATTTCATTTTCCTTGGATCTGTACCTTTGATGTCAGTAGTTAAGAAATCAAAGGTTGTATTGCATTAGAAAAATCTGCAACCTAGGACCTCTCTCCTCCCATGAGATTAACTGCCTCTGGAAACCCAATGGAGGGTCACTATGGGTCGCTTCCCACAACAACAACAAAAACAATCCAGGCCATGGTCTTTGCAATTGCTTGCTATGCATCAGAAACCTGGACAATGACTAAGGATGACAGAAGAAGAACTGATGTCTTTGAACTTCATCTTACTTGGATCCGCAATTAACACTCTTGGTATGAGCAGTCAGGAAATCAGGAGATGCACTGCACTGGGAAAGACTTTGAGATCCCTCCAAATTATTGAGGAGTAATGATGTCAGTGTGAGGGATAAGTTGTGTCTGATCCAGGCCATGGTCTTTCCAACCACTATGCATCAGAGAGCTGGACAATGAATAGCAATAACAAAAGACTGATGTCTTTGAGCTGTGGTGTTGGAGAAGAGTGCAGAACTACCAAAAAGAAAAAACAAGTATGTCTTTGAGAGGGTGCAACAAGCGTGCTCTTTAGGGGTAAAGATGATGAGGCTTCACCTCATATACCTTGGACATGTTGCTGGAAAGGGCATGAAGAGAGTATGTTTCTAAAGTCAGACAGTATCTTAGCAAGATATGCAGCCCATTCTCCCTACTCTGAAACCTTAGTTTCTTCAATTGTGAAATGAGGATACTTATAAATCTACCTTAAATATTAACTCTAAGTATGAAAAGAAATAATACACATCAGGTATAGAAGCACAGCACAGCATCTGGTAACACACCAAACTTGTTACTGTTGTCTGCCAAAACTGAAGTCCTTTGGGTATGTGCCTCTTGAAGCGACCATGTTAATTAGATTTAATATTCTCTCTTAAACACCAGGGAGGCTAAACAACAATTCATCTGAGTTTGTTCTGATTTTAAGGAGAATACTATAATTAGAGACTAATAATAAAAATGTCAACTACTTCTTAAGACCTCTTAATGGCTAGCCTTCTCAAATCAAAGTATCTGGAACACAGGGAGTTCATGATCACAAGTTGATAGACAAAAGCTAAAGCAGATTTTCATGCTTGACATCAAGTGCAGCACAAGTTATTTTGGGGACATTCTGTTATGCTCTTCATATTCAAGATGATGATTTTAAAGCACTGCTTGGAAAATAGATATTTTACTTTTCAGCTTACAAGTGCCACAGCCTCTTTGTTCAAGACCTAATACACTATTGTCTGTATGGGGTTTAAAAAAAAAAAAAGATCATCAGTCACAAAAGATTTACTGACACACTGATGCTAAATACAAAGGAGAGAAAAAAAATAGCCTCTCCCCATTGCCTCCCCTAAAGTCATGTCTGCTAACCATTGTTCTCGCTGCATTAAAAATCTCCCTCTTCAGGAGGCTAGTAGTGTTCATACGCCCATCAACAAATACCCAGGGAGCCTGTTGCAGAAGTCAAGAAGAATGGTTTGGGAGGTATATATAGTTTGAAGTCTGGGACTTCTCTGATGTGCATGATTCTCCATGGGAAGCTACTACCTCTTTTGTTTTGAAGTACCTACATGCTCTGAGTCGACTCTATGGAAACCTGGATGGATAAATGCTTTAGGGAAAGCTGGGTATCTCTGCTGCTACACAGGCCCACACACAAAGGATAAAACCATCATTTCTGGAACAAAATGAGGAGCTCTCTATGGTTATAACAAATGCTCACAAATGTGTTTTCTGTCTTCTCAACAATGCTGTGGCTAGAGTCAATTTTATTTTCCTTTATGGGTAAAGGGTTTGATAAGAGTCAACTTATATGTGCAACAATGAATGAATGGAAATCCAAGTTCTCTATAAACCTTCATTAAAATCTCAATTAAAAATGTGATTATCTTTTATATTTTAATTTTAATATTTTCTTGAGATATTAATGGCACACAATAAACTGCATATACTTAAAGTGTAAAAAAAGAGTTAATTTGCAGAGATTGTAATTAGTCAAGAGTCCACATAGCACCTATATTAAGGGAGCCCATATATGAGGGAGGATCTGACCGTCAAGTACCAAGCCTATAATCTGAATCTACACTAAGGAAGATGGTTTCTGGCTAATACAATTATTCAGGGACTTATGAGGACCCTGAAAGAATCGATGGATTCCTTTTGTCACCAAGCACAACCTACAATGAAACCACTTCCAAATTTTCACCTCCAGGTCCTACCACTGTCCAAAGCCGACCACTATGCAACCATCTCTGATGGAACACCTCAAATCCTACATGTCAAACTCTCAGCAGCTTCCTACCTACCTCCGTGCCCAGCCTGCCTCCCCTTCTTGCTTTCTTCATCGAACACCCTCAGCTGTTGGGAGTCAGCAGCCTCAGGTCTTTCCTTAACTCCAGGTTTAATAATAGCATATCTCTGTGCTCCACTCCTAGGCATTCTTAGTATCCTTCTGTAAGAGCTGCTCCAAGCTAGGGATGTCATTTCTCCTGACAGCTACATCAGCAGTTTTCCTGAGCCTCTAGTGGGTTTTCAGTAGGCTGTAAATTGCACTGGAGATCACTCATCTTTCTCCTGTGGGTTCAAACTGCCAGAGAAGCACTGCCTTTCAGTTTACTGAGCAACTCCGTGTGGACTACACCTCCAGAGCTTCCTATAATCAAGCTTACTTTTTTCCCCAACATGATCTTCCTCATGCTACACCCCTATCTAAAAAACATTTGTTGTGTTTGTTCTTCACTGTCTCCAGGGTAAAGTTCAGCTCTTAGGGACGGTTTCGCTGCCTTTTATCAGCCTCCTCTCACCTTTATCCAAGGTTTCAGCACTCTGACTCATGATCATCAGAATGCCATGAATTTTAAGCTTCTTGCTTTTCCTTTAACTTCCTACCTCCAACAAATTTGTACTGGTACATACATCAAGAAAAAGTTGTCCAAATGGAAAAAAGGAATACTGCATGATTTAAAATCCAAAAAGTACAGAAAGTGTGCACCGGGGTTGTTTTTATGCTTTCTCCGTATCTATTCAATCTGTATGCTGAGCAAGCAAGTAATTTGAGAAGCCAGATTATATGAAGAATGTGGCATTAAAATTGGAGGAAGCCTCATCAACAACCCAAGTTATGCAGATGACACACCTTTACAGAAAATGAAGAAAACTTGAAGCATTAATTTCAGAAGATCAGAGACTACAGCCTTCAATATGATCTCAATATCAAGAAAAAAGTCCTCACCATTGGAAACAGCATGATATATGGAGCAAAGACTGAAGTTTTCATTGGCAACTCTGTCTCATACACTTTGGGCTTGTTGTCAGGACAGGACAGTCCTTGAGAAATGGTATCACTCTGGGAAAGGTGAAGGGTCACAGGAAGAAAGGACAACCCTCAACAAGATGGACTGACAGAGTGATTACAACAACAGGCTTGAACATGCCAGAAGTTGTGAGGATGGCACTGGTTATTGCAAGGTTTAGAATTGCTGTTCATTAGGTTCCTATGACATGTAATGAACTCGATGACACCTAACAACAACAACTTCAACACCTCGTTCAAGTTTTCCTCACAGCTATTACATCTTTCTCACTAGTCTTCATTCAGTCTCTAAAGAAACAGTTATCCTTTCCTCTGTGTTCTCATAATGATGCAGTCAATCCTAAAAATGATAGATGAGATAGTAGTTTTATGTGGCTATTGTTAGTTGCTATCAAGTTGGTTTCAACTCATGACAATAGAAGGAAACAGTATAAAGACAATGTTACCTGTTACTGAGTCACCTTCATGGTTGTTGGTATGTTTGAAGACACTTTATTTTGTCAACCCACCTGTTTGAGGATTTTTTTGTTTGACCCTCTGTTCAAAAACTCTCCTAAAGGCTCCATGAGAGAAAGATGGGCAACCTCTTCCTGTGTGATTTAAAGATCTGCAACACTCACTTGAAGGTCAGTTATGGCTGCTTTCAACTTGATGGCAATGAAGTTTTACTTTACCAAATATAAAGTACTTATTTAACAAATGGTCTTTCCTTATGATATATCCAGAATATGTGAGCCAAGGTCTTGCTATATATAATCTTTTTGAAGGAGTATTCTGGTTGTATTTCCTCTAATATGGATTTGTTTGTTTTCTGCACCTATGGCATTTATTGACATGGAAAAATTTCAGGACATATCATATGAATAGGAGCCAATGGTAATGAAGGAGGAAACAGAAGCTTCATTGAAGGAATTGGGAAAAAATAACGCCCCAGGAATCTATAGGATACCAATGGACTTGCTTCAATTAACAGATGCAACCTTGGATACACTCACCAGTTTATGCCAGGAAATTTGGAGGATGGCGGTCTGGCCAACATATTGGAAGAGGTCCATATTTGTTCCCATTCCCAAGAAAGGTGGTCCAACTGAATGTGGAAACTATCGAACAACATCATTGATATCACATGCAAGCAAAATACTGCTGAGGATCATTCAAAAATGGCTGGAACACTACCTAGATAAGAAACTGCCATGAGTTCAAGCAGGATTTAGAAGATGTTTTGGCACCAGGAATATCACTGCTGAAGTCAGACAGATTTTGGCTGAAAGTAAAGAATACCAGAATGTCTACTTGTGCTTTACTGGCTATGCAGAGGTGTTTGACTGTGTGGATCATGACAAGTTGTAGCTGACACAGAGAACAATAGGAATCCCAGAGCAATTAATTGTGCTCATGAGGAACGTTTATCAGGATCAGGAGGCTGCTGTGTGAATGGAGCAGCGAAGCACTGCATGATTTGGAGTTGGGAAGGGAATGTGTCAAGGATTTATTCTCTCTCCATATCTGTTCAATCTATATGCTGAGCAAATTATCCGAGAAACTAAACTCTATGAAGAGGAGTGTGGCATCAGGATTGGAGTGAGGCTCATCAATAACCTGTGATATGCAGATGACACAACCTTATTTGCTGAAAGTGAGGACTTGAAGCACTTGTGGCAGAAGATCAAGGAATGTAGCTTTCAGGATTCTTTCCACTAGATCAATAGGCAGTGTCATGGTGGACGAAGATGAGTATGAACTTGTTAATATCTTCACCTTGCTTGAATCCACAGTTAATACCAAGGTACACCTGATTCAGGCCATGGGCTTTCCAATTACTAGTTATGCATCAGAAACCTGGACAATGAATAGGAATGACAGAAAAAGAATGTATGCCTTTGAGCTGTGGTGTTGGAGAAGAGCACTGAACTTTCCATGGACGGCCAAGAAAATGAACAGATATGTCTTGGAGAGGGTGCAGCTGGAGTGTTCTTTGGAGGCAAGAATGATGAGCCTTTGCCTCACATACTTTGGACATATTGCTAGAAAGTGCTATTCCTTGGAGAGGGACATGATGTTGGAGGGTCGCCAAAGGAGAGGAAGACCCTAAACCAGGTGAATTGATTTGGTGACTGCTGCAATGGGCTCTTGTGTGTCAGGAAGTGTGAGGATGGCACATGACAGAACAGGGCTCAGATCTTGTTTTCATAGGGTCACTATGAGTCATGCTCTACTTGACAGCATCTAACAACAACAACATGGATTATGATGGCAGTTACATAACTCTATTGCTATATCAAGCACAGTTGTAAGCACTTTATATATATATATGAACCCATTTAATCTTCTTACAACCCTATTCAGTATTATCATTGTCCTCACTTTACAAATGAAGGAAAATAAAGCAAAGAAATATAGTTTCTTGCCCAAATAGCTAGGTTTGAACCCAAGAAGGCTGGATCCTATGTCTCAATTCATTATTGTTACCTTTATCACTCTTTACCATAGTGACTGATTTCATATTTATGTACTGCATTAGAACAGAAGTTCCATTGGGCAAGACTCTGTTCTACTCATCTTGCAGACAAATGCTTAGCAAAGTGTCCCCCACCCTCACCCCAGGTAGGTGCTTATGGTGTCTATTAGAGGGCAGATGGGAGGTCAGTCTCAGAGCATTGGGATTATATGGTCCTTTCCATGTTTATTAAATTAAATGGCCTTTCCTTTTACCTTCAGGGTAAGAACAAAGCCCTCAAAAAGACAGGCAGTACTTTCCTGCCGTTTTCTGTGACTTAATTACATAGAAAAATTAATCCTACTGCCAGCCCTAATTCAGACATTCAATCGGTGTAACTGGTAGCTGAGAGAAGGAGCCAAGGGCAAGACACATTCAGAATGAAGTATCCTGGCCCATGTGACTAAGACTCAAATCAGGGCTACAAGCTCAGATCTCTCAGGGCTCCACCTCAAGGGCTGCTGTTAAAATAATCCTTTTCAGTGTGCTGTGAGTAAATAAATTTCTCCCTGTAAATCTCATGTCCATTCATCCTTCCCTCCTATGGCTTCCTGCCTTCTGAGCTTTCTCCCTGGGTAACGATACATATTTAAATCTTCCATTATTGATTGCTCTAGGATTTAAGAACCTCCTCAAGAGCTTAACTACTCACCTTCCAAGTTATATTGCTATTCTGAAAGATGAGTTTCATTTTAAGTCTTAATGGGTCAAAGCTGAGGGCAATAGTTTAAGGGGTTCTTCATTCTCTGTCATTCTATTAGACTACCAATCTTGGTCATTTTTATAATTTTGAGTTTTGCTAAACACATCATTAACATATTCTGCCCAGGACTCTTTATTATGATCTCTTTCAGAATGATCAGTAGAAGTAGCCTAGTCTTTTTGGTCCCAGTGGAGCACAGGTTGAAGTTCAAGTGGTCCACTGGTCCTTTGGATTAATTGTTTCTTTGAACCATTGATTTTCTTTGCTCTTCCTTATTCCAGACAGGGAGAGACAGAATGTTACTGGCACCTCAGACAGCTATTCACAAGTCACAAGTACACACAAAAATGTTGCTGTCGCTGAGTGCCATTAAACTGTCTATTACTCATAGCAAGCTTAAGAACAACAGATCTGAACCTTCCTCCAGGTGACCTCAACTCAGGAAGATGCTAACGGGGAGGCTTGCTCAGAGGTGGTCTCTACCACTCCTGCTCTGTAGAGGCAGGTCTTTCATGGATACAATACTTAAATGTTTTTAAATCACCAATGGCATTCTCACATTAAATTTTTACTTTACAGGGTAATGAAACTGGAGCTTTAAGGAGATGAAGAAATTTACTTTAAACTACACACACAGGATTGCACAATGATTTAGAATTGACTCAGAGACAGCTACCAACAATGTAGAGTTAGACTATCTCAAGCCCACTGTTTCCACATCCAGAACTCCCCCTCCCCGCCCATCTTGCTCCTCCTTTGGATTGTGACTATTCCCAAAGAGAAATCTTTGTTCTCAGGAGTTTTCAAAATAAGGACTGGTGCCAACAGACTTGATACCTGGACAGATGTTATTAACTTATCTTCTAAGAATCATTGAGGAAGGGTGTAAATGGTCCTTGTTGGGATTCTGGAAGGACTATTTCCCGCTGGCTTCTTGTAGTTATGGTGACCACTCAACATCTTCTCAACTAACTGTCATTTTTCCAGTTGACCAATGCCCTTCTCGATATCTGATACCCTTGCAGGTGATCAAACTCTTCCAAGATACCTTCCTGGTGACAGATGCAATCCTAAGTAAAACTTCCCAGGTGGCCAACACTTTCCAAGGTGACAAGCTGATCTCCCAGGACACTAGTGCACTCTCAGATGACTAACCTCTCCCAGATGGCCAATACCTGTTTGTTAACTGATACCCTACCAGATTACTAACACCTTCTCCCAATAGCAGACACTTTTCCAGTGCTATAATATTTCTAGCTTTCTACTGTAAACTCTCAGTATTTCTATCTTCATGCTGTCAGCTTTAAGTCACACCTGATTCCTCTTTGTAAGCCCTCAGCTAGCTTCTTCTACAGTACCAGAGAAACTCCAGGTTGAGCTGCTTAATGAACAAGCTAGAGCTGAGAGCATCAGCCCTGTGTGAATGACTACAGAACTGCTCTCAAGTTGTGGGGGGAAAAGTCTTGGAAGCACATATTGCCTAGAAGTGTCAGATCCATTTACTGAGTAGAAAATTGTGCTTGAGGGGGAAAATCTTGGCCAGCTCCATGGATCTTCTCCTATTAAGAAAAAGGTGACTCTGTTTCTTGGCACTTACCACCACACAGAACCATTCTGGCTGCTCGGTATATAAACACAAGCAGGTTCCTTTTACTAAGTCTTTGTCAATATCCCTCCACATCTATAGGCTATTGTAATCTGCACATGTGTGCTCTTTAAGTCTAAACCACGCCGGCTTCTTAATGAATACTGAATGTTCTCCATTTAGAAATTTTAACATTTTAATAATTTGTCCTCTTTATAAATACACACACATGCTACCACTTGTATGTTCAAAATTAAAAGGTTATTAAAAAGTTAATAACTGTGCTCCCAAGTCCATCCAAGAATATACCCAATGTATAACAAAAGAAATAACAGAACAGTACTAACAGAAGAAAAGAAGAACTGCTTCTTTCCATTGGGCCTCTGGGCAGCAGAGCTGACCATTCTGGTTTAGAATTCCTCAGTCAGAACTTCAGATTGTATTTAAACAGCAATGACTCTTATTTTGGTTTACAGTTACACTGAGTGTATTCCTTGGTGGTATTTTAAGTGAAGAACTGGGCTCTTAATCAAAGGTGGATGTTTGAACCCACCTACCACCAAAGATAGAGAAAAGTGGGAGAAATATGAGTTAGTCCACTCCCATATAGACTTAAGAAATCTTCTGGTGTAGTTCTACTCTGCCTAATAGAGTTGAACTGAAGAATCAACAGTCGTAGGTTTTGGATAGAGTTTTACAAAATCCTTTCCTGCATATGGACCATAGTCTACTGATGGAGCAAGATACTATTATTTGAAATTGGGACTATGTTGCAACATTTAAGAAGGTAATATCAAAATATATGAAGTGTCCTTACCAAATCATTAAGAAAAATATCAACCCCATCAAAGGAAAAAATCAACAATGGACACAAACAGCTTATATAAACAAACAAACAAAAAAAAGATTAATAAGTGAAGAAATTTATGCTTAACCACACTAATAACTACTTCCTGCTCATATGGTACTTCCTAAAATTTTTCAGCATCAATCAATTCTTTATGGTACAGTGGTTCTGTGTTTTCATCTTCTTTTGATGTTGGAGAAGAGCACTGAACATTCCATAGGAGGTCAAGAGAACAAGCTGATATGTTTTAGAGAGGGTGCAGCTGGAGAGCTCTTGAAAGGCATGAATGATGAGGCTTCATCTTACATACTTTGGGCATGTTTCTGTTGTTGTTGTTGTTTTGGTTTTGTTATGTGTTGTTGAGTAGCCTGCAATCCATAGTGACCCTGTGTACAGCAGCTCTGAACCATTTCCTGTCATAGACATGTTGCTAGGAAGGGATATTCCTTGGAGAAGGACATGATGCTGGGAAAGGTGGAAGGTTAGTGAAGGAGAGGAAGACCCTCAACCAGGTGGACTGACATGGTAACACTGCAATGGGCGCTTGTGTGTGAGGAAGTATGAAGATAGATTAGGGTCCCTATCAGTAGTATTTGACTCAATGGTACCTAACAACAACTACTAACTTAACCATTAGTGATGAAGTACCATTTATTTCTAGAAAATGATCAAAGATTTAAGCAGAGGATAATTGCAAGAATTAGCATGGGAAATGGACATTTACATTTTTAATGAAGAGATATTTGGCAGCTTTTTCTCAGACTCTTAAAAGGGACACTTTCGCCTAATGTTTCCTAGACAAATAAGCAGACAGGGAAAGAAAGGCCTTTGTACAAAAATGTGTATGATAGCACAGATTATGAAAGTAAAAATTCATATAGTATCTCCATGTCCAAATAAATAATAAGAGACTTGTTAGGTGTCGCAGAGTTGAGTAAGACTCACAGAGTCCCTATGAGCAACAGATCAAACCTTGCCCTATCCTACATCATTGTCATAATCTCTGCCATTATCAAGTCCATTCTTGCAGTAATTGTGTCAATTTATCTCTTAAAGAGTCTTCTACTCTTTCACTGACCCTCTATTTTTCCCAATATAATGAGGTTTTTTGGCAAGGACTGAACAATATTGATGCCCAAAGTAAGAAGTTGCTTCACTATCCTTGTCTCTAAAGATCACTTTGGTTGAACTTCTCCCAAGAAAAATTTGTTTGGTTTTTTGGCAGTTATGGGATATTCAGTATTTTTTTGCCATCACTACAGTTCAAAGACATCATTTCCTCTTCAATATTCCTTACTCACTGTCCAAATATCAAATGCCTATGAAACAAGAGAAAATATGATGGTTGGGATTGTTGTTGTTGTGTGCCATTGAGTCACCTGTGACCCATAGCATCCTTATATTCCAGCAGCTCTGAACCCTGGCCTGTCCTGAGCCAGTCTAACAAATTCTGACACACCTACCCCCATTGTCCCAGTTACTATAACAATCCATCTCACCTGGGGTCTTCTTCTCCTGCACTGTCCATCCACCCTTCCAAGGATGATGTCCTTCTCCAAGGACCAGTCTTTCCTGGCCATGTGCCCAAAATATGTAAGTTGGAGCTTCAAAATCCTAGCCTTCAAAGAGGGACTTGGTTTCACCCTCTCTAAGACAGACCTATTTGTTTTCTTGGCAGTATGTTCAAAACTCTTCTCCAGCACCACAGCTTGAAGACTTTGATTCTTTTTCCATCATTCTTAGTCATTTTCCAGTTTTCTGAGGCACAACAAGTAGTTACAAAGACAATGGCCTGGATTAGGCACACTTTAGTCTCTAGACTGCCACTGTTGTTTTTCAGCACTCTGGAGAGGTCCCTGACAGCAGATTTCCTAATGGAACACATCTTTTAATGTCTGATTGATCTTACCATGGATGTTGACTGTGGATCCAAGTAAAATAAAATCACTGGCATCTTCAATTTATTCTCCATCCATCATGATAATGCCTATTGGTCCAGTGGTAAGGATTTTTATTTTGTTTTATTGTTTTGTTGTGATTTTAATGAAAGTTTACAGAAAATTTGGATTTTCACTCATTCATTATTGCACATTTTCCTCCCTCCTTTCCTCCAGATTTTTGTTTGCTTGATGTTGAGATGTAACACATATTGAAGGCTGTAGTCTTTGATCTTTTTCAGTAAGTGCTTTAAGTCTTCTTCACTTTCTGCAAGCAAGATTGTATCATCTGTATAGCTCAGGTTGTTAATGAGTCTTCTTCCAATTCCTGATGCCACATTCTTGTTTGTATATCTAACTTCTTGAATTATTTCCTTAACATATAAATTGAGTAGGTATGGAGAACAGATACAATCCTGACATATATCTTTTCTGATTTTATACCCTGCATTCTTTCTGTTTATATCCTTGTTCTGCTCAGACCACAGCTTCTTGGTCTATGGATAGATTTCACATGAGCACAATTAAGTATTCTAGGATTCTCTTCCTTCTCAGTGCTACCTATAATTTGTTACGATCCTTTACGTTGTCAATAAAACACATTAGACATCTTTCTAGTATTCTCTGGTTTCAGCCAAGATCCATCTGAAATCAGGAATTATATCCTTCATTTTTCAACCTCTTCTGAATCCAGCTTAAATTTCTACAAGTGCAGTTTCCTGTTCCAGCCATTTCTGAATAATCTTCAGCAAGATTTTACTTGCATATTAATTAATTAATGTTAACCACATTCTGTTGGTTCACATTTTTTTTGTGTGTGTGAGAAAAATTTATTACATTTAGAATTAGCCGGCTGGACTCAGTTTAGATGATCCCAATTTTGTTGGCAACATCCAAAGCATCATAATCAGGAGCAAGTCGAACATAGGCCTTCTTCTCTCCATCAGGCCTAATCAAAGTGTTGACCTTAGCCACATCAATGTCATAGAGCTTCTTT
>NW_006399821.1:6701952-6719574 GCF_000299155.1 Elephantulus edwardii | reverse complement strand
TTCTTTACAGCTTGTTTAATTTGGTGCTTATTGGCCTTGACATCCACAGTGAACACAAGTGTGTTGTTATCTTCTATCTTCTTCATAGCTGACTCAGTGGTCAGGGGAAATTTGATGATGGCATAGTGGTCAAGCTTGTTTCTCCTGGGAGCACTCTTCCGGGGGTATTTGGGCTGCCGTCGGAGTCTCAGCGTCTTAGACTGCCGGAATGTGGGTGACGTGCGGATCTTCTTTTTTTTTTTGGCTGTGGATGCCCTTCAGGACTGCCTTCTTGGCCTTCAATGCCTTTGCTTTGGCTTCAGTTTTGGGAGGGGCAGGGGCTTCCTTCTTCGCTTTCGGCGCCATCTTCGTAGAAAGGCTCACATTTTTTTTAATAGGACCAATTATGGATCTCCTCCAGTCATTTAACAAGACAGTAGCATATGATCAAACACCAATGGTAATGAAGGAAGATGTTCAAGTGCACCAAAGGTGTTGGCAAAAGATGTGGTGGAATTGATGGAATATCAAATGTGGTCTTTCAACAAATAGGTGCTGCCTAGGATGTGCTCACTAGTCTATGCCAAGAAGTTTGGAAGACCTGGTCAAATGACAAGAAGAGTAGGAGACTAGTTACAGGTTGCTTAAATAATAACACATTTATAAAATAAGCTATTAGGCAGTCACTGCCAAGTGTAATTCAGTACTTAACTTTGATGTACATATTAATCACCTTATGTTCTTCTTCAAAATCAGATTCTAACAAAGGCACTCTTGGTGGGGGCCTGAGAATCTGCATCTCCAACAAACACCCCAGTGGCACAGATACTGCTAGTCCATGGACCAAACTTTTTAGTGTTAAAGATATATATGTCTATTTACAACAAAAACTCATCTAGTATACAATGTTCAGTGAAAGAATCAGGTTATAAATCAATTATAAGTTTTGATAGATGTTCATCAAATTAGAAAAGCAGTGTATCAGGGCTGTATTCTCTCTATATATGTATTCAATCTGTGTGCTGAGCAAATTATTTCAGAAGTCACAATCTATGAAGAAGAATGTGGCATCAAGATCAGGACAAGACTCAACAACACCTGTGTTACGCAGATGACATACATAGCTTGCTTCCTGAAAGGGAGGAGGACTTGAAGCATTTGCTGTAGAAGATCAAAGAATATAGCCTTCAACATGGATTGTATGTTAACATCAAGAAAACAAAATTTCGCCTTTTTTTATCCAACATCTTAACAAGGCTACACTTGTGGTAGCTCCTCTCCGGCTTCGCGATGCCACCCAAGGATGACAACAAGAAGAAAGACTCCAGAAAGTCAGCCAAGAAGGACAAAGACCCAAGGCCAAGAAGAAGAAGTGGTCCAAAGGCAAGGTTCAGGACAAGCTCAATAACCTGGTCTTGTTTGACAAAACATATGAAAAACTTTGTAAAGAAGTTCCCAACTATAATATAACCCCAGCTGTTGTCTCTGAAAGACTGAAGATCCAGGACTCCCTGGCCAGGGCAGCCCTTCAGGAGCTGCTAAGTAAAGGACTTACCAAGCTGGTTTCAAAACACAAATCTCAAGTAATTTACACCAGAAACACCAAAGGTGGTGATGACCCAGCTTCTGGAGAAGATGCATAAACAGGTCCAACTAACCGTACATTTTAAAAAAGAAAACGTAATAAAAAAACAAAAAGGAAACAAAATTTCTTACTACTGAAGCAATGGGCAAAAATTGATGATAAAAATAGATGACAGATGGGAAAAAAAGATTTAAATGTAAGTTGTGAATGACTTCATCTTACTTGGATCCATAAACAAAACCTTAGTATTACCCTGAGATGTACTGCCCTGGGAAAGTCTGTAGTCAGAGACCTCCGCAAATTATTGAGGAGCAATGCTATCAGTTTGAGTACTAAGATACTTCTGATTCAGACCATGGTGTTTTTGTTCACTTGCTGTGCATGTGAAAGTTAGACAAAAAATAAAGATTACAGAAGAAGAATTGATGCCCTTGAGCTGTGGTGTTGGACAAGAGTACTGAATATTCCATGGACTGCCAAAAGAACAAACAAATACATTTTTGAGAAAGTACAGCTAGAGTGTTCCTTGGAGACAAAAATGATAAAGCTTCATTTCACATACTCTGAGCAGATTGGTAGGAGAGGGTATTCCTTGGAGAAGGACATCATGCTGGGAAAGATGGAGGGTTGATGAAAAAGTGAAAGACCCTCAACCAGATGGATCAACACAGAGACTGCTGCAATGGGCTCGAGTGTGTCAAGCAGTGTGAGAATGGCTAAATCTAGAATAGGGTTCAGAACTATTGTTCATATGATCACTATGGGCCATACTTGACTCAGTCACACCTAACACCACCACCAAAATGCAAGCACTGTGATGCAAAGCAATGAGAATTTAGGACATACTTTTTTTTTGCTTGCTTGCATTTTCTGTATGTTCCTACAGTGAAAGAGGACCCCTTAAGCACCTTAAAAGGAGTAGAGGCAAAAATCACCAATGAATATAAACTTACTATATTTGGGGCTCATACCTACTGCCTACCTATCCTGTGTGCCCACATGAAATAGACAATATTCTCTGTCCCTCTGTCAGCCATCATTTAAATGCTATTTCAGGTGAATGTTCTCTTCTAAAATCCCTTTGTACACTGGGAAAAAAAATTACTCATTTTTCCCTGCCATGGAAAAGCTGTAATTCTGACTATTTAAGATTACATTTACAATTCTTCATAAAACTCAAGATGATGGCTTTCCAATCCCCTGCTGTAGGAAGGAAACCTTATAATTACCAAGCATCTGTCTCTGAATTCATAGTCCAGATCTTATAGCCAGAAGATGCACTGTGAGTCAGTGAACACAAGGACAGAGTGAGCTAACCAGAAAATGTACACCAAATCCTGAAAACCATGTGCCTGAATAGCTCACATGAGGAAAACAGCCTCTAACACTATATGATAGGCTGACTAGGAAAATTAAAGTCAGCAATTTGAATGTCTCAATGCTAAAAGCAGAGTTCAGTAACAAAGCATATTTACTTCATAATAATCCTTAAACCAAAATCCATTTCCCAAATTAGACTGAATAAACAATGTCACTTACAAAGTCAGCAAGCTCTAGACCAACAGTGGTATTAATGGAAACAAGGTTAGAACAATTGGAATGAGGATGGGAATCAAGCACCCAAAATATAGAGAATTAAGTCGGGGAAGGGCTCTGAAACACTATACCTTATAATCACAACAACGTACACTTCCCAAATGAAGAAAGAGTTTGGCAGTGTGGAATAATGGGAGAGTCAAACGGACCTAGGGTTTTTAATTTACACTCACTGTGCGCCTTGGCCTAATCATGTATGTCTGCTCAGTTTTGTTATGTAACATTTGGCTGATAAAATTTATTGTAAAACCAAGTTGGGAGCACAGGTCCAGTAGGATGCCTATGTTATCATTATAGGAGGCATCAGAAGAGTGATTTATTGAGGAGCTCATATCATTTGCCCAAGGGCCCCAGCCATACATGAGAAGCAAGGTCTAAACCAGGGCCCATCTCACTCCACAGCCCATGCACCCCATCTCATGGTGCCACTCTACAACCATTTGCCAATGTTTTTCCAACATGCATCCCTTATAGTATCTTTCCTCCTGCCTCTATCCACTGACTGGAGGAGATCTATATTTGTTCCTGTCCCAAAGAAAGGTGACCCAACAAAATGTGGAAACTACAGAACAATCTCACTGATTTCACATGCCAGCAAGATTTTACTGAAGATTATCCAAAAACGACTGGAACAGCACATCAGCAGAGAACTGCCAGAAGTCCAGCCTGGGTTTAGAAGGGGTCGTGGTACTAGAGATACTGTAGCTGATGACAGATGGATCTTGGCTGAAAACAGGGAATACCAGAGGAATGTCTATCTGTGTTTCATTGACTATGCAAAGGCATTTGACTGTGTAGATCATAACAAACTATGGCTGACTCTGAGAAGAATGGGAATCCCAGAACACTTGATCATTCTAATGCGAAACTTATACTTGGACCAGGAGGCAGTCGTCAGAACAGAGCAAGGGAACACTGTATGGTTCAAAATTGGGAAGGGCGTACGCCAGGGATGCATCCTATCTCCATACCTTTTCAACCTATATGCAGAACAGATTACCCGGGAGGCTGGGCTCTATGAGGAGAAATGTGGGGTCAAGATTGGTGGACGATTTATCAACAACCTGCGTTATGCGGATGACACAACCCTGCTTGCTGAAACTGAAGAGGACCTGAAGCGCCTGCTGTAGAGTGTCAAGGACTGCAGCCTACAATATGGATTGAGGCTCAATGTCAAGGAGACAAAGATTCTCACCACTGGACCAACTGGCAGCATCAGGATGGATGGTGAAGAGATTGAGATTGTACACAGCTTTAGTTTGCTTGGCTCCATAGTCAACAGTCTTGGCACCAGCAGCCAGGAAATTAAAAGGCACATTACCATGGGAAAGTCTGCTGTTAGGGACCTCTCCAAAGTACTGAAGAGCAATGGTGTCTCTCTGGAGACTAAGGTGTGTTTGATACAGGCTTTGGTCTTCCCAATCACATGTTATGCATCAGAGAGTTGGACAATGGCCAAGGAGGATAGAAGGAGAATTGATGCCTTTGAGCTGTGGTGTTGGAGAAGAGTATTGAGAATACCATGGACTGCTAGGAAAACAAACAGATTCGTCCTGGAAAGGGTTAAACCAGGTGGCTCCTTGGAGGCAAGGATTCTGAGGCTTCGTCTAACATACTTTGGACATGTTGTGAGGAGAGACCGGTCCTTGGAAAGGGACATCATGCTTGGGACTGTGGAGGGACAGCACAGGAGGGGAAGGCCCTCCATGAGGTGGATTGATTCAGTGACTGGGATAATTGGAATGGGAGTGTCAGAGACAGTGTGATTGGCACAGGACAGAGCGGAGTTTAGGGCTGTTGTACATAGGGTCGCTATGAGTCGCAGGCTACTCGACGGCACATAACAACAACAACAACCTGCCTCTATCCACTGCTATCAGAGTCTGTTTCACTGTCTATCCAAAGGCAAAATGCCAAAAGTACTAATCCACATTTCCTCTTTTGGTTACTTTAGTTTCTTGGTTTTTGGTTTTTTTTTTAATATTTATTAGAAATCTTAGATTGAATATAAATGGTAAGACTATATATTCCAATACTTTTCCAACTGCCAATCACCAGAGTCCCCTATCCTCTATTCAATAAAGTGAGGATTCTCTGTCCCCATAGCAAACCAGCTTTCCAGTTAGCACATTATTCCAACCATGACAGGTTTGACTCAGTGGTAACTCCACACCCAACAGACAAGAATGCTGGTAATTTCTCCCAGTTCAGTGACAACTGATGATCCTGAAAGTCCATGTGAGGAATGATCCAACCTAGTGACCATCTCCCTCACTATCTCTCTCTCCTGCCTCTGCTCCTTTGATCTCCTGTACCACTCCTCTCCAGCCCACACACTGCGCTGTCACTAGCTGGAGCAGAGCTGCCTTTCCCTAGAACAGATTTTGTTTGGGAAGCCAGAAATGGAGGCTAAAGTAGGTGAAGTCACCTAAAGGCCAGCAAAATGTTTCTGAGAAGTCAAGCTGAGCTTACACAACAACTAGCCAGCAAACAGCACCAAAAGCCTCCAGAATGTTTCACTACCAGACATTTAAATATTTCTAACAGTCCAAGAATATCCTGATTCTAACACGACAAGTCTTAGAAACCCACAGTTCTGGGAAGACCTAGATGGTAGGTTACCGATAGCCCTCCCAGCAGGGAGAGAACCCATCAAAGGTGTGAGACTCAGGGAACTTTGGGAGCGGGCTTAGCAATCCAGTGTTGTTATAACAACAACTATACCTCAAGTGTGGTTAATAAGAATTTATTTTCTCATAGTTTAGAAAGCTAGAAGTCAACATCTAGAAACCAGTTCCAGGAGAACTGTCAGCTCTGTGAGAAAGCCTTGGTTTTCTGTCAATATTTATAGGGCTGGAGCCCTTCGAGAGCTATCTTCATGTGTCTTGGCATCAACCTGCTCCCAGGTCTTGGAGGGTCACAGTATAGGGACACTAGGTCCATCGGATGCATTCTACTCCTGGATGTGGTTTCTAGGAGAACTGAGTTTTTTCCAATCTCTGCACACTTATCCAAAGCCTTTTATGTCTCAAAAAAGACTGACTCTTTCTGATCATTTGCTATGCACCTGACAGTTGACAATGAATAAGGAAGACAGAAAAAGAACTGATACCTTTCAGCTGTGGTGTTGGAGAAGAGTACTGAACATCCCATGGATCCAACAAATATGTCTTGGGGAAAAGGCATCCAGGGCGCATGCTTGGAAAGGTAGAGTGTCAATGAAAGAGAGGAAGCTCCTCAATCCAGTGGATTGACACGGCAACTGCTGCAATGGGATCTAGTGTGTCAGGAAGTATGAGGCTGGCATAGGATAGAACAGGACTCATATCTGTTGATCATAGCTTGTACTTGACTCGATAGCACCTAACAACAACAACATAGTAAGAAAGATTAATGAACATACATATAGTCACACTGGAGCGCAGAGAAGCCAAAGCACAAGGAAGAATTCAAGATACTAAAGAGTTGAATAGATGATTTCAAAAGGCAGCACGGGATGACAAAGCAAAATATTACAATGAAATGTGCAAGGAGTTGGAGTCGGAAAATCAAAAGGGCCGAACTCGCTCAGCATATCTTAAGCTCAAGGAACTGAAGAACAAATTCAAACCTCGAGTTGCTCTAGTCAAGGATGCTTCCGGCAGAATGTTAAATGATCCAGGAAGTATTAAAAGAAGATGGAAAGAATATACTGAGTTACTGTGAAATGAATTGGAAGACAAAGAAGAATTTCATGAAACAACATATGAGCAAGAGCCTACGGTGATGAAAGAAGAAGTTCAGGCTTCTTTGAAGGAAATGGCGAAAAATAAGGCCCCAGGAATAGATGGTAAACCAACTGACGTATTTCATCTAACAGATGTTGCCCTGGACGTGCTCACCAAGTTGTGCCAAGAAATCTGGAGAACAACCACTTGGCCAACTGACTGGAAGAGATCTATAATTCTTCCTATCCCAAAGAAAGGTGGCCCAACAGAGTGTGGAAAATACAGAACAATCTCACTGATTTCATATGCAAGCAAGATTTTACTGAAGATTATACAAAAACAACTGGAACAGCACATCAGCAGAGAACTACCAGAAGTCCAGGCTGGGTTTAGAAGGGGTCGTGGTACTAGGGATATTGTAGCTAATGTTAGAGGGATCTTAGCTGAAAGCAGGGAATACCAGAGGAATGTCTATCTGTGTTTCACTGACTATGCAAAGGCATTTGACTGTGGATCATAACAATCTATGGCTGACTCTGAGAAGAATGGGAATCCCAGAACACTTGATCGTTCTAATTCAAAACCTATACTTGGACCAGGAGGCAGTCGTCAGAACAGAGCAAGGGAACACTGCATGGTTCAAAATTGGGACGGGCGTACGCCAGGAATGCATTCTATCTCCATACCTTTTCAACCTATATGCAGAACAGATTACCCGGGAGGCTGGGCTCTATGAGGAGAAATGTGGGGTCAAGATTGGTGGATGATATATCAACAATCTGCGTTATGCAGATGACACAACCCTGCTTGCTAAAAATGAAGAGGACCTGAAGCACCTGCTGCAGAGGGTCAAGGACTGCAGCCTCCAATATAGATTGAGGCTCAATGTCAAAAAGACAAAGATTCTCACCACTGGACCAATTGGTAGCATCAGGATGGATGGTGAAGAGATTGAGATTGTACATAGCTTTAGTTTACTTGGCTCCATAGTCAACAGTCTTGGCACCAGTAGCCAGGAAATTAAAAGGCACATTGCCATGGGAAAGTCTGCTGTTAGGGACTTCTCCAAAGTACTGAAGAGCAATGATGTCTCCCTTCAGACTAAGGTGTGTTTGATACAGGCCATGGTCTTCCCAATCACATGTTATGCATCAGAGAGTTGGACAATGACCAAGGAGGATAGAAGGAGAATTGATGCCTTTGAGCTGTGATGCTGGAGAATAGTATTGAGACTACCATGGAGTGCTAGGAAAACAAACAGATTCGTCCTGGAAAGGGTTAAACTGGGTGGCTCCTTGGAGGCAAGGATTCTGAGGCTCCGTCTAACATACTCTGGACATGTTGTGAGGAGAGACCGGTCCTTGGAGAAGGACATCATGCTTGGGAGGGTGGAGGGACGGCACAGGAGGGGAAGGCCCTCTATGAGGTGCATTGATTCAGTGACTGCGATAATTGGATGGGAGTGTCAGAGACAATGCGATTGGCACAGGACAGAGCAGAGTTTAGGGCTGTTGTACATAGGGTTGCTATGAGTCGCAAGCGACTCAATGGCACATAACAACAAACAACAACATAGTCACATTTTAGTTAATATTTGTATTGGGAATAATAATGATTTGTCATCAGCTTTAACCCAGCAATTATATTACAGCTGAACTGAGTATCAAAAATTACAACATAGTCTCAATTTCCAATGATAAATGTACAAATTAGAATTCTAACGTAGATGAGCTTACTTTAAGAAACAAATATCTCACAAAGAAAGTAAAATATAAATAAGATTTTAAGTAACTGATGTGTATTAGATATCCTTTGGATTGTCTTTACAAAAATAAGATTGACTCAAAGTTAACATCTAATCCCATAGTCTGTATCTTGCCTTATTAAAATATCTGCCACCAATCCTGTGTTCTACTGTCAAGTATTCAATATAGCATTATTAGCCATTGGTCAGTGTTAACTCTCACCATGTGATCAAGCCACTTACTCAACTCACTGTCATGAAGTTGACTTAACTCATATCTCCTTCAGCTTTCTAAGACTTTAAATCTTTACAGAAGACTTCTCATCTTTCCCTTCCAGAGTACCTGATAAATTTGAACTGCCAACCTCATAGTTAGCAGCCTAACCCATTAGTAGCTATGTCACCAGGCTAAATGGCTGGGTTATTGGCATTAAGTGCCATCGAGTTGAGTATGATTCATAGCAACCTTATGAATAACTTGAATCTTTTCCTGTGCCATCCTCAGACCTCTAACACATTCAAGCCCACTGCTACAGTCATTGTGTCAATGCACCTTGTTGGGGGTCTTCCTCTCCTCCAGTGATCCGCCACTTTTCCAAGGATGATGTCCCTTTCCAAGAAAAAGCCTCTCCTAGCAGAATGGCCAAAGTATGACCATGGCTGAAGAGTTATGCAAATGTTAGATGTTTGAGGCTCATAAGGGGAATGGATCAGAACACACAGATAACATGTGTTAAATGCTAACATGGGACTTGGTCAGTTTGTCATCTTGTCAGGCTTAAATTGAGCAGGTTCAGAGGCAGAAAACTGGAATCTCAATGCCATACAGAAAGAAGCAGCAAGGAGTGCAGAACATCCATTGGACCAGATATTCCTGAATGAGAAGTGAGACTGAGACTTCAGTGAGACCAGGACAGTGGCCTTGATGGTAGTTCAAAGACATCAACAGCAGTAAAAGTGGTGGCAGTAGTAGATATGGTAGTGAACAGGATACTGGTGTGAGATATCTCTGAGCCAGGTCTGCCATGCTATGGAGCTGGGACTGTCTTTTCATTGCTGTTGATGGAGATTCTTCCCGTTTGTCAAGTTAGTCAAAGTATACCCATGTATGCTGCACAGCTTCTATATTCTACCATATATGTAATCGGCACAGGATAGGATTGATGGGACCTGGGATAATTAATCAGATAAAAAAACAGGCTAATTCCATAATGGTGAGAATCACAGCCTAATCAAGTTGACACATATTTTGAGGGAACACAATTCAATCAATAACAGCAGCCATCCATAGCTTCACATGCTGTGTTCAGGAGGACAGTTCGCAAACTTCACACCAGGCACTATTATTTCCTCTCTTCATATCAAAAGTGGGTATTGTTGAAATGTCATCTTTAGGATTTCATCGCTTTGGATTAAGACCTTGTGTCCTAAAATATTAAAAATGAAAATAGCTTTAAATGTAGGGATGCAAATCATCATCCATTATCATAATGACTTCTCTATTCTTTCTTAGGTGTCAAGAGGCTTTTTCATAAGGAGGAAAGAGGCAGGGATGCCTTATAAGAGGCAGAGCCCCATCCCTGACACAAGTGTAACCTTTTTCACAAGTCTATTACTTTCCTTATCAGCAACTTTAAAAGGAAGCACTGAGAGGTTTTCTCCCAACTTTTTGTTTGGTATTTTCTTAATTTTTTAAGCATCACCAACAGAAACTTAGAATACAGAATATAGTATTTATTGCCCGAAGCTATTTCAGGAAGCTATGTTCATCAAACATATTTACCTCACTGAATACACAGTATGTTAAAAACTGTGGCTTAAATGCCAGAGTGCTTGAAGTCTCATGAGCAGGAAGCTAAACTATAGAGTCTGATTTGGAGGGCCGAGTCAGCTGAGATTCTGCCAGAAGCTTGGCTCTAAGGCTACTGCACTAGGAGTTAGGAAACAGGAGGAAGTGAGGTTCTTTGTTTCATTGTTGACTCATAGCTGACCCTCCAGCAGGTTTTCAGAGGTAGTAAATAACATGGGAGGAGACTGTCCATCCTTATCCCATGGAGCAGTTAGATGTGAAACACATGCCTTTGGGATTGTGGCACAGTTTCTTACCACTAGGTTACCAGCGCTTTCATTAAGCATTTCTATTCTGAAACACCCAAATTACAAAAGATCAATTTCCCCCCACCATTTGATACTAAAAATAAAAATAGGTAGAAAGGTAGGAAACACAAGTATCCATCAATAGACTAAAAACAATAAAATGTATTATCCAACCATAAACAGAAATGAAATGCTATATACACTCTCTAAAATAACTCAGGGCTGTTGAGTCAGAAAGCTTACAGGTGACCTTCTGGCCAGTTTCTGAGGTTGTAAGTTGCATGGGTGGAGATCGCTCATCTTCCTTCCTAGTAGCTTCTGGAGAATTCAAACTACCAGAGAGATTCAAACTACACAGTCTCTGGGTTAGCAGTGCCAACTTCCTACAAACTACACAGCACAGTTAAGTCTTAAAAATATTATACTGGGTGAAATAAGCTGGAGAAAAGGAAAAATATTACATCATCCCATTTATATGAAATATCTATAATAGGCAAGAGATCAAAGCTTCTTAGTGGCTAACTGGCACTGGGGCATGAAGGAAAAGGAAGTTCTAGCTAAGGATGCACTGCGTTTCTGTTTGGAGTGATAAAAAATTTTTGAATTAATAGAGGTGATGACTTAAAATTTTTATTGAAGTTATATATTTTTAAAACATAATAAAGTATTTATTAATGGCTGACAAGGCCTATAAGGAGGAGGGACTAGGAGTTATTACTCAAGAGTACTGTGCTGTTCCTGAATGACGATGAAAAACTTGAGAATGGATAGTGATTACAGTGAAAGTAATTAGTGTCACTAAAATATACACTTAACAATTAAATATGCTCACCAGCCTGTGTCAAAAAATTTGGAAGACACTTGGCCAAAGGACTTATTCCCAAACAAGGTGACCCAACAGAATGTGGAAATTTTTCAACCATATTACTAATGTCACATGCAAGTAAAATCTTACTGAAGATTATTAAAAAAAAAAAAAAGACTAGAACAGACATTGACATAGAACTGCCAGAAATTCAAAGAGAATTTGGAATTTAGAAGATGTATGGCACTAAGGATATCACTGTCGATGTCAGATGGCTCTTGGCTTAAAACAGAGAATTCTAGAAAGGTTATCTACTTGTGTTTTATTGGCTTTTATTGTGTTTTATATGCAAAGGCACTTATGAATTATAACTAATAATGGCAAAACAAGTTGAGAAGAATGGGAATTTCAGAACACTTAATTTTGGTCATGTAAATCCTGGACCTAGACCAAGAAGATGTTTTTCTGAACACAGCAACGGAATACTGCATGGTTTCAATTCAGAAAGGTGTATGTCAGGGCTGTACTCTTTCTCCATACCTAATCAATCTATATGGTGAGCAAATCATTTGAGAAGGTGGACTTTATGAAGAAGAACATGGCTTAGGATCAAAGGAAAACTTATCAACTGTTTGCATTATCTAAGCTTGCTTGCTTGCTGAAAGTGAAGAGGACTTTAAATACTTGATGTAGAAGATCAAGACTACAGCCTTCAATGTGGATTATATATCAACATCAAGAAAACAAAAATCCTTACTACTGGGCCAAAAGGCAAGATCATGACAGATAAAGAAAAGATTAACTTGTCAACTATTTCATTTTGCTGGGTTCCACAATCAACACCCTTGGTATCAGAAGTCAAGAAATCAAAGAATCTATTGTACTGGGAAAACTTGCTGTCAAGAACTTCTCAAAGGTACTCAGGGGCAATGAAAGCAGTTTAAAGACTAAGGTGCCCCTGATTTAAGACATAGGGCTTTTTCAATTACCTGCTATGGATCTGAAAGTTGAGTAGTGAGTAAGAATGTCAGAATAATTGATGCTTTTGAGTAGTGTTGGAGAAGAGTACTAAACATCTCATGGACACTGTCCAAGAACACTGTCTTGGAAAATGTGCAACCAGGTGCTACTTGGAGGCAAGGATGATCAAATTTTATCTCACATACTTTGGGCATGTTGTTAGGAGGGGTCAATCCTTGGTAAAAGAAGGGAAACATGGAGGGTCTGCAAAGAAAGAGAAACTTCTCAATAAGATGTATTGACACAGTGACTGTAATAAACGGTTAACATATATCAGAGATGATTAGGATGACAAAGGACAGGGCAAGGCTCAGCTCTGCAATCAAGTCAGTGCCACCTAACAAAAAATATAAATATAAAATATAAATATAAAAATATAAATATCTCACAACATAATTTTTAAAAGTATTTAAAAGAATAGATAATATTTGATAATTTAGGTGATTAATTTTCGACATTGTTATTCCTTGTGGATAGTACCCCTGAGGTATCTGACTCTAAGATGAAAGAATACCAGACAATGGGTAGAAAGAAAAATAAGGTGATTTTCCACTTAATAAAGGTAATCTTTGCCGTAATAGTTTTGTTGTTGTTAAATGTTGTTGAGTGGAGTATGACTCATAGTGACACTATGAAGGGCAGATGTGAATCCTGCCCTAACCTGTACAATCCTCTTCATCTCTTCCACACTAGAGTTCTTTGTTATTGGTCTTTTATCTTTCACTGACCCCTCCACCTTTCAGAGCATAATGTCTCCTTCCAAGGAATGGCCTCTCCTAACATGCCCAAAGCACATGAGACAAAGTTTCATCCTTCCCTCTAAGGAATGGCTATACCCTCTCAAACCTGTATTTGTTCTCTTGGCAATCCAGATGTTACAGAGAAAATAATTACAACCAATAACTTAATTAACTTCTGACTAGAGGGAGACCCCCTGGTTATTTTTAATCAATCATAATTATCTCACTTCTTAGATGTCTAATGCTCTATAATAGAAAGAATACAAGTGAATGACTTTAAATAAATTTATTCTCTCAGTTTAAGAGGCTAGAAGTTCAAATTTAGTAGATAGCTCCTGGGAAACGCTTATTCTCTGTGTTGGTTCTGGGAGAAAGTCTTTGTCTTCTTTCAATAACTGTGGACATAGCAATCCTTAGAGGTCTCCACATGGCTTAGCAATCTTATCAATCTTCCCCTGGTCTAGGAGGTTCTCCGTGCAGAAAGTCTGGATGTAAATGATGTGCTCAGTTCTTCTTTCTTGGTGGTACTGAGTTTCCTGATCTCTACTTGTTTAATAAAATTTTTTTCCTTGTGTTAATACTTTTTCTTTTTAAAATTTTATACTGGTTTATTTACAAAGTTCATATACATTGTTTTTCACACCGGATCTTTCCCATTTCCTTCAACTCGCATTTCATCCATCAAATTGTGCGACCCTATGATTAACATCCTCTCCTTGGATCCTCATACTCATTCTACAATAATAGTCGTATATAATATTTGTCCTTATGGAACTGAGTTAGCTCACTTAGCATAAGGCTCTCCAGTGCCTCCCAAGTTAGGTAGTAATTTACAACATCATTGCTCCTGCGTGCTGCGTAGTATTCCATCGGGTGAATGTACCACAATTTCCCAATCCATTCGATTGTGGCTGGACATTTGGGCTGTTTCCTTATTCTTGAAATGATGAATAACGCTGCTATAAATATTGGTGTGCAAGTCTCTGTGTCTCATTTCTCATTCTCTTGGAGTATATTCCAAGCAGTCATATAGCTGGGTCAGACAGAATTTCTATGTTCATCTTTTTGAGGAAGCGCCAAACTGCCATTTAGAATAGTTGTACCAGTTTACAATCCCACTAACAATGTATAAGAGTTTCTCTCTCACAAAATCCTCTCCAACATTTATCACTCACTGTTAAACTTTGCCACTGTTACTGGAGTGAGATGGTATCTCATTGTGGTTTTGATTTGTATCTCTCTTATTGCCAGTTATTTTGAGCATTTCTTCATATGTCTGTTTGCCATCTGAATATCTCTTTGGATATATAAAAAAGATTCATACAAGGTATACTTAATTCTAAAGACTGCATCCTGGTTTCATTAACGTAATATCAGAGAGATTAGGATTTCTTACACAAATGGTAACTGTATCAGATTACAATGATAATGATGATGATGATGATGATGATGATGATGATGATTGTCTTCAAGTCAAGCACAACTCATAGCGACCCTATGAACAAAGGCCTGAAGCCCCTCTACAACTATCAACATATATCAAAGTTCATAGAGTTTCCGATTACAATACAGTTAATAATTACATAACAGGCAAGCTGATACATGTTTTCAGATGACTCATATCTAAAATGTATAGCATCCTGCAGCACTTCCACAATTGCATCTTCAAGAATATGAACATGTATGGCTAAGCAAAATTGATAAGAGTGCATCTAAATGCCAATCAATCTCCACAATAGTCTATGTGTTTCCTATTGCCAAAGGGGCCTTTTAGAGTAGTGAGAGAAGATCTTCACCCTGAAACCTATGCGTCCCTTTTCAAAAGCAGGAAATAGCTAAGAGAATACGCTGTCCCCTTTTCCTTATGAATCAGGATGAAATCTCTCTCAGGGAGGAGTGATAGGGAATAGCAAGGAACACACTGACAAAGGAGATTAATCAGAACTGGTTTTGACAAGCACTGTGGCAATAGGACGATTAAAACAAGCTTGCAAGGAATATTCAACCTGAATCCTTCTGATCATGTGGAGATTTTTGAAAGTATTTCTTTGAGTTTATTAGGTTTAATTTGTTTGTGTATAAAGGATGCTCATCTAGATGATAACATAATTATGGTAAAAACAAAAGGGGGAAAATATGGGAAGCCAATACTAAATATTTGTAATAAACTGAATGCTATTTCAATAAAACAAAACAAAACAAAAAATTAATAACTCAGTTTCAAAATAGGCAGAAGATATGAAAAGACTTTTCACCCAAGAGTATATTCAGACAGGGATAAAATACTCAGAAATACTCAAAATCACTAGCTATTATTAAAGAGATGCAAAGAGATACTTTCCGTGAAAGTGGCCTTATTTAAAAAGAGAGTCCTTGAAGATGTACTTAGTTAACATGAGGTCATCTTGAAGCATAATGAGAACAGCATCTAGGTGAGAAGAGATCTAGGTGAGGACAGCTTCCCTAGCACTACAATGTTCCTCTCTTCACAGAAACTCCACTCAGGTTCTCTGTCCTAGAGCCTGCCTGCAGCCAAGGGTCTTCACAGCTAAGGCACATTTACACCACCAACTGACTGTGCATAGTTGTTAACCCTAGTCCACATATATTTAGGGTGGGGATCCTTCCATATTTACCTCTAGTTATTCTGTGGACAAACCTACAGTCTGTGGCATTCCTTACAGCGCAGCAACTAACGTAAGCAGACCATACCTTTCTCAGAGCCACAGCTTCCCTGCATTTAAAACAAGGGTGAAGACACAGGCCTATTCACAGTGGCTCATGGAAAGCAGTCTATAAACCATACTAAAAACTAGAAAGGTTTGGACATAGCACAGACATGAACTATTTCTAGGGCGAGAAGTTAGAACCCATAGTTGGGCCACATGAGATAGTTTCATGTCCTCAGCACTCCAGGAGTGTACCAGCAGCTGGGCACTCACATCCTGCTGAGGTCCACACCTGCTGGTCACACACACACATGCTCACATGCACACATGTGCAAGCACACATACAATCAATCACCCACATACACACGTCCATATGTATGCTCATGTTCACAAAGACCCAGACCTACTGACACTATCATCCTACTGAGAGTAATCAACCCAACCATCACCAGTGAGTTCCTTGACTGCCCAACTCAGGCACATGTAAGGTCAGGAAGCCAGTTTTCAAGCTATTCAGGTCCATTAGGTAGGACCTGGCTTTGTTAACCTCACTGGCTCAGTTTTTCAATTTCTATTTAGGAGATTATTAACTATGAAATCTGAGACAAATTTCCTGCTTGGCATCCAAAAGAAATAAGTATGTCATCATTTTTTATAGTAATACCAACAACTCAGAATCAAGTTTTTCTTCTTACTAAACTAAGGCGAAACAAACCGCTCCAATTCACAAAAACCAAATGAGACCATATGTCTTCAGGGGAGGAGACAATGCCACCAGTTGTTGTTAGGTGTCATCAAGTCAAGTATGATTTAAAGTAACCCCATGAATAACAGATTTTAACTCTGTCCTATCTTGTGCCATCTTCACCATCTTGGACATATTTGAGCCCATTGCTGTAGTCATTGTGTCAATACATCTCATTGAGGGTTTTCCTCTCTTTTACTGACCCTTCATCTTTCCAAGCATGTTGTCCTTCTCCAAAGAATAGCAATTCCTAAAAGCATGCCCAAAGTATGTGAGAAGCTTTATCATCTTTGCCTACAAAGAGCACTCTGGGTGCACTTTCTCCAACACATATCTCTTTGGTTTTTGGTAGTCCATGGGATATTCAACAGTACTCTTCTCTCGCACCACAACTCAAAGATGCCATTAGATCTCCTTCAAATTGTTAGGCCCTATCAAGTCAATGATGATTCACAGTGACTATGAACATCAGAGCTGAACCTTCTCTATCCTATGCCATCTTCATGATCTCGATCATGCTGTTTAAGCCTACTATCAGTGCATTAGGGATATATCCTGTCAAGGAAATATTTAAAGTACAAAAGAGCAAGGGTGTCAGTTTAAAGACTGAGATGTGCCTGATGCTAGCCACAGTATTTTCAGTTGCATGTGAAAGATGGACAATAAGAAAGAAGACTGAAGACAAATTGATGTCTTTGAAATATGGTGCTGGTAAAGAGAATTAAATATGTCATGGACTGTGAAAACAACAAACAAATCTGTCTTAGAGGAAATACAACTAGAATGTTCCTTAGAGACAAGGATGATGAAACTTCCTCTCATTTACATTGGCAGGTTATCAGAAGGACCTGTTCTTGAAAAAGACATCATGCTGAGGATGGTTGAGGTTCAGTAAAGGGTAGAAAAACCCTCTTTTAAATTAGGCTAGTCTTTTT
>NW_006399821.1:6692674-6701176 GCF_000299155.1 Elephantulus edwardii | reverse complement strand
CTGGGGGAGAGGGTGGCAGAAAGTAGCCTAGATAAAATTCTCTGGATACCCTAGGCATTTTTTTTCCTACCCAGGGGACAGATGGCACAATCTGGGGACTGAGAAGCTCACCCTGAGGGCCATGACGGCTCACCCCGAGCTGAGGGCCGAAGACAGCTCGCCCCAGGCAGAGGGCCATGACGGCTCACCCCAAGCTGAGGGCCGAAGACAGCCCGCCCTGGGCAGAGGGCCCTGATGGCTCCCCCCGAGCCGAGGGCTGAAGACAGTCCACCCCGAGCAGGGCAACATCCCCAATGGGCCGGGTGGTACACTCCCCCTCTAACTGCCCCCACCCCAATCTGGTCCCCTCACCTGACCAAGGACTGTGTAGCCAGGGACAGCGTCTCCAATTCCAGCACCCCCACTCCCCCCCCCATAAGTGGTCATACTATAATTTGAAGTAGGTGTCACTGCCCTCTCCCTTTATAAATGGCAAAGGGAACCTGAGAATTGTGAACAGGCTCCCCCCAGGTCTAAACAGCTTTTGGAAGAAGCATTCAACAGATCAAAATATGTGGTGCATTTAGGATGTTGGTCCTCTTGGACATGTTGCCACTGTTAAGTGTCATCAAGTAGACAACTCACAGTGACTTTCAACAATCCATTGTATAGGTGATCATCTCTGGTTTTCCAAGGAAACCCAAACCTGTAGGTGGCAGGGCGCACGTCCCCCCCATGGGCCGTGGGGCACATGCCCTATTTTCCATGCAGGCGGCCAGCGGGCACTCGCCATCTCCCATGCGTCATCTCCCACACGGGTGGCCGGTGGGCGCGTATCATCTTGTGTGCGGGCAGCCGGCGGGCGAGATTTCCCAGCACGGGTGGGCGGTGGGTGCGCGTCATCTTGTGCGCGGGCAGCCGGTGGGGGTGGTTGTGCGCCATCCCCCAGCATGGGCAGCTGGCGGGCGGACGACTGGTGGGCGCTCACCATCTCCCACACGCATATACATTGTTTTTCACACCGAATCTTTCCCATTTCTTTTACCCACCCCTCACTCCAATCATCAAATTGTGTGACCCTATGATTAATCCCTGCCACTCGCCAAGGTCCATCCTCATCCCTCTGTTACCACCCTCGCCTCCTTGGATTTTCAAACATGTTCTACAATAACAATCTTACAATAGTATTTGTCCTTATGAGACTGAGTTAGTTCACTCAGCATAAAGTTCTCCAATCCCTATCAAGTTAGGTAGTGATTTTCAAAATCATTGATTCTGCATGTTGCATAGTATTCCATCAGGTGAATGTATCATCATTTCTCAATCCATCTGATTATGCTTGGACATTTGGGCTATTTCCATGTTCTTGCAATGAACTGCTATAAACATTACATTTGTGGTAATGTCTGATGATGAAGGATAAATATTGCTTGGTGGAAAAGAACAAACTAATACGGTAGCACAGGGAACTTGAAGAATACTTAAGCCCATTCCTAAGAAGAGTGAAAGAAAAAGAATTTTAATTACCCCATGATGTATAATACTTTCAAATGTTCCATATGTATGTGAAGGTTGGACTATCTAAGAACGATCAAAGAAGGGTTTATGCCTTTGAATTTTGGCGTTGGTCAAGAGTACTGGATATACAATGGACTGCCAAAAGAACAAACAAATTTGTCTTGGGAGAAGTGCAGCCATAGTGTTCTGTAGAAGCAAAAACGGTGAGATTTCATCTCACATACTTTGGCCACGCTAACAGAAGGGGTCAGTTCTTGGACAAGGCCATCATACTTGGAAAAATAAAGGATCAGTGAAAGAGATGAAAATTCTCAATGAGATTGATTGTTACAGTAACTGCAGCAATGAGTTAAGCACAGTGAAGATTCTGAGGATGGTGCAGGATCAGGCTGGGTTTCTTTCTGTTGTTTGTAGAATTGCTATGAGTTACAATGAATTTGATGGCAAACAATGAGCTCTGGCAGTGGAGTGATAAGGTTAACTTCTCTTTTGGAAGCAAGGATTCTGAAGCTTCGTCTGACATACTGTGGATATGTTGCAAAGAGGGACGGACCCATCCTTGGAAAGAGAAATCACGCTTGGGAGGGTGGAGGGACAGTGCAGGAGAGGAAGACCCTGGATGAGATGGATTGATTCAGTGACTGGGGTAAAGGGGGGAGATGTCTCAGAGACAATAAGATTGGTTCAGGATAGAGCAGAGTTTAGGGCTGTTGTACATAGGGTCACTACGAGTTGCAGTTGACTCGATGGCACATAACACCACCAATGGAAGAGCAATAGTGTGCTAATTTCTGACTTTAATGATTTTTCCATTATTTGACCTAGCTGGGGATCTCTGGAGGTCTAGAGGGAAAGGAGTTACATTACCAACCTGAGGACAGATAATTTCAATCACCAACTGCTCCAGGGGAGAAAGATGGGAAATCTACTCCTGTGCAATTTATAACTTCGGAAAACTTGCCATAGGGGCAGCAATGAGTTGGTTTCAGCTTGACAGCAATGAGTTTGTTTTTTTCAATCCTCAGCCCTAGATGCTGCCTAGGAGAATCAAGCTCTGGGGCTCTGAGCTAAGCAGTCACTTGTGCCAAAATGTCCTCCAGGGCCAGAGGCTGCTGGTAGAGAGAATGAGCCATTCTCTCCCCTGTGGGCATCAAGGTTACTTTAACTAATTAGCTTCGAATATAGTTCAGAGGACTCCCCAGTGCTTTTGAAGCAGCAAAGGGCTAGAGAGGTACCTCCTAGGGAGTATCTCATCTTACTTCCTTGTCTTGCTTTGCCATATTTCAAATTTCCTTGAAGCACGGCTGTGACATCAAGTCAAAGTAGCAGCTCAGGCTCTGACTATGCTGTTAGACTCTACCACCAGGCTTCTAGAAACAGCATTCTCTGGCAAAACCTTTTTCCCAGATAAGACCAGAAATGCTTACAGGGCATAGCCCCATCATCCTTCCTCCTAGCACCCAAACCCACCTTAACAACTCTGAAACAAGTTGAGGTCCCAGCTACTGAAGACCTGTATTCTCCAATCATGAGTACTGTCTCCCTTTGGCTGACATTTCCACATTAATCCTGAAGCAGAGCAGCATGCAATCACCATTATCAGGTATCTATCTGGGAGAAGCAGAAAAGGACGGGCACATTGATACACTGATCCAGTTCAAAGAGAAACTGTGATGCTAAGCTCTGAACCAAGGGCGAGGCAGGCAGACTGTGGAAACTGCAGAACTCTCTTCATAAATTAAATGGCTCTTTAAAAAGTCTAGTTCTGTTACCTGGCAACCCTGCTGTGTTGAGTGCAGACCAAACTTCAGGTACAGTCATGATTAGAAAGAACATTTCCAGATAAGACTGCCAGACTTAGGAAATGAAAATACAATATGCACAATTTACATTTGAAATTCAGGTAATAACACATAGGCTTTTTTTTTTCTTTGTCCTGAATAAAAGTATGTCCCATGCAAGATTGAGGATACAGTAATATTAAGAACATTATTTGTTATTTATCTAAAATTTAACTCTCAACTCATTGTCAAGTTAGAGCCAACCCATAGCTAATGCTCCACTGGGCTGTAAAACAAATGGGAAGTGATTACACAGCTTTCTCCCTCAGAGCTGCTGATGGATTCAAGCCACCAAAAAGATACAGCCTTTGGGTTAGTAGGCAGGCCACCAGGACTCCCTTAACTGTAGTTTGCTGTGTGCCACTGAGTTGGAACCAACTCACAGTTGACCCTGCTTACCTTCTCCCACGGAGCAGCTGGTAGATTCGTACTACAAATCCATACCAGTAGGTCACCAGAGCTCAACTTGTTGGCTACTGAGTACCGTGGAGTTGCAACCAACCCACAGCTGACTCTCCAGTGAGTTTGGAAAGGCAGTAAATCACATGGGAGGAGACTGCTCATCTTTCTCCCACACAGCAGCGGGTAGATTTGAACCTCATGCCTTCAGGTTGGTAGTGCAGCTCCTTACCACTAGGCTACTAGAGCTTTCTCTCCCAAGAAGCAGCTGGTGGATTCAAACCATACCTCCACACCACTAGGCTACCAGAACTAAACTAGGCACTTGTATTTTATCTGACAATCCCACTCCTTCCCTGCTGCGCACACTGGGTATCTTCTCAGGCAACCCTTCTCTGTGCGGCTTACTGTTCAGGGAGAAGGAGTACTCTCATGATCCTAGTCATTTGGGAGAGTTCATCAGCTTCCAACACTAGCAGTGCTGAACCCACTCTATGACCCCTCTGCGCTGCCCAGGTCTCATCTTCTTCAACAAGGCCCTCCCGGTTCAGCTTGCTTAGTTCTCTAATTCTCCATCCATTCTCCATCATTTCCAACTCCCTCATCCTGTCTATCTGCTTTTTCCATAGCACTTTCTAATACACTGTTTTTCTATTGTGCTTATTGTATATTGTCTATTTCTATCCACTAGAGCACATACTTTGGGCAGGTAGCAACTGTTTTGTTCACTGATGTGCCCCAGAATCTGGAACTGTGTTAGAAACACACTACAAGTGCAGTTGTTGTTATGTGCCATCGAGTCACTTGTGACTCATAGCGACCCTATGTACAAGAGCCCTAAATGCTGTTCTATCCTGTGCCAACCTCGCCATCTCAAACACACTCATTCCCACCACTCCACTCACAGACTGATCCATCTCATCGAGGGTCTTCCTCAGCTGTGCCGTCCCTCCACTCCCTGAAACGTGATGTTCCTCTCCAAGGACCAGTCCCTCCTTGCAACATGCCCAAAGTATGTCAGACAAAGCTTCAGAATCCTTGACTCCAAGGAGCATTCTGGCTTCACCCTCTCCAGGACAAACCTGTTTGTTCTCCTAGCAGTCCATGGTATATTCAACACTCTTCTCCAGCACCACAGCCCAAAGACACAATTCTCTTTCTATCATCCCTATTCACTGTTCAACTCTCCGATGCATAGCACGTAACTGCGAAGACTATAGCCTAGATCAGGGGCACCTTAGTCTCCATCCTGACGTCGTTGCTCTTCAGTACCCTTGAGAGGTCCCTCATAGCTGACTTTCCCAATGCAATTCGTCTCCTGATTTCCTGGCTGCTGTTACCAAGTGTTGACTGTGGAGCCAAGTGAACGAAAACTGTTAACTATCTCAATCCCTTCACCACCCCATACAAGTGCAGCAATTATTTATTTACTTTGTCTTCCCCTGTATAGATATAGAAGAACAGCAGTGGGAAAAGACACAGATACTTGCTGTGGTAGATCAGACATGCCAAAAGCGACCTTATACATGTTTTTAGACCTTATAATTCAGGTTTATAGCAATTCTGTTGTTGTAGTTATGTGTCAACTTGCTTGTGACTCATAGCGATCCTATGTACAACAACTTTAGACCCTGTTCTATCCTGTGCCAATCTTATTGTCTCCAACACACTCACTTCCATTACTCTAGTCATTGAATCAATCCATCTAATTGAGAGTCTTCCTCTCCTGTGTTGTCTCTCCACCCTCCCAAGAATGACATCCCTCTCCAAGGACTAATTCCTCCTTGAAACAAGTCCAAAGTATGTCAGACGCAGCTTCAGAATCCTTGCCTCCAAGGAGCAATCCTGTTAGTTGGGCTTAAATGTTCCATATGATAAATTAGAAAGCTGGCCCAGGAGGTCACTCAGCTATGACCTGGATATGGTAGCCCATGTACATACTATCACTACCCTGCAGAACAATAATCATCCATAGATCTCTTCAGCACTTTGCACCTCATCCTTCTAGCTCCCTCAATCAGGAGTCTGTACAGACAGCTGGTGAAGGTACGGCAGGCAGCACGTATTTGCAGGGATGTTGTGCAAGCTGAGGGAAGCTCACCAGGCTGGCTGGTAGGTCTTAATAAGTGACATGGCTCTGCTCCTCACTGCTAGGGGCCTCAAACAATTCTAACCAGACAGAGTGATATGATGGATGAGACAAAGGGAATATGAACATGTTTGGCACAACTCAACTACGCATTAATGTTGAGATGGTTCTTCTCACAGTGACTGAAATCTGTCCCATGAAGGTCCTCAGGAGCAACTACCTGCTCCCACTGCAGGGACTTGGAGAATAACCTCAAGAGAAGAGCCTTTGCTGTAAGAGCTCCAAAGCAGCAGCTCTGGCTCTGGGAATGCACCCTTCCCCCATCAGCTCACAGCTCCTGCAGAAGAAAGAGAGAGCAATTGGATCTGAAGAGGAAAAAGTGTTGGCATGTATTATTCACTGTCTTCTAATGTTCAAGGGGCTAAAGAAACACAAAAAACAACTGACATCATTCAATAATTAGGCTTGATGTGTCTTTATTTCACTTATACCCTCTAATATGTAGACTTCGACCTCCTCAACAGACCACAGTGTTGTGGTTAAATTTGCTGGTCCTGGTATTGTACCCAGCATTAACACCTGTACTGAGGCTGATTTGTGCAGGTGCCCTGCAAACTTACCCAACCACTGTATCAGTGCAGAGAGATGCAAAGCTTTCTTAGATGCACAGTTTCAAGATCAGCCGTTTCCCTGGCAATAGGCACAATCAGCATCTCTTGATTTGTAGGTTGGCTCTGGATAAGACCAGTGTGCATAGAGCTCAAAAGACCACACACTGTTCAACAGTAGGAGCCTACACTGAATGTTCACTGTCACATACAATTAAGTATTTGAGATATAACTTAGATTAAGGATATCCTTAGGTGCTTGATATGTTGAAATTATAGAAAAATTAAACTTTAAATGTAGAATTATTATAAGAGTAAAATTTAATAATTAAAGATGATTGCAAAAAGTATTAAGAAATTAAAAGCTTTAAACAGTTAAGATGAGAACTAGATAGGAAGTTCCTAACAATATCGCAAAGATTAAGAGGATATGTCCACATAACTTAAAAAGAACATTTATCCATTGTGGTTGTTGTCACGTACACAGAGTTGGAAACAATAGCTGACCCTCTGGTGAATTTTCAGAAGCAGTTATGGGAGTAGATTGCCCATCCATCCCCCACGGAGCAGCTGGTAGCCTCAAACCACATGCCTTCAGGATTGCTGCACAGCTTCTTGCCACTCGGCCACCAGAGAATAGTTAAAAAAATGGAACTAATAATAAGGCAGAATATCATTTATATAATAATTACAGAATTATTTCATATATTCATTCCATAATATTAAATCAAACAGATATTAAGAACTTCAGGTCATTCTAAAACAGACTAGAAAAAAGATCTGTTTGTCTCCTTCTGAAAATTAGCCAGTGAAATCCTATCAATCAGCAGGCCCATCTGTGACATCTCACAGGAAGAGTGCAGGAGTGGGAAGAGTTACATTCTACAGTGAGTCAGCAGCTAACAACAACAAATATTTTAAGAAACAGGTAATTTCTTATTTGATAAACATTAATTTAAAGGAGACTATTAACTGTGATGCCTCAAAAATTAAGAAAAATTCCAATTTGTACCAGAGTTGCACAGATTTGTTTATGGGCATTTGGGCTGTTTCCATTTTTTTGCTATTGTGAATCACACTGCTATGAACATGTTGTTATTGTTGTTATGTGCCATCGAATCGCCTGCAACTCAGGGATCCTATGTATAACGGCCTTAAACACTGCTCTATCCTATGCAAATATTATGGTCTCTAACACACCTACCCCATTACCCCAGTCACTGAATCAATCCTTCTCATTGAGGGTCTTCTCCTCCTGTGTCGTCCCTCCACCCTCCCAAGCATGACGTCCCTCTCCAATGACTGGTCCCTCCTTGCAACATTCCAAAGTATGTCAGACGAAGCTTCAGAATTCTTGCCTCCAAGAAGCAGCCTGGTTTAACCCTCTCCAGGATGAACCTGTTTGTTCTCTTAGCAGTCCATGGTATATTCAACACTCTTCTCCAACACTACTGCTCAAAGGCATCAATTCTCCTTCTACCATGCCTAGTCATTGTCCAGCTCTCTGATGCATGGCAAGTTATGGTAAAGACCATGGTTTATAACAGGTGCACCTTAGTCTCCAGACTAACATCATTGCTCTTCTGTATTCTAGAGAGATCTTTGACAGCAGACTTTCCCAATGCAGTGCTTCAGGTCCTCCTCAGTTTCAACAAGCAAGGTTGTGTCACCTGTATAACACAGACTGTTGATGAGTCTTCCTCCAATCCTGAGGCCACATTTCTCCTCATAGAGCCCAGCCTCCCAGATAATCTGTCCTGCATCCAGATTGAAAAGGTATGGAGATAGGATACATCGCTGGCATACACTCTTTCCTTGCTCTGTTCTGATGACTCCCTCCTGATCCAAGTATAGGTTTTGCATAAGCACAATCAAATGTTCTGGGATTCCCATTCTCCTCAGAGTTAGTCACAGTTTGTTATGATCTACACAGTCAAATGTGTTTGCATAGTCAATGAAACAAAGATAGACATTTCTCTGGTATTCCCTGCTTTCAGCCAAGATCCATCTAACATTAGCTACAATATCCCTAGTACCACGACCCCTTCTAAACCCAGCCTGGACTTCT
>NW_006399821.1:6687995-6692574 GCF_000299155.1 Elephantulus edwardii | reverse complement strand
TCCCATTCTTCTCAGAGTCAGCCACAGTTTGTTATGATCCATACAGTCAAATGCCTTTGCATAATCAATGAAGCACAGATAGGCATTCCTCTGGTACTCCCTGCTTTCAGCCAAGATCCATCTAACATTAGCTACAATATCCCTAGTACCACGACCCCTTCTAAACCCAGCCTGGACTTCTGGCAGTTCTCTGTCAATGTGCTGTTCCAGTAGTTTCTGGATAATCTTCAGCCAAATCTTGCTTGCATGTGCTATGAACCGAGGTGTACATATCTCCATTTGTTCTCGGCTCTGATATTCCTAGTAGAGAAACAGCTGGGTCATATAGGATTTATATTCACCTTTTTGAGGAAATGTCATACTGCCTCCCATAGTGGTTATACTATTTTACAATCCCACCAGAAGTGCATGAGAGTGCCGAACTTTCTGCATTTTTGTCAACATTTATTGTTTGCTCTCCTGTTAAGCTTTGCAATTGCTGCTGAGGCAAGATGGTATCTCACTGTTGTTTTGCACCTCTCTGAATGCTAGTTTTTATGAACATTTCCTCATGTGTTCCTTGTCCATCCTAATATTCTCCTTGGTGAAGTCTTTTCATAAAAGTCTTTTGTCCATTTTGTAATTGAGTTACCAGTTTTTTTCTTGTGGAAGCAGAGAAATATTCTATGAATGTGAGTTATGAGTCCCTGTTTGTAGGCTTCCTTTTCATCCTAGTAGAAAAAGCTTCCTTTTCATTCTAGTGGAAAAAGCTGGGATTTTTTTAACAGATTTTTTTTTATTGGTTTACATACAATAATCCTTATACACTGTGTTTCATTAATGTACATTGTGGTTTATACAATCTTTCATTTATATTGTGTTTCTTCTCTTCACTTTCCCCATTAAAACATTTATACATGTCTTGCTCAGTTATCCTTCTGTTTTCATAATAGCAGTCTTATGCAGTATTTGTCCTTTTGTGACTGAATCATTTTACTAATTAAAATGCCTTCTAGATTCTCCCATGTCATGTAGTATTTTACAAATACTTTGTTGTTTTTATATCCATATCTGACTACATTAAACAAACAAACAAACAAAAACAAACACACACCACCCAAACAACTAAGAATGAATCAGAGACCTATGGTAGAGGTAAAACCAAAGCCCAGAGATTATCACAGAAGAAGAAAAAAAGTAGGAGCTTTAGCCAGTGGCATGCAAATAGCCTAAAATGCATAACCAGAAGAGGACATCTCATATCACACATAAACATAAACTCAAAGTGGATCAGAGACTGAAGATCCCCAAACCCCTAAATCATAAAGATCATAAGAGACAAAATGGAAACAAATTTAAAAGCCCTAGTCTATGGTGTAAATGGGCTTGTAAATATAGCTAGAAATGGACAACCATGAAAGGAAAAAACCTGACCAACTGAGCCTTCTAAAAAATCAATTCCCGGGAGCTCTGGTGGCCTAGTGGCAAGAAGTTGCAACTACAATCCCAGAGGTGCACGGTTCGAATCCACCAGATGCTCTGCCAGGGAAGGAGGGGCAATCTCCTCCTGTACCAGTCAGATCTGATTTGACGGTACACGCACACAAAAACAATAAAATAAAATAAAAAAAAATCAATTCCCTGTGTGCATCAAAACTTTTTTCAATAGGGTACAAAGAAAACCTACAGACTGGGAAAAACAATGGCAATGGCATCTCAGACAAGAGTCTCCTAACAGAAGTTTACAAAATACTATAGGGCCTCCACAAGAAAAAAACCTGATAACCCAATCCGAAAACAGGCATAAGACATGAAAAGATTTTTTCGAAAACATTCAGATGGCAAACAGATACATGAAGAAATGCAATCAAAGCAATGATATACTATCTCATCCTAGTAACAGTAGCAAAGTTTAACAGAATAGCAAGCAATAAATGTTGGAGAGGATATAAGGATTGGAACTCTCGTTGGAACTAATGGTGGGACTCTAAAATGGTACAACCATTCTGGAAGGCAGTTTGATGTTTCCTCAAAAAGCTGAACATAGAAATCCCATATGGCCCAGCTATTCCACTGCTAGGAATATACCCCAGGGAAATAAAAACTGGGATACCAACATATGCACACCTATGTTCACAGCAGCCTTATTCACAATAGCAAGAAAACAGAAAGAGCCCAAATGTTCATCAACAAATTAATGGATTGAGAAATTGTGGTACATTCACATAATGGAATATTATACAGCACTAGGGACAAAATTTCATAAATACTGTATAACATGAGAGAGTCTAGAGAACATTATTTTGAGTAAAATAACTCAGTCTCATAAAGACAAATACTGCATAAAACCATTATTATAAAAACAAAAGGGTAACTGAGTAAGATATCTATAAATGTTCAAAAAGGTAAGAGGAAAGTAAGAAGGAGATGGAAAAAGGGGAAAAGGGAAATCCCTAGGATAGTAATGGTTAATGGATAGATGAGAGGGTGAAGGAACAGAAAGATTCAATAAGAACTTGAAATGATAGGATAACAATAGTCCTAGATCAAGTGTAATTAATTATATAAAATGTATATAAATAATTGTATAAAACACAATATACATGCATGAAACACTATCTAATTGTATGCAAACCAATATAAATATCAGAAAGGGGGAAAATTTGTACATAAATATTCATAGCACTACTATTCATGATAGCCAAAAGGTGTAGGACTCTAAATAATCATTAAAGACGGGCAGAAAAATGAAATGCATTATCTGTGCACTATTATTCAGCCATAAAAAAGAAATAACATGCTAATATATGCAAGCAACAAATCTTGAAAACATAACTGAAAGAAGTCAGTTACAAAAGGCAACAATGTTAATATAATGTTGTGCAATTTACAGAACAGGCAAATCTATAGAAATCAGATCCCTGTTTTAGATTGGGGGATATATAGAGGAAAGAGAAGAGAAAAAAAAGAGGAATTTATTTCAAGGAAATGGCTGACATGCTTGTTGTGAACAACTGGAGTGACTATGATTCATAGTAACTCTATGACCAACAGATATAAACTCTTTCTTCTTCCTCAAAATCTCCACTGTGCCATCCTCACCAACTCTGACACACTAGAGCTCACTGTTACACTGTGTCAAGCCATTTCACTGATGGCCTTCCTCTCTTCGAATCCTCCACGTTTCCAAAAATGATGTCCTTTCCCAAGGACAGATACACCTCCTAACAACAGGCCCAAAAGTATGTGAGGCAAAGTTTCACCAAGCTCACTTCTGAGGGCAACTCTGGCTGTACTTCAATCACAAACTTGTTTGCTCTTTTGATGGCTCTAGTGAGTTGGTTGTGATGATGCATACACAATTATGAATAAACTAAAAGTCATTTAACTTTATATGAAATCACACAGCTCAGTAAATTTGTTTTACACAAAAGTGCAAAGAAAAGAACTCCCAAATTGCCAAGTAGAAAGTTGCTGTTGTTAAGTGCCACTCAATCGAGTCCAACTAATAGCAACCCTACAAACACCAGACCTGAAAACTCTTAGCCTGCACCATTCTTGTTGTTGCTGTTGTTGTTAAGTGCTGTCGAGACGTAAGCAACTCATAGTGACCCTATGAACGACAGTCCTGGACACCTCCTGTATAACTTTCGTCCTCTCTCCAGGTTCACAGGGTTTTCAGAGGCAAGCTATTATGGAAGTGGATAGCACTCCTGCTTCTAAGCTTGTTTGAATCAGGGAGCTCCACCTAACACTGTCCACCATGGGTAACCGTTCTCGCATTTGACTCACCAGTGTCACAGTGTTCGACTTCACAGCAATCATGAATTACCTCTGTACAGCAAGTGGACATACCAGGGTCACACGACCTAGAAGAATGTTTCACCAAAAATATTTAAAGGCAGGCCTGAGGGCCGCAGAGTAGAGTCACCCACTTTTGGCTTGGGAGCATGGCTTTCTGTCTGCTAGACCAACTGTTCTCTCTCTCTACGTTGTTGGTGGTGGTGTTGTTGTTAAGTGCCGTCGAATAGTAGGTGCCATCCTTATAATCCTTAATACATTTGAGTACATTGCCACTGACATTGTATTTACTCCATCTCGTTATGTCCCTTTCCAAGGAAAAGCCTCTCCTAACAACATGTTCATAATATGTGAGATTAAGTTTTACCATCTTTGCTTCTAAGTTACACTTTCTACAGGATACATCTGTTTGTTGTTTTGGCAGTCTTCTCCAACATCCCAACTCAAATGCATCGATTCTTCTCCTATCATCTTTAGTCATTATCCAGCTTTCAGAGGCACAGCAAGTGACTGAAAGACTGTGGCTTACATCATTGCTTGCATGACTTAGAAAATGTCCCTGACAGCAGACTTTCCCAATGTTATCAGTAGGAAGTATCAAACAAACAAATTTATAACAAATGATACGATCAAAACATCAAAAATTCAAAACGATACTCCACTAGCAAAACTCACAAAAGAAAAGAGAGAGAAGACGCAAATAATTCGAATAAGAGATGAATCAGGTAACATCACAACAGACCCAACTAAAATAAAAAAGCTAACATTAGAATACTATGAAAAACTATACTCAAACAAA
>NW_006399821.1:6679271-6684655 GCF_000299155.1 Elephantulus edwardii | reverse complement strand
TGCAACAATGAATGAGTGGAAGCCCAAAATCTCTGTAAATGTTTATGAAAATTAATAAAATATAATTATAGAAGGAAAAAAAACATCAAAAATTATTAAATGAGAGCAGAAATAAAGGGGACATAAAGAAAGATGAAGGGAATGGAACTTTGCCTGACATTATTTCAAACACATGAAAGTTGGTTTTTCCAACTAAAGAATCTATCAGATTGTGTTTAAAAATAGATACCCAAACATACCCTGTTGGAGGGAGGGGATGAAAAATACCCAAGCATTTAAATTGACAAGAGAACAAAAATAAAGAGCAAGCAAATTCAAAGAAGCATAAGTGACAAAATTAATACCAGATAAGCTTGCTTTTATGTTAAAAACACTGACCAGGGTAAAGAGTGATATTATTAAAGAGAAACATTTATGAAACTATAGAAAAAGTAGAACCATACCTTCAGGAGAAAGATGAGCAGAATCCTCCCCTTAATGGTTTATGACCTTGGAGACCTTGCAGAGAGTTGCTATGAGTCATAACCAATCTAACAGCCATGAGGGGGTTTTTTTTGTTCAGTTTAACATGCCATGCACCAAACAACAAAATGACCACAAACTTTTAAACACACAAGAACAATGCAAAAATTTAGTTTTAAAATTAGAATATTTAATACAGAGAAATAATAAAGAAAGGATCATTATCCTCACCAACCTCAAAGATCACCACTTACCTCCTGTACCCAAGGGTTCTTACATATCCCTGGATTCAACAAATCATGGGTAAAAAAAAATGCTTGAAAACAATTTTAAAGGAGTAAAGTGATCAAAGCAATCCCTCAAAAATCCAAGGGAGCATAAACTGTTGCATAGCATTTACACTGTGTTATTAAGAATTGCATCTGTCTTCTGAATTTCTTGGCACAGACTAGTGAGCATGTCCTTATCTGCATATGTTAGTTGAAACACTTCGATGGTATTCCACAATTCCTAGGACCTTGTTTTTGCCAATGTCATTGGTACAGCTTGAACTTCTTTCATTACTACTTCTTTCTTGAGCATATGCTACTTATTTCTGAAATGGTTCAGTACTGGGACAACTCTTTTTGGTACATTGACTCTGTATTATTTCTATTTTCTTTTGACATTCTCTGCATCAACCATTCAATATTTTGCCCACAGAATCCTTTGGTATTGCAATCACTTGAATTTGTTCTTCACTTCTTTCATCTTGAGAAATGTTGAGTGTATTCTTCTCATTTGGTTTTCTAACTCCATCTCCTTGCACATTTTGTTCTAATACTTATCTCTAGCTTCTCAAGCTGTTCTTTGAAATCTGCTGTTCAGTTCTCTTACTTCAGTATTTTTTTTCTTTTTGTTTTGGCTTGTTTATGCTCCAGTGCAAGTTTCAGAGTCTCTTCTGACATCAATTTTGGGTTGTTGGGTTTTTTTGGGTTTTTTTTTTTCCTGTCTTGGTTATAACCTTTTGTTTTCTTCATGGATAAGTCCTTGATGTCATCCCACTACTCACTTACCTAGGCTTAAGTGTTCAATATAATCTTGATATGATTTTTTTTTTTTATTCAGGCAGAAAACTGAAGGTCTTATTTTGGATCTCATGGACTTGTTTTCATTTTGTTCAATTTCAGTTTAAACTTGTACATGAGTAATGGATGGTGTTTCACAAAGAGCTCCTAGTTTTCATTTGACTTTCAATTTCTTTATATTTAGCTTTAGTGGTTGATGTATATTTGAGGCAGCTACCTTGCCAGCTGGAAGACACTTATATGTGTTCCTATTCCAAAAAAAAAGATGATCCAGCAGAGTGTGAAAATTACTGAATTATCATTATTATCACATGTAAGTTAAATATTGTTTAAGATTATTCAAAATGGCTAGTATAATACATCAACAGGGAATTGCCATAAATGCAAGCATTTAGAAGAGGTCATAGTAGAAAGGGTATCGTTGTTGGTAGCAGATGGATATTCGCTGAAAAAATACCAGAAAGATGTTTATTTGTGTTTTAATGACTATGCAAATGCATTTGACAGTGTGGATTATAACAAATTATGGCTAACAATGAGGAGAATCAAAATCCCAGAACTCTCAATGGTGCTTATGTGAAATCTATACATAGACCAAGAAGTAATTATTCAAACAGGACATGGGAGTACTGCAAGGTTTAAAATCTGGAAACTTCTGTGTCAGGGTTGTATATCTACTTAAACTGTATGCTGAGCAATTATGCTGAGGTAGCTCCATCTGTACTTAATGCTAAGTTAACAATATATATACTTATCTGTATGTTGAGAAAATAATTTGAGAAGCTAGACTATATGAAGGCAAACGTGGCAAAAAGAATAAAGGAAGACAATAACAATTCATCCTATGGAGATGACGCAATCTGCTTGCAGAAAGTGAAGATGTAAAAACATAATGAATAGGAATAATTGATGAAACACAAGGTGAATGAAGGATAGTGTAAAACACAATGTATATGAACTTTGTAAGCAAATCAATATAAAATAAAAACTCATTAAAAGAATTTAAAAAGTGAAGACGTGAAGCAGTTCCTAGAGAAGACCAATACAAATTACATTTCAACAAAAAGAAAACAAAAATCCTCACCACTAAACCAATAGATGACATCTTGACAGATAGAGAAAAGACTGAGGTTGTCAACAATTTCATTTCACTTGGATCCATATACAACACCCACTAGAAGCAGCATTAAAGGAGATGTGTTGCATTGGAAAATAAACTGCCAAGGACATACTTCCCTAAAATATATTACTTTTAAACTATTCTCTCCCTCATTGGCTTCAATGCAGTATACATAAATTATCCATTTTTCTCAGACTTACCCCCACCCTGATGTCAGCCTCATTCTACAACAGTGGCACCATGCAGTATTTTGTCCTTTAGCGACTGAGATATTTCACTCAGCATAATGTCCTCCAGGGTCACCCATTTTGAATAATATTGCATGAGTTCTTTGTTGTTCAATGCAGCGTAGTATTCCATTGTATGAATATACCACAGCTTCTCTATACATTCGTTTGTTAATGGGCACCTGGGTTGTTTCCAACTCCTTGCTATTGTGAATAAAGCCGCGATAAACATGGCTGTGCATATATCTGCTTGGATGTCGGTTATGGTCTCTTTAGGGTATATTCCCAGAAGTGGCATTTCTGGGTCAAACGGTATCTCTATTTGCAACTTTTTGAGAAAGAGCCATACAGCCTTCAATAGTGATTGCACCATTTTACACTCCCACCAACAGTGAATAAAGGTTCCAGTTTCTCCACAACCTCACCAGCATGTGTTGCTTGCTGTTCTGTTAAATTTTGCTAGTCTTACTGGGGTGAGATGATATCTCATAGTTGTCTTGATTTACATCTCTCTTAGAGCTAGGGATTTTGAACATTTCTTCACGTGCTTGTTAGCCATCTGAATGTCTTCTTTGGTTAAGTTTCTGTTCATATCCTGTGCCTATTTTTCTATAGGATTATTTACCTTTATCTTGTTGTGGTGCCCAAGTATTTTATAAATTCTAGATATAAGTCCCTTATCTGACATGTCATCCCCAAATACTTTTTCCCAGTCTGTGGCTTCCCTTTTCACCCTGTTGGAGAAGTTTTTGGATGTGCATAGGGATTTGATTCTTAGAAGGTCCCATTCATCTATTTTATCTTCTCCTGGTTGTAAATTTTTCAGGATACTTGGAAGACTCTTTATGTTATGGATCAGGACTACTAAAGTTCTTTCCAGCTTTTCTTTAATGAAGTTTATAGTCCTTGGTTTTAGTCCTAGGTCCATGATCCACCTTGAGTTGGTTTTTGTATATGAAGTGAGGTGTGGATACTGTTTAAGTCTTCTGCAGATAGTTTTCCAATTTTGCCAACACAATTTGTTAAAAAGGCTGTCGTTTCCCCACTTAACTGATTTCATCTCCTAGCAAAAAATAAGTTGATGATAAATAAATAGCTGATTTCTGGGTTCTCAATTCTATTCCATTTATCTATGTGTCTCTCATTGTACCAGTACCATGCTGTCTTAACTACCACCGCAGTTCAGTAGGATTTTAAATCAAGGAGTGAGATGCCTCCTATCTTTTTTCTATTTTTAAGGAGTACTTTGCTTATTCGGAGCTTCTTTCCATTCCAAATGAAGCTGGAGATGCCTTTTCGATCTCGTTGAAGAATGGGATTGGTATTTGTATTGGAATTACATTGAACGTGTAAACTGCCTTTGGCAGTATTGTCATTTTCACAATATTGAGTCTTCCTATCCATGAGCAAGGGATATTCTTCCACTTCCCCAGATCTCTTTATGTTTCTTTGTATTTCATACAATCATTCTTATACCTTGTGGTTTGTTTGGGGGGTATTTTCTTTTAATAAAGAATTAAGATAAAAAGAAAAATGAAGTGACTAGAAATTGTAGAGAACTCTTAAAGGGGGATGTGAGAAGATCACGTAAGGACAGCTAGAGGTGGAAAGATAGTAAAAAGTGCTTCCAGCACATTGCTGTCAGCCATGTCGAGCAGTGCCACCTTCCTAAAGATTGGTTGTTGGGTGGGGGTTTTTTTTTCATTTTTATTTTATTTTAATAATTTTCACGAACAATTACAGAGATTTTGGGTTTCCATTCATTCATTGCTGCACTTCTCTCCCCGCCCAGCCCTCCCCAACCCTCAGGGGGTATTTTTTTTATTTTATTTTATACTTGTTTACTTACAAAGTTTGTCTACATTGTTTTCCACACAGAATCTTTCCCATTTCTTTAATACACCCTTCCCTCTACCCAAAAAATTGTGGAACCCTATGATTACCCCCTGTCCGTCCTCACCCCTCTGCTCCTACCCTCTCCCCTTGGATCATCATACACATTTTACTATTTATCTTTCTATTTCTACAATAATGACTTTATAGAGTATTGTTCTTTATGGTTCTGAGTCACTTAGCATAATGCTCTCCAGTTCCTCCCAAGTTGGGTAGTAATTTTCAAAATCATTGCTTCTGTGTGCTGCATAGTATTCCATCATGTGAACACATCATAATTTCTCAATCCGTTTGACTACGGTTGGACATCTGACCTGTTTCCACGTTCTTGCAATGGTGAATACACTGCTATTTGAACATTGGTGTACATATCTATATGTGTGCCTCAGTTCTAATTTTCTCAGAGTATATTCCAAGCAGTGGAATGTTGTTGTTGTTGTTATGTGCCGTCAAGTCGTTTCCGACTCATAGCGACCCTATGCACAACAGCCCTAAACCCTGCTCTATCCTGCACCAACCGCACTGCCTCTAACACACCCATCCCAATTACCCCAGTCACCAAATCAATCCATCTCATAGAGGGTCTTACCCTCCTGCGCTGTCCCTCCACCCTCC
>NW_006399821.1:6665876-6677516 GCF_000299155.1 Elephantulus edwardii | reverse complement strand
GTCTATGTTCAGCTTTTTGAAAAAGTGCTTCTGACTTCCAGAGCAGTTGTTTTGGGGACTGATTTATTGATTGATTTTCTTTAAAGTACTGAAGAGGTCTCTGGTGGCCCCAGCCAGTAAGAGGAGTTCCGTGTGTCACTTCAGATGGAGGGAGAAGAGGCAGTGGGAGCTGTGTGACCACCCAGGTGTGTGAGATGACTGCTGACCTTTCTGATTCCTGTGGGCCTGATTGTAAAGGAGACCCAAAGAGCAACACTGCCAAGCCAGATACAGATTACCCACTTTGCATGCTTTTTTGTGGAGACTGTTCATTACCAGTCAAGTACTGTGAATACATGCTAGATGTTGCTAAATGCAGACAATGGTTAGAAAAGACTTTTCCAAAGGAGTTTGCAAAACTCAGAGTAGGAAATTCCCCCAAACAAGAAGGTGGAATTAGTGAGGCTCAAGGAATGACAGAAGGTAAGGAAAAACAAAAAAGGTGGAAGGAGTCAGATAAAGCAAAAAAAGAATGTATCCTAAAAAGGTGACAATTGTCAAAATTCCTAGAACAAAGAAGAAATACATAACTAGAGTGTGTGGCCTTGAAAACTTTGAATTAGATCTTAAAGAAGCACACAAAGGTTTTTCTCAGAAATTCTCCTGTGGTGCCTCACTCATGGAGGAGATTGGGATCATAATTCAGTAAGATTTTACAAATGACATAATCGGTGTCATTCAGAAGTGGCTGGAGATGGGTGATGACAGCACTGAAGATACTGGAGAAGTAAAGAAGTGATGTTGAAAACATTTTTGTATTTAATAATCTGAACTGAGAGTCGAAATTACCAAGGAGAAGGAGGACTTTTACAAGTATATATCTATTTATTTATAGATTTATTATAAACTGTGGCCAACCCTTGTCCTTGGTGTTTTCACTATTCCATACATGGCTGCTTGTTTGTTTTGTTGGGGGACAGACTTGTATGAATAGACATGAAATAGAATTTTAATGAAATAAAAATTTTTGATCATTTGGTACTGAAAAAATTAATAAAGTACTAAAGAGAAGGCCATCAGTTTATATAGGTTACTCTGTGTCTGTTCAAAGCCACAGTATTTTCAATCATCTTTGCAACTGAAAGTTAGACAATATCCAAAGAAGACCAAAGATGAATTGATGTTTTCAAAGTGTGTGTTGATGAAGAGTACTGAATATTCCATGAACTGCAAGACGATCAAAAAGCATGTCTTGAAGGAAGCACAATCAGATTGTTTCTTACAGGGAAAGATGGTGAAACTTCATCTCACATACTTGTTAGGAGGGGAGAGTCCTTGGAAAAAGACATGCTGAGAAAGGTGGAGGGTCTTCAAAAGAGAAGAAGACCCTCAAAGACTGATTGACACAGTGACTAAAACAACTGGCTAGAGCATGCTGGAGAGCATATGGATGGAAGAGGATTTTAAAAAAATATTAATAAAACATGGAAACACTTAAAATGTCCATTTAGGTAGGAAGAGCAGGGGTTGGGATGGAGAAAGGGAGGCAAGGAGAAGGCTGAGGAGAAAAAGGTGATATGCAAAAAAGAGAATATCAGGATTAGAACAATTATCACAGCAAATGCAGAAATTAATAAAAGAATTAAAAAAAAAACAAACAAAAACAACCCCACATGTAAACAAATTTGAAAACCTTAGCAGAAACCCTATAATTCACTAGAGCTTCCCAGGAGAAAAATGGGTATCCTTATTCATTGTCCAGGTCTCAGATGCATAGCTAGTAAACAGAAAGACTGCGGCCTGAATCAGACGCAACTTAGTCCTCAAACTGACATCACTACTCCTCAATAATTTGGACAGGTCTCTAACTGCAGATTTCCCCAGGGCAATGTGTCTCCTTATTTCCTGACTGCTTGTACGAAGAGTGTTAATTGTGGATCCAGGCAAGACGAAGCTGTTGAGTTTCAATCTCTTCTTCATTCATTCTGACACAGTGCCTATTGGTCCAGTGGTAAGAATCTTTGTTTTCTTGATATTGAGAAGCAATCCAAACTGAAGGATGCATCCTTGATCTTCTGCAACATGTGCAGTCTTCCTCATTTTCAGCAAGCAATAATGTGAAAATTCTTAAAACTCTTAATCTCAACTTTTAAGAATGTCAATTTATTTTATTCTTTTTATGAAGCCAAATATAATCTCAGTTCCCAAATTTGATAAAGATGAGTTGGGAGCAGGAGGAGAGGAAAGACTATTAAGAAATCTGATTTATGATTGATTAATTTGAAGTTTGCTATATACAGAAGCTTGTTGGCTGGGAGTGGTGAGCAGTAGGGTGGAATGTTGATTCATTCATGGGGTTGCTATGAGTCGTCTATAATTCGATGGCACTTAACAACAACAATATAAAGCAACAGCAAACTACAAAATTTAGCCATCAAGCAAATGAATATATATTTTTAATAAAAATTTAATCATTTAGTCTTCAACAACTCTGTAAAATAGAAAGTATTTCCTTTTTCCTTTTCTAAATTTTATTTATTTCCATTCATTTATTGTTGCAAAGTGTGCAAATGAATATATTTTTAAGATCAGTCTGTTTCCTTCAGAACACTGAGTAGCTCAAGACCAACATATCAATAAAATTCCCTTTCATTAACAAATTAAACAAATAAAACACACACACACACACACACACATACACACAAAACAACCAAAAACCAAACCCAAAATCCTATAGTATTAGAGCAAGAGGTGCTAATAAAGCACCTTTTAAAAACTTTTTTACAGCATTCTTTCCACTTATTTTTTTCTCCATTCATTCATTCATTGTTGCACATTTTCCTCCTTCCCACACTTTCCCTCGTTCATTTTTCTCTTTGAAAAGAAAAAAGAAATTCTTTAATTTTTATACAGTGCCCCCAAGTCCACAGTCCACTTTACTATGCATTTCTTCTTCTGTAAACTTGTCATGAAAATAATACCTAATCCTAAAGCACCTATTTAATAACAGTTTAGCACTCATTCCTTACAGAAACTAAGTAAAAATATGAATAAATGCACTGGTCAAGTCAGTTCCAACTCACAGTGTCTCTCTAACGTGTTACTAATCCTTAAGAGAGGAGACTGCTCATTTTTGCCCCCATGGAAGATTGGTGAATTTGAACTTCGTATGGTGTCATCGTTGTTACGTGCTATGAAAGAAATCATGACTTGTAGCGATGCTATGACAGCAGATCTGAACTCTGCCCTATTCGGTGCCATCGTCATCATTCCTGCTATACTTGAGCTCACTGCTCCAGCCACTGTGACAAGCTCATCAAGGGTCTTCCCCTATTTCGCTTACCCTCCATTTTTCCAAACACTGTTTTGTTTTCCAGAGTCTGGCCACTCCTGGCAATATGCCCAGAGTATGATATCAAATAAGGGCATAATTCACAACACATTATCAAAGAAAGCTAGGCAGAAAATGAAATACAGAAGAAAGGAGGCAAGAGTGGAGAATTCAAGCAAAAAGGAGAAAAGGAGCTTAAACTATATTTTTAAAACTTTTGGTAATATGTTAATGCATGTAAAAACTATGTACTTCATGTGTATTTTCCCCCGTCATGTGCATTTTTAAGACTGTACACAATGATAAAACAAGTACCAAGAAAAAGTACTCTTCTTGATTTTAACCTTTAACTCCACATGCTTTCCTGCTACTAGATTTCCAAGTAAAAACATATGGTTGTAAATGTTAATGTTAGCTCTGCTCTCTATCAGACATGGGACTCACTGTCGCACGAAAAGTCAGAACTGAGGCCCATCCACCCTGTCCCACCTAGGACTGGACTCCTGGCTTACTAAGCGCACACATGCCAGAGTGCCACACTTTGGAGTGTGGAAGGAGTAGGGAGTTTAGGAGATAATCCTTTGTTATTCTTGGTGGTGTTTGCCTCTTTCATTCTTACTGTGGCTCACATGCTTTTAATTAATGGGCACCCCACTCCTATATTCACTTGGGACCTAGGGCATCTTTTAGAACAATACCTTTTAACACTGCACGGTATTTTTTTTTTAAATTTTATATTGGCTTGCTTACAAAGTTTGTACACATTATGTTTTACATTATTCTTCATTTACATTGTGTTTCATACACTCATTCCCATTCATTATGGTTTGTTTTTGTGAGTTTTCCCCCCTTTTCTTTTTGTGTACCATCAAGTCGGATCAGACTGGCACAGGAGATTGTCCCTCCTTCTCCAGTGGAGCATCTAGTGGATTCAAATTGCATGCCTTCGGGATTGCAGTGCAGTTTCTTGACTCTAGGCCACTGGAACTCCCTCCATTCATTATGTTTTATAAATTTATTCACCATTATACTATGCCCACCATTACCCTGTCTTTTCAGGTCCCTGATGAATCATTCCCAATTTTTTACCCCTCCCTCCACCCTGTGCTAACTTGTGATTTCGCCTCTCCCCATCCTCACCCATCTACTCCCACCTTCTCCCTCCCTTGGGTCCCCATGCATGTTTTACTAGTTATCCTATTTTTTACAATAATGGTCTTCTGGTCGTATTTGCCATTATGAGACTGAGTTCACTTAGTATAATGTTCTCCAGCCTTTCCAAAGTTATGTAGTACTTTTTAAAATTTTATTTGTTGCCCCTGAGTGATGCACAGTATTCCATTGTGTGAATGTACCACAATTTTTCTATCCATTCAGTTGTGTTTTGACATTTGGGCTGTTTTCATGTTCTTGTGATGGTGAATAATTCACCTATGAACACTGGTGTACAAATCTCCATTTTGTATGTCAGGTCTAGTTTCCTTGGGGTATACTCCTTGGAGTGGAATAGCTGGGTCATACAGAGTTTCTATGTTCAGTTTTTTTAAGGAAAACGCCAAACTACCTTCCAGAGTTGGTTGTACCATTTTCTAATCCCACCAACAGTGTTCTCACCTCTCCACATTCTCTCCAATATTTATTGCTTGCTGCCCTACTGAGGTGAGATGGCATCCTATTGTGGTTTTGATTTGCATCTTTCGTATTGCCAGTGATTGTGAACATTTCTTTATTTGTTGGTCATCCAAATGTCTTCCTCTGTGAAGAGTCTCTCCTTTTCTTTAGCCCATATTGTAAATGGATTATCAGTCTTTTTCTTCTGGAGGCCCAGGAGTATTCTGTAAACTTTTGTTATAAGACTTTTGTTTGAGATGGTGTTGTCAAATGTTCTTTCCTAGTTGGTAGGTTTTCTACTAGAAAAAGTTTTTTACGTAGACAGGGATTTAATCTTTAGAAGGTCCCATTCATCAATTTTTTCATCTCCAGATTGTGCATTTCTCTGGCTGTATTTGTTAGCCTCTTTATACCCTAGACCTTCTAAGCTTAGTCCATTTGTCTCTTATGAACTTTATGGTTTTGGGCTTTAGTCCCAGGTCTCTAATAAACTTTGAATTGATTTTTGTGTATGGTGTGAGGTATCGATCCTATTTCAACTTTCTGCAGCTGGCAGTCCAGTTTTGCCAGGATCATTTGTTGAAGAGATTGACATTTCCCCATCTGATAGGTTTTATTTCCTTGTTGATATCAGTTGACCATAGATAGATAAGTCGATTTCTGGATTCTTGATTCTGTGCCTGTCAGTACCATGCTGTTTTGGTTACTACTGCTTTGTAGTAGGATTTGAGGTCAGGAAGTGCTATGCCTCCGAATTCATTTTTGTTTTTCAGAAATGCTTTTGTTTATTCGGGGTCTCTTTCCTCTTCAAATTAACTTGACAATTTCCTTTTTGATCTCCTTGAAAAATGAATTTGGTATTGGTATTGGGATTGTAGGACCAGTCCTTGGAGAGGCACATCATGCTAGGGAGGATGGAGGGGCAGCGCAAGAGAGGAAGACCCTTGATGAGACGGACTGATTCAGTGACTAGGGTAATGGGAGTAGGTGTTTCAGGGACAATAAGATTGGCACAAGATAGAGCACAGTTTAGGGCTGTTGTAAATAGAGTTGTTATGAGTTGGAGGTGACTCAACAGCATAAAACAACAACAACTGGGATTGTATTAAATATGTAGATTGCTTTTGGTAAGACTATCATTTTTATAATATTGAGTCTTCCTATTCATGAAGAAGGGCATATTTTTCCATTTATTTAGGTCTTTTATTGTGTTTTGCAAAAGTATTTTGTACTTTTCTTTGTACAGGTCTTTTGTGTCTCTAGTTTGGTTCATTCCCAAGTATCTCAATTTGTGGTTGGCTATTGTAAATGGTATTGCTTTCTTAGTTTCTGTCTCTGAGTTACTATAGAGGAATCCCAGTGACTTCTGGATATTGATCTTATATCTTGCCACTATATTAAATTGGTCCACTGGCCCTAATAGGGTGTGTGTGTGTGTGTGTGTGTGTGTGTGTGTGTGTTTTGGTTGAAGCTTTGGGGTTTTCTGTGTATACTATCATATCTGCATATAGTGACAGTTCAACCATCTCTCTGCAAACGTATATGCCTTTTATTTCCTTCTCTTTTCATATTGCCCTTGCAAGTAGTTCCAACACAATACTGAATAGAAGTGGTGACAGTGGAAATCTTTTTCTGGTCCCTGTTCACAAGGAAAATGCTTTTAGTCTTTCTGCACTGAGAATGTACGCTACAATTTCTTGAGGACTACATGCCCTCATCCTGGGACCCATACCATTAGAAGGCTGGATTTTCTCCTGTATTTCTCAAATCCCAGTTTCTCACATGGGTCTGATGACTAGTTATTGTTGTTGTTAGGTGTTACTGAGTCCAGTACAACTCACAGCAACCCTGTGAATAAACAACATACCTGAATTTTGTCCTAACCTGTGGCATCTTCATCATCTCTGACATGCTTGAGCCCACTAATGAAGGCACTGTGTCAATCTGTCTTGTTAGGGGTCTTATTCTCCTTCATTGACATTTCATCTTTCCAAGCATGATGTTTCTTTCCAAGGAATAGTCTTGCCTAGTTATATGTCTAAAGTATGAGAGATAAAGCCTTATTTACCTTCAGGGAGTACCCCTGCACATTCTCCAAGATATGCTGCTATGTATACCCTCAAGTCAGAACCAACCCATAGTTGACATACCAGCAGGTTTTCAGAGACAGTAAGTTGCACAGGAAAAGACTGCCCATCCTACTCCCACAAAGTGGCTGGAAGAGTCAAACCATCTGCCGTCAAAGTACAGCTTCTTACTACCAGGCCACTAGAGCTCCCCTCTCTAAGATATGGGTACTCAAAATAGATTTGTCACATGACTACAGTATCTTGATGAGGTGAGAAAATGATTTTGAAAACTCTTCTTCTATCTTTTGCTTTAGCTTCATACACAAATTTAGAAATGTCTAACCCTATTACAGGCAAACCAATTGTGTAAGGAAATACTGGTAAAGAAGAACATCCTTTGTCCTCTCCCTTGAGAGTAGGCTCATCTATCGCTCTTTATCCCAAACTAAACCAGTTGCCATGGAGTAGATTCCATCTCATGGGGATCCTTTGTGTGTATACGGTACAACTGCTCCACAGGACTTTTCATGGCTATGACCTTTAAGAAACAGGTCATTAAGTCTTGCTTCTGAGGCACATCTGGGTGGTCTAAAGAGCCAACTTTCTGGTTGGTAGGCCAATACTTAATCATTTGTATCACCCAAAGACTTACATTACTCTTAGGAGTAAAAAAAAAATATCTCAGGCTGACAAAGAACAAAGTGGAACAGGTTCTTTGCTGAGAACTTTCTATGTCACATGCTGCATGATCCCAGTTGGTACCTGGATCAGACTCTCAGAGAAGATGTCAATTTGGGAACACAGCTGATACTGGGACACAAGAAAGGTCTCTAAAGCTCTTAGCACCTTATCATGGTACCTTCCTGAGAAAGTGGACCAAAGGCAGTTCTCTTCACTCCTCTCACTAACATAAGACACACACATAATTAGACAATGTCATAGATAGACTCTTTCAACTATTCCAGTGTCTCTGACATAATTCCCATCTCAGAAATTTATAGGATTTTCTTTTAAAATATTTTTATTTATTTTTGACTGTACTTTTTTATTTTAAATCTGAAAATGTATATGTCAAAGTTGTATCTTTTCTCCATATTTATTCAATCGGTATGCTTAGCAAATTATTTGAGAAGCTGGACTATAAGAAGAAAATGGCTTCACGACTACAGGAAGAATAAACAACCACCTGCAGTATGCAGATGACACAACTTTGCTTGCAGAGAACAACGAGGACCTGAAGCACTTGCTACAGAAGATGATCAAAGACTCCATTCTTTGGTATGGGAAAATATGAAAGTTGTCAACAATTTCTTATTACTTGGATCCAGAATCAACACCCTTGGTACCAGCAGACAAGAATCAAAAGGTGTGCTGCATTGGAGAAATATGCTGTCAATGACCCCTCCAAGGGGCTAAAGAGCAAAGATGTAAGTTTAAAAATGAAGGCATGCCTGATCCAAGCCAAGTTATTTTCAGCTACTTCCTCTGCATCTGAAAGTTGGACAATGAATAAACAGAAGAAGAATCTATACCTTTGAATTATATTGTTTTAAGAGTATTGCATATACTATGCTGTCATTGATATATGCCATCAAGTCAACTACAACACACAACAACCCTGAACAATAGTTCTGAGACCTGTCATTTCCAGAACCGACTCACCATCTCCAACACACCTGCTCCTACTACCAGTCACTGTGTCAATTTGCCTCATCCAAGGTCTTCCTCCTGCCTCTATCCTTCCGAGAATAATGTCTTTCTCCAAAGACTGTTACCTCCTGGGAACAAAATCTTTGCCTCCAAGGAACAACTTGGTTTCAGCCTGTCTAGTATAGATCTGTTTGTTTTCTTGGCAGTCCATGGTATATTCACTGTTTTTGTCCTGCACCACAACTTGAAGGCATTGATTTTTCTTCTGTCATCCTTATTCACTGTCTAGCTCTAATTTCCAGGTGCACAGCAAGCAAATGAGAAGACCATGGCCTTAATCAAGCACACCTTAGTCTCTAGACAGACATTATTGCTCTTTAGCACTTTGGAGAGGTCTTTGACAGCAGTCTTTCTAAGGCAGCACATCTTTTGATTTCCTGAGGGCTGGTGGCAAGTGTTGGTTGTGGATCTGAGCAAGATTAAACTGTTAACAACCTCAATCTTTTCTCAGTCTATCATGATGCTGTCACTTGGCCCAGTGGTGAGAATCTTTTTTTTCCTTGATGTTGACATGCAATTGAAAACTGAAGTCCTTGATGCAGGATTGAAGACTGCAGTCCTTGATCTTCCGCAGCAATGCTTCAAGTCCTCCGCAGTTTTGGTGAGCAAAGTTATATCATCTGAACAATGCAGGTTGTTGAAGAATCATTCTTCAATCCTGATGACACATTATTCTTTAAAGAGTACAGCTCCTAAAAGATCTGTTCAGCATATAGATTGAAAAGATATAGAGGAAGGATATATCCCTGACACATTCCTTTCTTGATTTTGAACCCTGCAGTTTCCTTGCTCTGTTCAGACAAGAGCTTCTTGCTCTAAGAATAGGTTTTGCATGAGCATACTGGGATTCCTATTCTTCTCAATACTGGACACAATTTGCAGTGATCTACATAGTCAAATGCCTTTGCATAGTCAATAAAACATAGATATCCTTCTGGTACGCTCAGATTTCAGGCAAGATCTATTTGATATTGGCAATGATATCCCTAGTGCCATAGCCTCTTGTAAATCCAGCTTGTATTTCTTGTAGTACTCTGTTGATACACTGGTCTGGTCTGGTATTTTTAGATAAAATCTTCAGCAAGATTTTGCTTGCGTGACATAACAGTAATATTGTTCGAGAACTTACACTCTGTTGGGTCACCTTTTTTTGAAATGGGAATAATTATGGATCTCTTCTAGTCAATTGGCCAGGTAGTTATTCTCCAGATTTCTTGGCACAACCTAGTAAGTATATCCAGGGCTGCATATGTTTGCAGAAATATGTTAACCAGATATCCATCGATTCCAGGTCTTTTTCCTTTTGACAATTCCCTCTAAGCAGCTTGAACTTCCTTCTTTATTACCACTATTTCTTGATCATATACTGTTTCATTCAATTGCCCTGTGTCAGCCAATTCTTTTTAGTACAGTGACTGTGTATTCCTTCTATCTTCTTTGATGTTTCCTTGATCATTAACTATTTTGCCCATAGCATCTTAAAAGTATTACAACTCAAGGTTTGAATTTGTTCTTCAGTTCCTTCAGCTTAAAAAATGCCAAGCCAAGTAGATTTATTTTTATTTTCTTTTTATTCTACTAGTTTACTTATGAAATTTGAATACACTGTTTTTAACAAATTTTTTCAATTTCCCTCTGACTCCAGATCTTACAGTATTTTGTTGTAATACTTTGCTTTATCTTCATAAGCTGCTCTATGAAACCTTTTGTTCAATTCTTTAACTTCCTAATTTATTCCATTTGTTTTGACTTCTAGGCATTTTAGTGCAATATTTAGAGTCTCTTTCGACATCCATTTTGGTCTTTTCTTCCTCCTCTATCTTTATAATGAACTTTTGTATTCTTCATGGATGATATTCTTAATATCATCCCACAGCTCATAAGGTCTTCATTTACAAATGTTTAAGGCTTCAAACCTGTTCTTGAGATAATATTAAATTGGGGTGGGATAGGCTCAAGATCATCTTTTCATCCTTACGGGTTTGTTTTCACTTTATTTAGCAAGTTACTGCCTTTGAAAACTCAATGAAGGGTCAACCATAGTCACTTCCAATTCAATGGTACACAATAACAGAGACACAAAAGACCTACATAAGGAAAACTACCAAACACAACTACAAAAAAAAAATAGAAGACCTAATCAAATGAAGAAATATTCAGTGTTCATAGAAAGGAAGACTCAACATTGTGAAAATGACAAAGCTACCCAAAAGCAATCTACAGGTTCAATGCAATCCCAACACAAGATACCAATCTCACTCTTCAAGGCAATGGAAAAGGAAACTTCCAATTTCACTGGGAAAAGAAATCCAGAATAAGCAAAGTTCTTCTGAAAACAAAAACAAAACCCAAAGTTGGAGGCATTATATTCTCTAATCTTAACATTTACTACATATACCAGCTATCCCATTGCTTGGAATATACCCAAGAAAATGAGAACTGAGGCTCAAACAGAAACTTGTACACCAGTGTTCATAGTAGTGTTATTCACCATTGCAAGAACATGGAAACAGCCTAGATGTCCAACCGCAAACAAATGGTTTGAGAAGTTGTGGTACCTTCCTACAATGGAATACTATGCAGCACATAGGAGCTGTAGGAGCAATCGTTTTGTAAATTACTACTTAACTTGTGAAGAACTGGATAACATTATGCTGAATGAACCAACTCAGTCCCACAAGGACAAATAATGTATAAAACCATTATTATAGAATGAGTATGAGGATCCAAGGTGGAAGGGAGGAGGAAATAGAGTGGTGATGATACGGGGGTTTGGTGTTAATCATAGGTTGCACAATTCAATGGATAGGTGGGGTGAAGGAAATGAGAAGAATCTTTTGTGAAAACCAATGTATTCAAACTTTGTAAATAAATCAGAGTAATAAAAAAAATAAAAGTATACATCATTTTACATTAATTTATATTTTATAAAAATAAAAG
>NW_006399821.1:6652321-6665776 GCF_000299155.1 Elephantulus edwardii | reverse complement strand
TTAAACCAGAATTAAATAATGGAAAGAGTAAATAGGATATATGTTTTTAAAAATGCTGTCTTACAAATTATAGATTACCTTATAAAAATAAAAGTATACATCAATATAAAAAAAACTACCACCACCACAAAAAAAACCCCAAACCCGAAACCCCTACTACATAGCCATAATAATCAAAATAACAACGTTGGTATTGGTACCAATGATAGATGAGTGGAACAGAATTGAGAATCCAAAAATCCACTCATATATCTACAGTCAATTGATATTCAAGAAAAAAAACCCCAAACCTATTAAATGAGATGATAGTCTCTCTAACAAATAATGCTGGCAAAACTGTATATCTACCTGTAAAAACTCAAACACAAACCATAACCCATAAAAGAAGTACTAAAGGATACAACAACAAAGGCTTAAGATAACACAAACAAAAATGTCTATTAAATAAAATTTTAAAAAGGCACAGAAGTCAGTCATTTCTTACAAGTATTACAACAAACATAAATGGACTAAATGACCAAGCAAAAGCTAAGGCGTGATTAAGTTGATAAAGAAAGCAATAAACAACTATGTGCTGTTTGCAAGAGACACATCTTACACCCAAGGACACAAAAACGTTAAAAGTGAAAGGAGTGACAGTATGTTTTGTGCAAATAATAGCCAAAAGAGAGCATGTAGCAATCTTGTTCTTGTTGTTTATGTGTGGCTGAGTCAACTCCAACTCATAATGACCCTAAGTACAACAGCTACGTAGCAATCTTAGTATCAGATAAACATAAAGACAAAACTTGTCAGGAGAGAAAAAGATTGACATTGTATACTGATAATATAGTCAACTGATCAAGAAGAGGATAGCTTTGGTGGCATAGTGTGTGGGGAGTTACACTGCTAATTCAAAGGCAGTGCCTCTCTGGTGGTTAGAATCCACCACCTGTTCCATGGGAGAAAGATGCACAATATCCTTCCATGTGATTTACAGCCTTTGAAACCCAATCGAAAATCAGCTCTGCATTGGTTTTTACTTGATAGCAATGAGTTAGTGGATTTGATGTTGTTGTTGTTGTATGATGTCAAGTCACCTGTGACCCATAGTGACCCTATGGACAACAGCTCTGAAACCTGCCCTGTCCTGAGTCAGTCTCACTGATTCTGATACACCTAACACATTTCTCCAGTCACTGTATCAATCCATCACATCAGAGGTCTTCCTTTCTTGCACTGTGCCTGCACCCTTCCAAGCATGATGTCCTTCTCCAAGGACTGGTCAGTCCTGGCCACATGCCCAAAGTATGTGAGATGGAGCTTCAAAATCCTAGCCTCCAAGAAGAAACTCCAAGACAGACTTATTTGTTTTCTTGGCAGTCCATGGTATGTTCAAGACTCTTCTCCAGCACCACAATTTGAAGGCATTGATTCTTCTTCTATCTTCCTTAGTCATTATCCAGCTCTTTGATGCACAGCAAGTAATTACAAAGACCATGGCCTGGATTAGGAACACCTTAGTCTCTAGACTGATATCATTACTTTTCAGTACTCTGGAGTGATCCCTGATGGCAGATTTTCCCAATGTAAGTTGTCTTTTGATTTCTTTACTGCTGTTGCCAAGAGTGTTGATTGTGGAGCCAAGCAACCTGTAACTGTTACAATCTCAATCTCTTCTCTATTCATCATGGTTGTAAGAATCTTTGTTTTCTTGATGTTGAGCTTCAACCCATATTGAAGACTACGGTCCTTGACCTTCTGCAGCAAGTGCTTCAGGTCCTCTTGAGTTTCAGCAAGCAAGGTTGTATCTATATCATGTAGGTTGTTGATGAGTCTTCCTCGAATCCTAATGACACATTCCTCCTCATCAAGACCAACCTCCTGAATGATATGTTCTGCATAAAGATTGAAAATGTATGGAGACAGAATGCATTCTTGATACACTCCTTTCCTGTTAATGAGTAAGTGAATAAAGACTTATAAGAACCCAACATCAAGGCATCTAAATATATAAAGCTTGATAGAATTGAAGCAAGAGTGCTATAAAAACATTTGAAGACTTTAATATAATATCTTCACTATTAGACAAAATATCTAGTAAGACTAACAAGAAATATTGTTTTCCTTGTTGTTACATCCCATCAAATCAGAACTGACTCATAACGACCCTATAGCAAATTTTCAGAGGTACTAAATTGCAGACGCAGAGACTGCCTATCTCTCTCTCATGGAGCAGCTGGTGGATTTGAACTATGTGCCTTTAGATTGGCAGCACAACGCCTTATCATTAATACATCAGACAGAAGATCTGAACAACATAATAAATCAACTCGATTAAACAAGCCCATATAGAATCCTCAACTCTAAAATATCATACTATATACTATACTTTAATACACATTAATTATTTTCCAGATAGATGGGATTTTAAGTCACAAATGAAGTTCTGGTAACTATAAAAGAACTGAAATCATACAGAGTATTTTTTTTTCTGACCATAATGGAGTGAATGTAGACATCAGTGACAGGGAGGGGAAAATTAACCAAAGCAGTACAAATTCCTACAGATTTAAATACCAGAGGCCCCTATCTATTGAGGTTATTGTTAGGTGCCATTGGGTACAACCCATAGCTGTGCTATGAACAAGATATGAACTCTGTCCTATCTTGTGTCATCCTCGCAATCTCTGACATACTCAAGCCCACTGCAACAGTCACCATATCTATTCATCTGATTAAGGGTCATTCTCTCTTTCGCTGACCTACCTTTCCAAGCATGATGTCCTTCAACAAGGAATAGCTTCTCCTAGCAATAGACCCAAAGTATGTAAGAAGTTTTATCATCTTTGCCTCCAAGGAACACTCTGGTTGCACTTTCTCCAAGATATATTTGTTTGTTCTTCTGGTAGTCCATGGGTTATTTAATACTCTTCAACACCACCATTCAAAGGCATCAATTCTTCTCCTGCTTTCTTTAGTTACTGTTCAGCTCTCAGAAGCACAGAAAGTGACTGAAAAGACCATAGTCCAGATCAGGCACACATTAATCATCAAATGGACATTGTTGCTCCTCAGTAATTTGGAGAGGTCCCTGACTGCAGACTTTCTCAATGTAATATGTCTCCTAATTTCCTGACTGCTGGTACCAAGTCTGTTTATTGTGGATCCAAGATGAATTCGTTGACAGTTTCAATTTTTCCTCCATCTATCATGATGATCTACTGGATAGAATATCCTAAATATCCTATCATGCATGTTGTTGTTGTTATTGTGTGCTGTTGAGTCACTTGCAACTGACTCATAACGACCCTATGTACAACAACTCTGAATTCTGTCCTATCCTGAGCCAATCTCACTCTCTGACACATCTACCCCCATTATCCCAGTTACTGTGTCAATCCATCTCATCTGAGGTCTTCCTCTCCTGTGCTTTCCCTTTGCCCTTCCAAGTATAATGTCTTTCTCCAAAGACTGGTCCCTCCTGGCAAATTGCCCAAATTATGTGAGACGGAACGTCAAAATCCTTGCCTTCAAGGAGCAGCTTGGTTTCACCATCTCCAGGACAGACTTTTTGTTCTCTTGGTAGTCTATGGTATGTTCAATACTCTTCTCCAGCACCACAACTCAAAGCCATTGATGCACGCACAATAATAAATAGCCCCCAATAACAAAGAATTACCAAAACTCTCTGCAGACAAGGTCATCAAAGCTCCTTAGAAATCTTTTCTAAATTATCTAGTCTGATTACCTGGTCAAGCAATCTCTGAGTGAATATACTTGTCTGTTTTTCTCCGTGAAGTGAAGATAACTTCTGCCAAAGAGAAACCGTAATGATTACATGTTAAAATGTATGGAAAAATAAGTTACAAATGAGACTAACAGCTCAACTTCTCCCTACTAGACAAATGCACAAATTCCTATGACAATAACAAGACATTTACATGAAGACACTCCTTTCTCTAAATTCTATATGGCTGTGATGCACAGTTTTTCATTTCATTATTCTGCAGCACTACATAAGCTTTATTTTGTATCTTACCAGGATTCAGAAACTCACCAGTCTTTCCTAGAGCCACGCAATCTAATATAAAGCTAAGCAGAAGAGTTTTTTCACCAGTTGCTAACCAACTGATTCTGACTCCCTGTGTGTCAGAGCAGAATTGTACTCCACAAGGCTTTCAATATTTTTGTTGATGTTAGGTGCCATTGAGACTACTACAACTTACAGTGACCCTATGAACAACAGGTCTGAGCCTTGCCCTATCCTGCACTATCCTCATGATCTTTGATATGCCTGGGACCACTGTTTCAAGCATTACGTCAATCCATCTCATTGAGGAGCTGCTTCTCTCTTTCTGAGCCATCACTTTCCCAGTACGTCTTTTTTTTCCAAGGACTGATACCTTCCTGACAACATGGTGAAAGTATATGAGATAGAACTTTACCATTCTTCCAAATCCATGGAGGGTCAACTATGATTTCATTATGTTAATGGTAATGCACTGAGAGAAAGAGATTTTTTTCAGAAGTAAAATCACCAAGTCTTTCTTCCGAGGCACCTTTGGGTGAACTCGAACCTCCAATCTTTTGGTCAGCAATAAAACCCATACAACTGATGGGTTTACAAATCCCATTGCAGCAGAGGATCTTGGTTTATGTCTGTTCATAAAAGAAATAATTTTCTTTTATTACTTGATAGTCAAAAGGAATTTCATCCAAATAAATCAATAACAAAGTCTAAAGATAAAACATCTGAAATGTTAATTTTCAACACCATATGTTTCTCTCCAGCTTCCCAAGGTCACAACTCCCTACTGAACAATTACAGAAACCACGGACATGAGACATGAAAAACTCTTCCACAAAGTCTATAACACTACTATAAAAGGAGGATTGCTCAGATCCAGGCAACAAAAACAAAGACTGACAAAGCCGGACAGATGCCAGCCCTTAAGCATCTGTGAATCTGCTTTTTCCTTTGCCTCTCAGAGGGAAGGAATCACAAGACTTCTCAGAAAAGAAAACCAAAAGGGCAGAGCTCCAGTGCTGCCTGCCCTTAATTCTATTCCACTTCCAAATACCGAGTTTGCACGTGGTGCTGGTATTTCATACTGGAAGGCAGAGACAGGAGTGTGTGGGGTTCTTTTAGGGGCTAGGAGGTTGTGCTGCTAATCTTTGAAAGCATTGCCTTTCTAGAGGTTCAAATCCACCAGCAGCAGCTCAAAGGGAGAAAGATGGGCAGAATCCTCCCATTTGATTTACAGCTTCTGAAAACCAACCTAACAGTCAGTTATGAGTTGGATCTGACTCAAAGGCAATCTAATGAAGATGCTGCCAGTTGGGTAAAAGAAAATTCTGAGCCTTAGGCTCTCCAAGTAGGATTGTCTGTACCCACAGTGACCCTCCATCCACACAAGAGTTGAAAACTTCTCTGTAGGCCCTGCTAGCAGAACCAAATTGCAGACTTTGTAGTTAAATAATCCTGAAATGCCCAACATCTAAGGGAACACCCAGCACCTAAGGGAAGAGAGAGAAATGGAGATAAGACACAGTGGAGGAGGTGAGAGAAGACAAAGCTCACCTGGGGCAAAAGACCCCTCTATCCATAATTGCTAGCCGCACTTCAGGTGAGCATGCTTTGAGTTCTGGAAAAGAGAAGCAGAAGCTTGGAAGATACTACAGGCAAGGCATTTCAAGTGGTTGGAATTCTCCACTCATTATAGAAAGGCTGCTATGCAGGCTGGCACTCTGGATCAAGCACTTTCTCTTCTCTCAGCCAGGGGGTGTACTCAGGCCAGATGGCTGTTCTGACGGCAGATCAAACACACCTGTCCTCAGTGTTGACTCTACTCCATGAACAGCACCTCTTCCAGAGGGTGTTAAGGTCATCAGAGGAACCTATAAAAGCTGTTCAAATCTATTTCTGGAAAAATAAAGCAAAAGAGAACAAACAGGTCTGTCTTGGAGAGGGTGAAACCAAATTTCTCCTTGGAGACTAGGATTATAAAGCCCATCTCACATACTTTGGGCATGTGGCCAAGAGGGCTCAGTCCTTGCAGAAGAACATCATGCTTGGAATGGTGGAGGGAGAGTGCAGGGGAGAAAGACCTCGGATGAGATGGATTGCCACAGTAACTGGGGTAATGGGGATAGGTGTGCTGGAGACAGGGAAGCTGGCTCAGCATCAGAGCTACTGTATTACAGGGGAGCTAGGAGTCCTAGGCGACTCAATGGCCTAAATCAACAACAACTCAATCCAACCAAGCACAAGCAATACACATTTACATACAGTTTCATACACTTAAGGGGTTTTTCTTAAAAGTGGAAGGAAGCATGCAGAAATCTTGCTATACAAATACATAAACTTCTGCTTTTCTGACCTGATTCTAACAATGTTTTAACAACTTTTCCTTCCCACACCCACTCCCAACTTTTCAAAAACTTTTAATTGTGATTTAGGTGAGGGTTGACAGAGCAAGTTGGAGTTCCATTCATTCAACAATTCACACATTTTGATTCACGGAATAAAATGCAATCCCCATAATGAACAGCATTCTTTCTACTCCTTCCCTATATTCACAATGTTCTATCTTCTTTTTTCTTAGCCCTTTCTATTTTCTGAGATTTATCACTATGTAAACACTGTCTTTTTTTATCCCTACAGTTAGCTATTCTAAGGAGTGTGTATTTTCTTGGTACTATTGGTCCTTCAAGTTGTTGTTCTGTACCATAGAGTCAGAATCGACCCACAGCTGACCCTCTGGCAGGTTTTCAGAGGCAGTTAATCACATGGGAGGAGACTGTTCATCCTTCTCCTACGGAGCAGTTAGTGGTCTCAAACCACATGCTTTGGGGATTGCAGTGCAGCTTCTTGCCACTAGGGCACCAGAGCTCCCTTTATACACCTGCCTATTTTTTGAATGAAGGTTAAGCCAGAAGGATAGGCTTGAAAAGTAACTAAGGGTCAGTCTTGAAAATTCCATCCATCTCTATCAGACCAATAAGTTGGTCTTTTTAAGACTTTGAGCTTTGTTCCACATGTTTCTCTCACTATATCTAGATTTTCATACTGTGATCCCTTTTAGAATGGTCAACCATGGTGAATGGGTATCATCTAGTTCTTCCAGTTATGGAAGTAGAGTTTGCATGGTCCTTAGTCTTTTTGGACGAATTATTTCCTTGTGTCTTTGATGTGGCGCTCGGGTGACATAGTCTGTGGGGACTGCAGTGTGCTGGTAACCTAAAGGCTGGACTTCTCCAGTGGTTCAAATCTATCAATAGCTCTACAGAAGAATGATGGCAAATCTCCTCCTGTATGATTTACAGACTCTGAAAAACAGTTGGAAGGTCAGCTACAAGTCCGTTATGACTCAATGGCAATTCATTTTATGTGTCTTTGATTATCTTTGTTCTTCTTTGTTTTAGACAGGCAAAGTACCTTAGGTGGTTGATCGCAAAACTCTTAAGATCTCAGTCACTACTCATCAAAGTGAGAGGTAAAATACTGTTTTTGCAGAATTTGCTATATTAACTGCACCCCAAGGCCCAGTAACTCTTCAAAATGTTTGGTCACAGCTACAAGGTTTTCCTAACTTTCCTGTATTCTCTATTATCTTCCTGGTTACAATACACAGCACACGCAAACACTTATTACCTTGTCAATTCTGTGTGAGTGAAGTCCAATTTACCTTTTGTTCCTGCTCAACTGACATACCCATTATTATTGGTTTTGCAAGACTGTGTATGTTATAGTATTTACCTTTGTGGCTTTTCTCTCTTGTATCTCAGTACCTTCCTCTGTCCTAATTTTCTGCTGACCTCCCACTCACAATATTTTGTCTTTCTCTCTATCCAGGTTAAACGTTAGCTCTGGCAGCCTAGTGGCAAGAAGTTGCACTGAAATCCCAAAGGCACATGATTCAACGTCAGCAGCTGCTCTGTGGAAGAAGGATGGGCAATCTCCTCCCTTGTGATTGCCTCTGAAAACACCCTGAATGGTCAACTTTGGGTCGGTTTTGACTCTATGGTACTCAACAAGAACAGTTAGTGATTTGGTCAACTTTGGGTCAGTTTTGACTCTATGGTACTCAACAAGAACAGTTAGTGATTTATTCTCCCCTTCTTTCCTAAGCCTGGTAAGTTTCAAAGGTTTCTTTCTGTGAGTAAACTTTTTCTTGACTTTTAATATTAGTGATACTTGCCCTTTTTAATAGACTGTTTTCACATAGCATAATGTGTTACAGGTTTATCCATGTCATGAGGATTTTTGCAGATAAAGTAACAGTCTTTAACAATGTAATATTCCACTGTGTATAGTTTGTTTATCCACTTACCTGTTTATGGGCATGTAAGTTTTTTCTATCTTCTGCTAGTGTGAAAAATATGCTCTGAATAGTGATGTGCAAAAACTGTCAGTAACAAGTATTTTTCTTATGTAGGTTGATTGCAAATGAAATGCCACCCTCTTGCTCTCCTCTTTCCACAGCTGGCCCTGTCCACAGCGAAATATGTTAACAGACTGAAAGCAGTAATAAGCGTGATCCAAACTGAATTATTGCACATGGGGAGTCTATGTTGCTGGAAGATTGACAGAAACTGCACTTTGACAGTTCAAAAAAAGAATGGGCCGTCTCCTCCTGTGCAATTTGTTGTTGTTGTATGCCACCGAGTCACCTGCAACTCACAGCAACCCTATGTACAGCAGCTCTGAAGCCTAACCTGTCCTGAGCCAGTCTCACTGACTCTGACACACCTTCCCCCATTGCCCCAGTTACTATACCAATCCATCTCATCTGGGGTTTTCCTCTCCTGTACTGTACCACCACCCTTCCAAGCATGCTGTTCTTCTCTAAGGACCGGTCCCTCTCTAAGGACAGGTCCTTCTTGGCCACATGGCCAAAATATGTGAGACAGAGTTTTAAAATCTTAGCCTCCAAGGAGAAACTTGATTTCACTCTCTCTAAGACAGACCTATTTGTTTTGTTGGCAGTCCATGGTATGTTCAAGACTCTTCTCCAGCCCCACAACTCAAAGACATCAATCAATTCTTCTTCTGTCATCCTTAGTCATTGTCCAGCTCTCTGATGCATAGCAAGTAATTGCAAAGACCATGGCCTGGATCACCTTAGTCTGACTGACATTGCTGCTTTTCAGTACTCTGGAGAGATCCCTGACAGCAGTGCAATTTGTCTTTTGATTTCCTAACTGCTGGTGCCAAGAGTATTGATTGTGGAACTGAGCATGCTGAACATATGAATCAAAAGGCAATGGTGATGAAGGAGGAAGTTCAGGACGCTCTGAAGGACTTCACAAAAATTAAAACCCTAGGAATTGATGGAGTACTGACATATTTCAACAGACAGATGTTGCCCTGGATGCGTTCACCAGCTTGTGCCATAAAATTTAGAGGACAACTACCTCGCCAACTGAGTGAAAGAGATCCACATTTATCCCCATTCCAAAGAAAAGGTGACCTGACAGATCGTGGAAATTATCAAACAATATCACTGACATCACTCACAAGCAAAATCCTGCTGAAGATTATCGAAAAGCAACTAGAACAAGTATATTGACAAGTATATTGAACAAGCATATTGAGAACTACCAGAAATAAAAGCTGGGTTTAGAAGCGCTAACGGCACTAGAGACATTATCACCAATTTCTGATGGATCTCATAAGAAAGGAAAGAGTAATAGCAATTTACTGTCTCTGAAAACCTGCTGGAGGGTCAGCTATTAGTTGGTTCCAACTCAAAGGCACATACCAACAATAACAATGTGCTCTGGGATAAAAAATGGCTTTGAAGAAGTGCAACCAGGGTGCTCCACAGAGGCAAGGATGGTGAAACTGTCTCACATACTTTGAGCATGTTGTCAAGAGGAGCCAGTCTTTGGAAAAATACAACATTCTGAGAAAGGTCAGTGAAAAAGAGGAAGAAGACTCAGTGAGATGGACTGACACAATGAGTACAACAATTGGTTAGAGCACGGTGGAGATCATGAGGAAACTGAAGGATAAGGGCAAGGTTCTGATTTGTTGTTCATACAGTCTCTGTGGTTTATAGTAGACTTGATGGCACCTAACAACACAAAGTGCTCTGGCCAGAGCTGTCAATACTAGCAGTTTATAATGATGCTTCGAATCCATAAGTAAACACTGTTGTTTTCATAGTTGTCGATGTCTTTATAATCACTGATTTGGTAAAATTTTTTCCCTTTTTTTTTTTTAAGCTACAAGATTGTGATATATTAATAACTTCTTAGAGAATGATGTAGTCATTTAAGGAAAAGAATGAGAAAAATTTTTAAAGGTTGGAACAACTCAACTATTAATAATGCTATAATTCAATGTAGAAAGATTGTATTTTAAAGATTGTTGTATCCATATACTCTAATACCACATTTTATCAATTTATAATTTTGCATATCACATATTATTCTTTCACAAAAATTGATATTAAACATTATTAAGGACTGTGTGGTCTAGTATTGTAAGAGGTCTGGAGAGTGTGACACTAACCTTAGTGATACACTGTACTTCATCTGACCCAGTACACTGAACCTTGAGAGACCTCATGATTAAATTGGCTGGTATACAACTTTTGGTCATTTTTTTTGTAATCCCTTATTGCATATGACACTACTACCTCTACCACCCTCATAGCAATACTAGTGAACAGAGTAGAGCTGCCCCATCGCATTGTCAAAGCTCTGAAGTTATATTTATTATTTATGATAAGAAACTGCTTCATCTTTCCTCTGCAGAGGGAAAGATGGGTTCCAATGCCCAACTTTTCTGTTAGCAGGGTAATGCTCAATTTCTAGCATCCTCAGCCCCAGCAAGTGTTCTTAGCAATGCTCCACTTCTGTATCTATTTTCAGCATTTAAGTAATATTTATTTCAGAAGTATTTGAATTCATGCTCAACAAGCCCCTCTTTCACTCAGGGAGAAGGTGATGTGACAAGGAAAGGGAATTCAAAATTAGAGCTGGATTTAAAAAGCAAGTTCCCACAGAGAACAGGAAATCAGGATTAAGCACAAATACCATCAAGTAGCCACTCATGTCTGTGATTCAAAGGCTTGGCTATGATTCTTAGGTCCTACTGTGTGGACCTGGAAGGCCTATCTGAACCTGACATCAAAAGACATATGATATTGCACCTCAAACCTGTAAGTACTGCAGTGGCTGCATTAGCTGGTTCTGCTGCAGAATTTCTCACATGTACAGCTAACAAACATAGTGTTGCTTTCATTCTCTTCAGTCTCTCACATCATTATATGCATGTATCTTACTCATAACTTGGGTTATCTAACACAGTCTCCTTATTCTGCTCTGAAATACAGGGGACTTGCTATATCCTCCCAGGCAGACTTGAAGGATTTACCTCAGGTAATCTGAAATAAAAACTAGATCACAGACGCATACAACACTACGTCTGGCAAACCAGGGAACTGGGTTGGCACTATTCATAAAGAATCAATATGAGCTGGCACTCTTCATCCAGGGTAGAGAAGATACAACATTCTGAAAAATGTAGAGTCTATCCAGAGTAACATAATTTTGAAAAATTCCAAAACTCTAAAGTACCAATACAAACATGCTTTTAAGACGATCCACCCAAAAAGCACTGTGCCACTTAGGTGGGCTCTGCAAGTCCAGATGCACCTAAGGACACAGACTCTGCATCCTGCCTGAGGTCTGCCAACCACTCCCTGCTGAGTCCAGTCAGTTCCTGGAACAAACTCAGGGCAGCCCACTAGATGCAGCAGTATGATTTCTAGTACCAAGTCCAGGCAGGAGTCAGGGGCCCCTTAGTCATACCTTCCTCTGTGTTGCCAGCTGGTGTAACAGTAATGTGAGAAAGACATGAGAGCCATTAGGCCTTCATAAGCACCAGATGTACACATTCCCACCAATGGTAATGTGATGTGAATGTGCCTCAAAGAGCCTGACATGAAACAAAGCATTAGAGAAGGCTGGTTAAACTAGAGCTTCCAACTGGTTCTTACTGGTTCAGACATAGCTAATGAAGCAAAACTACACAGATCAAATCTGTAAAACTCAAATAAATGGAAAGGATAATTGTACCATGGGGGGAAAAAATACAGATCAACACTGCCAGAAACAATGGTACACCCATTATACAGAGACCAAATCTGAATAACAGAGTGGGAAACAATGATGCCCTGCTCAAAGATGGCAGCCATCAAGCTGCTTTGAATGTGTGTAGCCCTACACAGTTAATTCAATCTCCTATATCAGGTCCTTGAAAGTGCTCCCTAGCCTCTTCTGATTCTTCTATTCTATAGCTTCCACACATACTACTTCCTATCCTATTTGCTGTCCCATGCCACTCAATATTTTAAAATTTGGGCCTATTCTGTGGTGGTGTCAGACCTTACTGAACTACTTTCACCCAGTTTGAAGACTCATGTTAAACTCAAAGAAACGGATGTAGTACAGAGGAACTGGAGTATCCTGAGCGTGACTCCAGTGACCTCCAAATATCAGGGGCATCTGAGAATATAACCTGCAGGAAGAGCATACATCATCTTAACATGAAGTGAGTCCCTTCTCTCTTCCCTTAGCTCTTAAGAGATCTCAAATCCTATGAATACAGAAAGTTTCTAAGATTAGATTAGAAACCCAAGGAGAAAAAAATCAAGCCCCAAAAGACACTGCGGGTGGTGTGTTGTTTTTTTTCTCCCTAGATGCTCACTAGATTTCGATCTAGCCTTTTCACCCCGAACAAATGAACTTCTGGGTAGACCTACTTGGGGAGGAGGTCACCAGTACCCATCGACTTCTCAAACCCAAGATAGGCTACCAGGATCTCCAGCAAGGGAAAGTCTAAAGTGCGGCCTCACAAGCGTGACAGGTTTTTCTGGTGCAGGATGTAGGAAGAGGGGTCAAGTCCAGAAGCGACTGAAGGCCAAGCCCTTCCTGGCCTCAGCCTCATCCGTTTTGAACTCACCTGCCACTGGCAGGTTCTGTTCTGTGCTGTGCAGCATCCCACTACCACAAGCTCATTTGTCCCCTGGAACCAAAGACCGGCTGAGTGGTCCAGCGGACGATCTGGAGCCAGCGCACAGCCGAGCCGCCCTTCCCCGCGCCGCCCGGGTCCCGCACATCCTTACCACCGCTCTCCTCGCAGCGAGGGGTCGGGGGATCGCGCAGCGCCGGGCTCCAGCCCTCGCCGTCCTCGTCGTCCTGCAGTTCGGCCTCCGGGGCTCCAAGAGGCTGCGAGTTCCGCGCGGGGGTCGACGTGGGCGCGGGGCCGGGAGGCTCGTCCTCGTCTTCCGAAGAGGCGGCCGAGGACGAGCGCGAGTCGGCAGAGGTGCTATAGAAGGGGTGACCGCTGCTGTCCGGGCCCGACTCTCCAAACACGTCGTCCGAGATCTGCAGGCTCTCGTAGCGGGAGCGCGCCGCCTCCAGCAGCGCCAGCGCCTTTCGCCGCGAGCCGCCGCCGCC
>NW_006399821.1:6649531-6651911 GCF_000299155.1 Elephantulus edwardii | reverse complement strand
GCCGACCCTCCGCGCGCCGGAGCCGCGACAGCCGACTCCGCCCCGCGCTCCAGGCTCTGGCCAATCAGAGATCGGATCAGGCCGTGGGGCGGGTCCGGGGCGGGCCCAGGACTCGTGCTGCCCCCTACTTGGAGTCCAGCGGGCTGTACAAGCCGGGCCTGGGGGGGAAAGAAGATCTGGGGCAGCCGTGGGAGTGCTTTCTCCTTCTGGACGCGGCCCTGGATCGTCAGCCTGGTGTCCAGCGAGCCCGGGTCTGGAGCTGCACTGCGAGGAAGGGAGGCTGGTAGCGGGTGGGGAGGTGGGGCCTTCCGTGCGCTGGGCGCTGTCTGCGGTCGCCCCTGGCGCGAGGAGCTGTCCTTTCTGGTGGTTCTGAAGAGTGCTGTTGTGGACACAGTGCAGATGGGCGGGCTAGTGATGCTGGCGGTCCAGGCACTCAGGCACTGTGGGCAGGGCACTTCGAGTGGATGGTAGACCTTGGAGTCAAAATGACTGGCATTGATAGCTTCTTTTTCCAGCAGGTCAAAGGTGGCTGTGCCGCATGCTTTTATAAATAGAAAGGCTGTCTGGTTTCCTAGAATTTTGGTTAATTAGGACTCTTGAAGGTACAGGTTTTGGGTCATATGTGAACTCATGCTCACTTCAATATTCCACTAATTTCAGTGTAAAGTGTGACAGTATCTCAAGTTAGGTATGTAACGATTCCTCATCGCTTTTTAATGTTTCACATCTTTTGAACTCCAAATATTGAATGCTTCTGAAATCATAGTTACGCCTCTATCTTAGATTCCCATTCACATACAACCTTGGCATACATGACTATGGAACTATTACCCAAGTTTCAGTGGTCTCATAAAGAGTAAAAAGAAAGATTCCATCTGTAACTTTTCCGTGAGGAGTGTGCAGTGATCATCCTGTTGGTGGTGGGGTTAGGTGCCATCAAGTTCGTGAAGATACATATAATCAATCTGTGTGCCTTCTTTTGCCCTCTTGCTGGCATTACATGTGTCTGACTACTAACCAAAAGGTCAGTGGTTGGAACCTACCAGCCACTCCGAGGAAGGAAACTGGTAATCTCTCTGAAATGGTAAAATCTCCAAGATTTACAACCTTAGAAAGTCAATGGAGGGTTGCATGAGTTGGCATTTATTCCAAGCTTCCCAAAAATAGAACAGTAAGTCTCATTAATCATAATTAGGGTCATAATGTCACTTTTACTCTAATAAAAGAAATGCATGGAAATATAAAAGGTCTACAGATCCTACTGAGTATTCATCTTATTTAGATCCACAATCAATACAATAGGTACCAGAAGTCAGAGGATCAGGAGATATATTGCACTGGGGAAGCCTGCAGTCACAGACCTTTCCAAATTGAGGATCAGTGATGTCAGTTTGAGGGCTAGGGTGTAACTGATTCAGGCCATGGTCTTTTTTGATCACTTGCTATGCTTCTGAAAGCTGGACAATGAATAAGGATGACGGAAGAAAAATTGATGTCTTTGAACTGTGGTTTTGGAGGAGAGTACTGAATATCCCATGGTCTGTCAAAAGAACAAACAGCTATATCTTGGAGAAGGTGAAGCCAGAGTGCTCCTTGGAAGCAAAGATGATAAAGCTTCATCTCACATACGTTGAGCATGTTGCTAGGAGAGGCTATCCCTTAGAGAATGACAACATGTTTGGCAAGGGGGAGAGTCAACAAAAGAGAGGAAGACCCTCAACCAGGTGAATTGACATATTGACTACAGCAATGGTTTCAAGTGTGTTAAAGATTGTGAGCATAGGACAGGGTCCAGATCTGTTGTTCATAGGATCACTACGACTCAAACTCTATAGTACCTAACAACAATAACAACAACTGGCTATCAACTAAGTTACATAAAATGCTGTTTCAAGGTTTCGATTTGCTGTTCATAGGGAGTCTATGAGTCATGATCACTTTTATCTAACTTAGAAACTTTGTGCTCATGCCTTCCCCTCTCCAACACCTGCATTGCTTCTGCTCATCCAGGAGCTGTGTACTTGCAAGAATTCACAATAATGGGGACCTGGAGGGAAAGAGCTGCACTGTCAAACCAAAGGCACCTGATTTGAATCCACCAGTTTCTCCTTGAGTAAAAGATGGTCAATCTTTTCCTTTGTGATTTACTGCCTTTAAAAACCTACTGGTGAATCATTTATGGGTAGGTTCTGACTCATTGGTACATAACAAGAACAATAATGCTAAAATATAATATTCCCTTCTATGATGCATTGATAATAATGGGTGACTGGAATGCAAAAGTCGGGAACAAAGAGGAAGATTCAGTAGTTGGAAAACATGGACTCGGTGACAGAAATGGAGTTGGAGAGAGAATGATCGAATTTTGCACAATCAATGA
>NW_006399821.1:6634199-6647276 GCF_000299155.1 Elephantulus edwardii | reverse complement strand
CAAGGAAGGACCAGACCTTGGAGAAGGACTCCATGCTTGGAAGTGTGGAGGGTCCGCGCAGGAGAGGAAATCCTGGGTGAGATGGGTTGATACAATGACTGACAATGGTGACAGTATGTCAGAAACCGTGAGACTGGCTCAAGATAGAACAGGGTTCAGAGTTATTGTTCATAGAGTCACTATTAGTTTGTTCAATAGCACATAACAGCAACATACATACTGGTTGATGAAAAAGAAAGTATTTGCAAACCATTTCAAATATATCACAGAAAAGGACTGCTTTCCAACAGATAGCAATGATGACATAAGTCTGCAAGTTGTGAAAACATCTTTCTTAGCCATAACCAAAACACCTTGAAGAAATGAGTCTCTAGGGTTTTGGGCTCAGGACCATAATCTTGAGGGGACACCAAAGGTAACTCATATTGCAACAGGCAAGAAAACAATTTAAAATGTTTTTAAAAGAAGCATCCTTTTACTCTAGGAAACATATTTAAGGAAAGTCTTATTAAAGTTTAAATCTTTTCAGTGTTGCAGTTTGTCACCTTTTTAAAATCTTAGTCACTCTTTTATAATAACATTATAATAGAACCTTCTGACCTTGAATCAAGATGGCTTTTTAAAGAATAAAAAAGGAAAATTTTAGCTGTTTTAAACTTACTAGGTTACAGTTAGGTTTGCCCTGGACCACAGACTTTCTTATTTTCCTGTTTCCTTTCCCTATTTACATGATGTGCTGAATTATTTTTCTTTTGAAATTGTTACCATGTAATAAATGCTGTGGTTTTAGTCTCCCTTGCATGGACTAAGAATGGAGACCTGATGGAAAACAATAGGAAGATTGATGGTGACTGGATGCCCTGGTTGGGCCCTCCTCTGGCTCAAAATAGTCCTGGCATAGGGTGAGAGAGTTAGAGCAAGCAGCTAAGCAGAAAGGTGAGGAGACAAAAATGAAGGTGAAAGTAAAGACAGTTTTATTAGGAAAGATACATCTCAGAGAGAGAGGGATGTCATTATCTGAAAGTAATATTAAGGGCTAGAATTGCTACCTGGTCTCTCTCGCCATCACAGAGGAAGGCTGAAGTCTCCCCAGGAAAAGTAAAGGACATTATTTCACTTGCATGAGCACTATAAGATTTCCAGCAAGAGCCAAAAGGTGGTTTATAACAGGAAGTAGCCCCCAACCAATCGCACAAGTACCTAGGTGGGTCTGGACTATGACCAAGCCTCACAAGATTGGGAGTCAATAAAAGCAGTGCCCACCTGGGATTCTTTCTCTCACTCTTACTCTCCTTTTCTGCTAATAGATAGAAGTAAGATCTGGGTTCACCCCTGCCTTTTCAGAGGTCCTGTAACTCTTTTCTTTCTTTTTCACTTTAGCTCTTATGTGTGACATACCTTTCACTAGCTATACCTCTATCTTACAACCGTAATAAACCTTTTTTCACTTGTTTTGCTAAGTTGCCACTGTGTGCGTTTCAGTTCATTTAACTACAGTAACCTTAACTTACCCTCTTGCAGAACCTAATAGTGGGTGATGAAGAGATCAAGAGAACTCTGGTTTTAGCACATTTCAAAGAGGGGCCTGTGTTACTTGCTTTCTCATTTGGATGTGTTTTCAGACATCAATATGAACTAATGGTATAATGTCACAGAGTTCAAAGTTTGGTGAGTAGATTTTACTTCCATCCTTTGTTTACTTTTAAAATTATTATTGGTTTGCTTACAAAGTCCGTATGGATTGTTTCACATGTTCTCATGCATTATGTTTTATAAAATTAATCACCATTGGATCTTGCCCATCATTACCCTGCCTGGATCCTTCCCATTTCCTTCTACCCTTCCCTCCACCCACCAAACTGTGCAACTTTGTGGTTTCATCCCTGATCATCTTCACCCCTTCACTCCTCCCCATTCCCTCCTTGGGTTCACATACATGTTTTACTAGTTATCAATCTATTTTTACAATAATGGTCTTATACAGTATTTGTACTTATGAGACTGAGTTAGTTCACTCACCATATGTTCTCTAGTCTCTCCTAAGTTATGTCGTATTTTTCTTAATTGTTGCTCCTTAGTGCTGCATAGTATTCCATCATGTGAATGCACCACAATTTCTCTATCCATTCATTTGTGATTGGACATTTGGGCTGTTTCCATATTCTTGCAATGTGAATAACATTGCTATGAACATTGGTGTACAAATCTCCATTTGTGTCTCAGATCTAAGTCCTTTATTCTTGATGTCACTTATCCTATGATGAGTTTCTCATAGGTCTAGTATACTGATTAGGTTGTTTCCAGAGTGTGTCCTTTACTATACTACACATATCCGGACTGTGAGGCATTTAGGTCCAATGTTGTCAGTTCAGTAGGTAGAGCCTGTTCTTAGCCACTTCATTTGACCTCTAATATGATGTACAGGCTGGATTTAGAAGAGGTCGTGGTACTAGGGATATTATAGTTAGTGTTAGATTGATCTTGGCAGAAAGCAGAGAATACCAGAAGAATGTCTATCTGTGCTTCATTGACTATGCAAAGGCATTTGACGATGTGGATCACAACAAGCTATGCCTAACTTTGAGAAGAATGGGAATCCCAGAACACTTGATCATGCTAATGCAAAATCTATACTTGGACCAAGAGGCAGTCCTCAGAAAAGGGCAAGGAGATGCAACATGATTCAAAATCAAGAAGGGGGTCCATCAGGGATGTATTTTGTCTCCATACCTTTTCAATCTGTATGCAGAACAGATCATCCAAGACACTGGGCTAAATGAGGAGGAATGTGGCATCAAGATTGGTGGAAGAGTCATCAACAACCTGCATTATGCAGATGACACAACCCTGCTCGCTGAAACTGAGGAGGACCTGAAGCGCATGTTCCTTGGATCTTCCTTTGGAAAGGATTTCCACAAATAAATTTCTTTGCTTGCATAGAACAGCATGTATTTCTGCTTTGCTATTCTTAATTGGGCAAAGATTCCAAATTAAAAAAAAATGAAATGGAGACATTTTCTTGGCAACCACATTTAAGGAGTAGTTTAACTATGCTATAGCATGGTGTTATTCTTAGGTGCTGTTGAGTCAGACTAAGAGTTGACCCTCCAGTGGGTTTTCAGAGGCAGTAAATCTCATGGCAGGAGATTGTTCATCCTTCTCCAGTGAAGTAGTGGATTCAAAGCATATTCCTTTTTGCAACACAACTTCTTACCACTAGGCCACAAGAGATCCCTAATCCAGCAAAATAATGTTCAGCATCCTACTTTGATGTGTAGCAATGAGGGTCTTCAAAGCTAGTGAGTGGCTATCTAAGGTGCAACTTTATGCTTCCCATCTGAAGCAAATTTAAATAATGACAACCAATGACACAAGGAATCTCAACTTTTAAAACTTTGAGACCAGAAGAAGTAGATTAAGCCAGGAAACCATCGCTGATTCACTTTAAAGAGATCACAGTAAGAAGTTCTGGATAGAATATAAGAAAATGTAGGGGGGAAATCCAAAGTCATTCAAAAGACAACCCTTACTTGCCTAATAGATATTGCTGGAAAGTCTTGAGACTATGGTCTTTAGTTAACCTTTGAGTTTAGCTCAATTTTCAAGTAAACAAAAGTAAAACCTAGGAAAATATAAGAAATTCAGTCTTTCACATGAGATCAAAAGGACAACATTGTCACAAGGACAAAACTCAGAAGGCAGGAAGGGACAGGAAAGAGGGACAAAGAGAGATGATAAATGGAAGTAAAGAGTTATTGTTGTTGTGTAGCCTTCATACTACCTCCATCTCCTTGTTACCCAATGTGTATACAGCTGATCTAAACCCCAACAAATCCTGTACTATCCACACAATCACAGCTCTGTTTATGTCAGTGCACCTCTACTTTTCCAGACATGATTTTATTCCAAAGGACTGGCCTCTTCTGCCAGTGAGGAGAGTGCTATTATTTCATCAATCAATATCACAAAACGAAATTGAACAAATTCACAAAAATGAATGAAATTTTGAATGGAAAATCAACTTGCTCTTTCAATTTTCATCCAAGTCACAATAAAAGGGGAGGGAATAGGAAATATCTCATGAAAAGTTGATTTCCACAAAACTCAAGATTCATATCTCATCCCACACATACACAAAACCAAATACAGATAAAATTAGAAAGGAATTGTACAAATTGTACACATAAAATTCTTAAAAGAACTATCAGGAGCAACATTGTCAGGGCTGGCTTTCAAAGACTAAGGTGCGTCTGATTGAAGCCATGGTCTTTTCAACAGTAGAACAATCAATGCCTTTGAGTTGTGATGTTAGAGAAGAGTACTGACTATCCCATGGATTGCCAAAATGACAAATAACAAGCAAGCATGTTTTAGAGAAGGTGCAGCCAGGGTGTTTCTTGGAGGAAAGGGTGATGAAACTCCATCTCACATACTTTGAACATGTTATTAGGAGATGACAGTCCTTGGAAAAGGACATATTTGGAAGAGTGGAAAGTCAGCAAAAGAAAGGCCGATTCTCATTGAGATAGACTGACACAGTGGCTGGAACAATGGCCTCAAGAACAGTAGGGATGATATAGATAGCACCTAACAGGACAGAGTTTTGAGCCTGCTTTGCATAGTGTTGCTATGAGATGTGTTCCATTAGGAGGCACCAAACAGCAACAACAGTATAATAACAAAAGCACAAACAGCAAGAATTTTAAAAAAATGATAAACAGGACCTCGTAAAAATTAGATATTTTTCCTTAAAAGTCTACCAAAAAAATGAAAAGGCAAGATAAAATCTCCAAAAACCATATCCCTAACAAAAATCTAATAACTCATATATGTATTTAAAAATAAAATAACAGCTTACCAACAGAAAGAAATATAAGCCATTTATAAAATGGGCAACAATTTGAACAGAAATTTCTTCAATGAGAACATTCAAATGGCCACCAAACACATCAAAAGATACTCAGAGTCATTAGTAATCAGAGAGGTGTCACAAGATAAAGGTAAACAACCCAATCACAAAATGAGCATGGGATTCTTTACCAAAGAAGACATTCAGATGGTGAATAAATACATGGAGAAAAATTCAAAATTCCTAGTGCTAAGAGAGAGGCAAATCAAAACAACTATGAGATATCATCTCATACCAGTAAGAATAGCAAAATTCAACAGAACAGCAAATAACAAAATGCTGGCAAAGCTGTGGGGAAACTGGGACCCTTATTCACTGTTGGTTAGAGTGTAAAATGGTGCAACCATTATGGAAGGCAGGATGGTGCTTTCTCAAAAAGTTGGAAATAGAAATACCATTTGACCTAGCAATTCCACTACTGGGAATATACCCTAAAGAAACCATAACTTTCAACCAAGCAGACATATGCACACCCGTGTTTATTGCTGTGTTCACAATAGCAAAGAGATGGAAACAACCCAAGTGCCCACCAACAAATGAATGGAAAGAGAAGCTGTATTATAGTCACACAATGTAATACTAAGCAGCACTGAAAAACAAGGAACTCATGAAATAGTATACAAAATGGGTGACCCTGGAGGACATTTCACTGAGTGAAATAGCTCAGTCACAAAAGGACAAATACTGCATAATGTCACTGTTATAAAACAGGACTGACATTGGGGTTGGGGTGAAACTAAGAAAAGGGGATATACAATGTACAATGAATTAAAACATATGAGGGAAAGAACTGCTTAAAAGGAATATATGATTAGGTATTATTTGCATGACATGAGTCCAGAATAAGAGCTGCATAGTAAAGTGGACTGGGGTGGTTTGAGGGGGAATTGTACAACAATGAAAGAATTTTTTTTCCAAAGAGAAAAGCGAACTGGGCGGGGGTTAGGCAGAGAGGAAAATGTGCAAAATGAATGAATGGAATTTAATAATAATAATAATACAAATAAAAAAACACAACAAAATACCACTTAACTCCTACATTGATAGCTAATATTAAAACAAACAAACAAAGGAAAACAGAAAACAATGATGTTAACAGCATTTAGGGAAATTTGTATCTTTATATCAGCAAGATGGATTGACCCAGCGACTCTATCAAGGGGCTCACTTATATCAGAGATGAGGAGAATAGAACAGGATAGGGCAGGGTTCAGATCCAATATCATAGCATTACAGGGAGTCATAGTTGACTGGATAGCACCTAACAAAAACAATATCTATTTTTGATGAGACTGCTCTTGTGGATAACAGAGTGGTGTTTCCTCTGGAAACTGGAAATAGAAATACCATGTTATTGCTGTTTTTGTGTGCCATCAAGTTGAATACAATTCATAGTAACCCTATTAACAACAGATCTGAACCCTGCCTATACGATGCCATCCTCATCATTTCTGGCATACTTGGACCCATTGCTACAGTCTCTCTGACATTCAATCTCATTGAGGGTTTTTATTTCTTTCACTGGCCCTCCACATGTCCCTTTCTAAGGACTAGCCCCTTCTAACAACACGCTCAAAGTATGAGAGTTGAAGCTTCTCTATCCTTACCTGTAAGGAGAACCATCTCCAAGACATATCTAATTTTTCTTTTGGCAGTCCATGTAATTATTCAGTACTCTTCTCCAACACTATAAATCAAAGGCATCAATAAGTCTTCTGTCATCCTAAATCATTATGTACCTCTGAGATGTATAGCAAATGACTGGAAATATCATGGCTTGAATCAGGCACACTTTTTTGTTCTTCAAGAACATGATTGCTCTTCAAGGCTTTTGAGAGGTTCTTAACAGCAGACTTTCACAATCCTATATATCTCTGATCTACTGACTGCTGGTACCAAGAGTATTGATTGTGGATTCTAATAAGATGAAATAATTAACAATATTTAACTATTTCCTGTTGATCTAGTGGGGAGGAGTATATTTTCTTAACATTAAGATATAATCTTGAAGGCTGTAGTCCTTGATCTTCTTTAGTGCTGTAAAACCTCCTCACTTTTAACAAGCAAGATTGTGTCATCTGCATAATGCAGATTGTTGATGAGTCTTCCTCCAATTTTGATGCCACATTCTTCTTCTAAAGTCCAGGTCCTTGAGTGATTTGTTCAGTGTACAGATCGAATAGGTATGGAGAAGGGATAAACCTGACACACATCTTTGTTGAATTTCAACCATACAGTGTTTCCTTGCCCTGTTTGGATAACAGCTTCTTGGTCTAGGTATATATCCCAGCAATTCACTCCTAGTTATATATCCAAAACTCTTGAAAGCTGAGACTCAAGAAGAGATTGGCAGACCAATGCCTGTTGTTGTTAAGTGCTGTTGAGCCGAGTATGACCCACAGTGGCCATATGAACAAGAGATTTGAAACCTGCATTATTCTGTGCCATTCTCACAATCTCTGACACACTCAAGCTAATCGCTGTGTTAATATATCTGGTTGAGGGTCTTCCTTTATTTCACCAACTCTCCACATTTCCAAGCAATTTCCAAGGAATAGCCTTCCCTAGCAACATGTCCAAAGTACATGAAATGAAACATTATCATCTTTGTCTCCCAAGAGCACTCTGGCTGAACCTTCTCCAAGACATGTCTGTTTGCCATTTTGACAGTCCGTGAGTCATTCAGTACTCTTCTTTATTTTATACGTATGCTGAGCAAATTAGTCAAGAAGCTGAACTCTGTGAAGAAGATGGCATCAGGATTGAAGGAAAACTCACCAATAAACTACCTTACACACATGACACAACCTTGTTTGCTGAAAATGATAAGAACTTGAAACACTTGCTACTGAGAATCAAAAATTTTAGTCATGAATGTGGATTGCATCTCAAAATCAAGAAAAAAAAATTCTCACCATTGGATCAATAGGCAACATTGTGATAGATGGAGAAAAGCTTGAAACTGTCAACAACTTCATCTTACTTGATTCCACAATTAACATCCTTAATACCAGCAGTCAGGAGATCAGGAGATGTATTGAACTGTGAAATCTGCAATCAGAGACCTCTCATATTATTGAGGTGCAATAATGTCAGTTTGAATACTAAGGTATGCTGGATTCAAGCCATGGTCTTTCCAATCATTTGCTATGCATCTGAGAGGTAGACAATGATTAAAAATGACAGAAAGAAAAGTGGATGCCTTTGAACTGCGTTGTTAAAGAAGAGTGCTGAAATGTTCCTTGTAGCACCACTTGAGACAGGTAAAATGTAAAAACAATGGAAATACTTATCAACAAATATGGGAAGGCTCCTCACAGGTTGTTGTTATTAGTGACTCATAGTGATCCTATGAACAACAGATCTGAACCCTGGCCTAACGTGTGCTGTCTTCATAATTTCTGATAAGTTGAGCCCAGTGCTGCAATGACTGTGTCAGACCATCTCACTGTGGGTCTTACCTTCCTTCACTGGCTTTCAACCTTACCAAGCATAGCTTTTCCAAGTAATAGCTTCTCCCAGCAACATGCCCAACATATGTGAGATGAAGCTTCGCTCTCCTTGCTTCCCAGGAGCATTCTTCCTTAACACATACCTGTTTGTTCTTTGACAGTTCGTGGAATATTCAATACTCTTCTCCAACACTACAATTCAGACACCACTGATGAAGAAAAACAACATATATGAACTTTGTATGTAAACCAGATAAAATTATTACCTAACTTGAGAGGGACTAAAGAGCATTATGCTGAGTGAGCTAACTCAGACCCCCAAGAACAAATACTGTATAAAAGCATTATTGTAGAATGAGTATGAGGATCCAAGCAGGAAGGAGGGTGGGAAGCAGATGGGTGAGAAGGAGCGAGGGTGTGTGTGATTAATATTGGGGTTGTACAATTTGATGGGTTGGAGGAGTGAGCGAAATGGGAGGTATTTGGTGTGAAAAGCAATGTAGTTGAATTTTAAACTAGTATAAAAAAATTTTAAAAAAAAACAGTGATGATGAAGGAAATAATCTGAGCTGCACTGAAGACATAGGCACAATATTTCTATCCTTTTTTAAATAACAATATTTAACTCTTCTTCAGTCATCCTTATCCATTTTCCAGCTCTCAGAACATAATAAGTGATTGAAAAGAACATGGCCTGAATAAGTTGCACCTTAGTCTTCAAACTAGTGTCATTGCTCCTCAGTACTTTGGAGAGGTTTCTGACGCTAAACTTTCCCAGTGCATTATGTCTCCTGATCTCCTGACTGCTAGCAGCAAGGGTGTTATTGGTGGATCTACAAAAGATGAAATTATTCAAAATTTCAGTCTTTTCTGCATCTATCAGGATGTTGCCAATCTGTCCAGGGGTGAAGAGTTTTGTCTTCTTTATGTTGAGATGCAATTCATATTGAAGGCTTAAGTATTTGATCTTCTGCAGCAAGCATTTAATCTCTTACTCACTTTCACCAAGCAAGGTTAAAAGGAGAAACTGACATTAAAGTGATAGAATAAGCCTATTATAAAAGGAGAAATATTTGCATTACCTAACTTATATAAAAAAGTCAATATAATAGACATCAAAATGTATTCGCTGTTATTAAAGGAGAAAAAACAACAAGGAAGTGGTGGGCAAATGATGACAGAAAAATTCAGTTTATTAAAGATTAAGGTTGAACAGTCATTTATATGTATATCTGTAGAAAAATTGTAGAAAACAGTCATTAATACGTATATCTGTAGAAAAATATAATATGTATATCTGTAAAAATATACTCTGAATTGACAAGCTATATAAAGTCATGTTTACAACAATGTTAGATGCCATAGGATCCTCTGGTGCAACCTATGTAAAAGAGATCAAAATATTGCCCAGTCCTATACAAATATTCAAACTAGAATTTTGAAGGCCAAAGTGGGAAAGAGTTCCAGGTGAATAGCCATTGAACATGGATCAGTCAGTCCTGAGAGATGAGCAAGTGCTGTTCTGAAGGGACAGGAAATGGCCTCCATTGCCCACAGCTCATGGAAAAGGGAGTGACGTTCAGATTCCTGAAGCCAGAGTAGTGGACACTGGCACTGCAAGGCATCCAATGTGGTAAAAGATCCCAGTGAAGCCTGCAGGAGCCCCTAGGGTTGGGGAGTGGGAAGAGAAAGACATGTCATTCTCACAATTTCCACTATGCTTAAACTCATCGTTGCAGTCACCCTATCAATACATTTTACTAAAATCATCTTCAATGACTCCACATTTCCAAGTATGATGTCTTTTTCCAAGGATTGACTCTGTCAAACAACATCCCCAATGCATGTGAGATGATATCTTTGCTGCTTTTTCTAATACACTTCTGGTTTTCTTTTTGGCAGTCCATGGCAGATTCAGTGCTCTCTGACAATGCCACAGTTCAAAGACACTAATTCTTCTTTGATCTTCTCTCTTTGTTGTCAAACTTGCACATGCATATCAAACAACTGAAAAAGTCATCTTATCAGGTGGTCATTTTTTTTAGGTGTACATTTTTGTGTAAATGGACTTCCTTTTTCTTTAGCACTGTGCGGAGACCCTGAGCAGCACTCCAACTCCTTACTCTTTAACAGCAGATTTTCCTACTGCAATACATCTTTTCATTTAATTGCTGCTTCTATGAATATTAATGTGATCCAAGTAAAATTGAATAATTGACAATTTTCACCTTTTCTCGATTGTGAGGTTACTTATTGGTCTTTGTGAGGATTTTTGTTTTCTTTATGTTGAAGTTTGATCCATACTGAAGGCTTGTCTCCAATCTTCTTTAAGAAGTGTTTCATCGTCGTGGCCATCTGCCCGGGGTGGGCTGCCCTCGGCCCTTTGCCCAGGGCGAGCTGTCGTGGCCTTCTGCCCGGGGCGGGCTGCCCTCGGCCCCCTGCCCTGGGCGAGCCGTCGCGGCCCTCTGCCCAGGGTGGGCTGCCCTCGGCCCTTTGCCTGGGGCGAGCTGTCATGGCCTTCTGCCCGGGGCAGGCTGTGCTTGGTCCCCCGGCTCGGGGCGAACCGTCGCGGCCCTCAGGAACAAGAAGGCAAGCAGCTGTAACCCAAGACCACCAGTAAGGTGATAAAGCGTCCTCCCTTCCCCCCTTTATATCTACGCCCCTGTTCAGCATGAAGAAGCCAGAGAGTCGGCATCCAATTCCCAAATCAATAAGACAGTTGGTTTAATTACTATTGGAAAATGCTTATCATTCCTCTGTAGCATCTGGTCCCCACTGGACCCTCATCATTTCCTTCACCTGCTCCCCCCACCGACCAAACTGTGCAGCTCTGCAACTGCATCCTGGACCATCCTCACCCTTCTGCCCCCAACCCTCACCTCCTTGTACCCCCAATATGTTTTTCCCAATAAAAAAAAATATTAAAAAAAAGAAGTGTTTCATGTCCTCTTCACTTTCTGCAAGTAAGATTGTGTCATCTGCCTAACACAGGTTCTTGGTGAGTCTTCCTCCTTATGTCATGTTCTTCATCTCAAATTATTTATTTAGCATACAAACTAAATTTAAAAAATAACAACCACAAAAAAACTCACCTCAAACTTATTGCCGTTAAGTTAGAACTGACATAGCTAACCCTCCAGCAGGGATTTGGAGGCTGTAAAACCATTTTTACTTACATGTAATATTAGTTTTTTGTAATTACTGCATTCTAAAGTATCACTTTCTTTTGGAAAAAGCATAAATATGATTCTCTTTAAGTTGTTTGGCCAGAAAGCTATCGTCCAAATTTCTTGGTAAAGTCTTATGTGTTACATTGTCTACCATGAGTTGGAACTAACTCGTAGCTGACCCTCCAGTGAGTTTTCCCAGACAGTTAATCTCATGGAATTGCCCATCTTTCTTCCTCAGAGCAGCAGGTGATTTGAACTGTGTGTCTTTGGGTTGGCAGTGCAACTCCTTACCACTAAGCAACCAGAGCTCTCTCAGGATAACATAGTGAGCACATATTGCCTTGTTCTTGTTATGGGCCATTGAGTCACCTAAGACTCATAGCAACCCTATATATAACAGCTCTGAACCCACTTGATAGGTTTTATTTCCTTGTCAAATATCAGTTGACCACAGATAGAGAGGTCTATTTCAAGGTTCTTGATTCTGTTCCATCGGTCTATGTGCTTGTCATTGTACCAGTCCCATGCTGCTTTGGTTACTAACACTGTATAGTAGGTTTTGAGGTCAGGGAATGCTATGATTCCCACTTCATTTTTGTTTTTTCAGAAGTGCTTTGCTTGCCTGGAGTCTTTCTTCTCCAAATAAATGTGACAATGTCCCTTTTGATTTCCTTGAAAAATGAACGTGTTATCTGTATTGAGATTGTGCTAATTTTCCTTTCCTAAACTCCTTCAGTGTTCTGCACAGCAGCCCAGCAGAAATCTTGCCTTACTGTAGTTTCCTGTCCCAAACTCTATTGTCTTTCTCCATCTATGAAATGGCTGAGAGGTATGAGACCAAGTGCTCCACTCAAGCAGTTTCTGTCCAGAGGGTTTTCAAGTCAGCTTGCTTATTTTGCAGTTCAACATGTCAGTAGAGAAAGCTGAGAAAGTCTTTACTCTGCTTGTAAGTCTGTGTCCTAAATTCTTTTGCCCTGTTTGGCCCCAGGGATGGCCTCAGAGCCATGGAGACAAGGCTTCACAAATGGAAGGACCTATCCCCAAGGAAATTTTAGTCCGTTCCCCCCACAAGCATTCAAAAGTGCTTACTCTGGGGGACAGTGCCTCACCTGATGCACCTTCTCCTCTAAACTTAATGTTTTCCTTTGTCTCTGGAATGGTGCAAAATCTGGGCTGCCATTTCAAGCAGTTTGTGTGCAGGGATGTCTCAAGTCAGCCCTCCCTCTTTCAGAAAGCTGAGAAAGTCTTTCCCCTGATTGCATCTCTGTGTCTGAAATTATACCTTTAGTCTTTTGAGTGTATATTCTTCTCACCCTACTCCCATTTAGGGATAATTAGTAGTATATTGAATTGGGAAAGTCTAATGTCAGGGACCTCTCCAAAGTACTGAGGGGCAACAATGTCAGGCTGAAGACTAAAGTGCACCTGTTTCAAGTTACAGTCTTTTCCATCACTTTCTATCCATATTAGAGCTTGACAATGAAAAAAGATGATAGATGAAAAATCCATGTCATTAAGTTGTGGTCATGGAGAAGAGTAATGAATA
>NW_006399821.1:6622431-6634035 GCF_000299155.1 Elephantulus edwardii | reverse complement strand
ATATTGCTAGAAGAGGGTATTCCTTGGAAAAGGATATTATTCTGGGAAAGCTGGAGGGTCAATGAAAGAGAGAAAGAACCTCAAAGAGATGGAGTTACATAGTGATAGTGATGAACTTGAGTATGTCAGAGATGATGAAGATGGTGCAGGATAGAAAGAGTTCATAAAGTCACTACGGCTCATACTTGACAGCACACAATGGTAAGACTTTTATCTAAGCTACAGGTTGTACAGGCAGGAGAGGTAACTGTGACTTTAATTTTACACAGCCAAGGTAGAAGGTTGGCCTCATATGTACTGCTCAGCAGTTTACCTATTCTCCAACCCACCAATATTAATTATTTTTGAAAGATAAATTAAAACTACAGGGGTCACACCTTATTCCTTTCAGAAAACTAAATAGTGGGTTACTCATTATGAGACAGGAAGGATGGATAGAGAATTCTATTAGTGGCCCCTGAAGTATTTCTGATCCAGTAATGAGCCCCGATCCTTAAATTACTTTCGACATCACTTTGCTCAGGTCTGGCACGGATCAATTTGCCTTAAGATGCTGCTCTCCAACATTCATGACAGAGGTCACCATGTGACCTCTAAACATCTTTGTTCTGAAGATGTAATGTATTTATAAGACTTTTTATGGGAGTTGCAGTTTAATGAGAATATTGGCAAAAGACCAGTAGGAGATGAGGTGATACTGAGTCCACATTTGGGGAAATGAGAAGCTATAGCTCTCTACTAATCAAATATTACCCAGGTATCTCTGTGCCCTGTGTTTTGGAGAGTTCTCAAAAATCCCTGTCCAGTCAATACCAATTAGTTGCCTCTTACATATTGCTCTTTTTAAGGACCCTCCACACATTCTGTACACTTAATCTCTATGAATAAAGGAGCCCGTGAAATAAATCTATGTAGGCTGCTAGATGTACAGGTTATGTAACCTTAGGGATGAGACATAACTTCTCTGTACCTGGATTGTAATATCTAAAAAGGGGTGATGTTATAAAGATTAATGAAGATAAAGCTAAATACCCACCATGGAGTTGAGAGGGAAATCTCTTGTATGTTTATATGATCCATTTTATCAAAATGGAGGCAAACAAGTATTTTAAATATTGTTTATATTTTATACATTTGGGGAGCTCTCACAGCTTAATCAGTAGTAGTTGTGTTGCTAACCAAATGGACATACGTTTCTGGTGGTTTCCATCTGCCCGTGGCTCCTGGGGAGTAAGATTAGCAATCTAATTGCATGTGATTTACAGCTTCAGAAACCCAATGGAGAGGTAGCTATGAGTTAGTTCTGACTCTACTACATTTAATTTTTTTAGTTTATAGTGCACATAATATGTTGTTGTAGTTGTTATGTACTATTGGGATGGAACTGATTTGTAGCTAACCCTCCAGTTAGCCTCCTTTTCAGAGGCTGCAAATCACATGGGAGGAAATTGCACATTTCTCTCCATAAAACAGCTGGTGGATTCTAACCACCTGCCTTTCAATTGGCAGCACAACTCTTCACCACTAAATCACCTCAGCTTTCAAACATAATATATATCTATATTCATGTTCATATCATGATAATGCAGCATTGCCTTCTTACTTTCTTGTTTTGTTTTATTGCCTTCCTTTTGAGAGGTTGTGGAAACTCACTAAGTGTCCCAAGCCCCATTTGAAGGTAAATCATTTTTCATAAGACTTCCTTCCATGGGTAAAACAATGAAAGGTTCTAAAGAAAACACTTTCTATTTCAACACATTCGTTGGGTTGAAAACTCAAGCCTTCAACAGACATTGAAGTAGATTTTTTTTTCTCCAGGTCATTTATCAAATATGAAATGTAACTTGTTTGAGACAAATCATCAGAGAATTCTCTCAAAATGCAGGTGCAGGCTGAGGTGACAATTGAAAAAAAAAATCTCTGTATGAACTCTTAAAAACGAGATTCAGCTCTCTGGCCTCCTCCTCCACCCACTCACCATTCTCTGCCAGTGCTTATGCCTTTGGATTGGCAGCACCACTGCTTAGCATAAAGCCATCAGAACTCCCTCTCCTTTTTTAAAAAAATATTCTATTCTTTTTTTTTTAATTCACTGTTTGTACATTTTCTTCTACGCCTTCCCTCTCCCCTCCCCAACTCACCCTGCAATGCACCTCTTATTTCAGATTTTTGTCATACATATGTCTAGTCATATATATTCCTTTCAGACAGTTCTTCTCATCTATTCTATTGCAGTGTTTATTATCTAGTCATTCTTTTCCCATTCTCTTCCCAATCCCTCATGTCTGTCCTATTTCTTAACTGTGATGTTATGCAGTATTTGTCCTTTTGTGAATATGATATTTCACTCAGCATGCTATCCTTCAGGTTCCCCCATGTCATGTAATATTTTATGGGTTCATTGTTTTTCCAATGCTTTTTAAGATTCCATGTATGAATGTACCATAGTTTTTCTATCCATTTGTTTGCTGATGGGCACTTAGGTTTCTTCCATCTCTTCACTATTGTGAAGAATGCAGCAGTAAACATGGGTGTACATACATCTGTTTGAGTCATGTCTCTGGTTTCCTTAAGATCTAATTCCAGTAATAGATTTGCTGGGTCAAGTGGTATTTCTACTTCCAACGTTTGGAGAAAGTGCCAGATATTAAAAAAGGAATCATAGTGGCTTTATCATTTTATATTCCTACCAGCAGTGAATAAGGGTTCCAGTCTCTCTACAACCTTGCCAGCATTTGTTGTCAGAGATCCTTTTTTAAAAGTTAGTTTGTCATTTTGTGTTATCAGCTGGGATCTAAATCCACCCTGATAACCAAGCCTATGTTAACAAATACTTGATCATGCTCACTTCTCTCTATTTAGGACCAATAATAGAGTCATGGTATTTTTTTTTTAACTCTGTATGTATGTAAAAGTTAGGTAATGACTTAAAAACTTGAAAAAATTGATGTCTTTTAATTATGGTATTGATGAAGAATATTAAATCTATCATGGGCTCAGAAGAACAAACATTATCTGTCTTGAGCACATAGACCAGTAGAACAGAATTGAGAACTCAGAAATAGACTCAGCTATCAATGGTCAACTGATATTCAACAAGGAAATAAAACCTATCAAATGGGGAAATGACACCTCTTCAACAAATTGTGCTGGCAAAACTGAACTGCTACCAACAGAAAGCTAAAACAGGATCCACATCTCACACCATACTAAAAAAAAAATCACTTCAAGTTGGATCAGGGATCTGGGAGTAAAGCCTAACACCATAAAGTTCATAAGAGACAACCTAGGATCAAATTTAGAAGGTCAATTCTATGGTATAAAAAGACTTCCAAATACAGCCAGAAATGCACACTCTGAAGAGGATAAAGTTGATGAATGGGACCTTCTAAAGATTAAATCCCTGTGCACATCAAAACCTTTTTCCAACAGGGTGAAGAAAAGAAAGCCTACCAACTGGGAAAAAACATTTGGCAATACCATCTCAGACAAGAGTCCCATAGTGGAAGTTTATAGAATAATACTGGGCCTCTATAAGAAAAATACTGATAATCCTATTACAAAATGGGCAAAAGACATGGAAAGAATGTTCATGGAGGAAGATATTCAAATCTCCAACAGGCACATGAATAAATGCTTCCAATCACTGGCAATAAGTGAGATGCAAATCAAAACCACAATGAGATATCATCTCACTCCAGTAGCAGTGGTAAGTTTAACAGGACAGCAAGTAATAAATGTTGGAGAGGATGTGGTGAGATAGGAACTCTTATACATTGTTGGTGGTATTGTAAAATGGTACAAGCATCTGGAAGGCAGTTTGGCACTTCTTCAAATAGCTGGACATAGAAATTCCATATGACCCAGCTATTCCATTATGTGGAATATACCCCAAGAAAATGAGAACTGAGACTCAAATGGAAACTTGTACACCAGTGTTCATAGCAGCATTATCCATCACAGGAACATAGAAATAGCCCAGATGTCCAACCATAAACGAATGGATTGGGAAGTTGTGGTGCATTCGCAAAATGAAATACTACACAGTGTACAGGAGGAATGATTTTGTAAATTACTACCTAACTTGGAAGGGACTGGAGAGCATTATGATGAGTGAACTAACTTGGTCCCACAAGGAAAAATATAGTATAAAACCATTATTGTAGAATGAGTGTGAGGATTCAAGGGCGGGGGAAAGTGGAAGCAGATGGGTGAAGATGAGCAGAGGGATAAGGTGTTAATTATAGGGTTGCACAATTCGTCAGGTGGGGGTTAAGGAAATGAAATGAGGGTGGGGGAAGGATCTTTTGTGAAAAAGCAATACATTCAAACTTTGTAAATAGCTTAGTACAAAAATTTAAAAAAAAAGAAGAGAAAAAAAATATATCTATCTTAGAAGAAGTTCAGAGTGCCCCTTAGAAACCAGGATAAAGGTACTGTATCTCACATACTTTGGGCTGCATCTTATATACATGGTATCAATAGAAGTCAGCCTCTGCAAAAGGACATCATGCTTGAAAAAGGTGAAGATTAATGAAGAAAAGGAAGACTGTCAACATGATGGATTGACACAGTATCTATGACACTGAGCTTAAACACAGATAATAAGGATGATGCAGAGTCAGGCAGTGTTTCAGTTCATTGTACATAGGGCTGCTATGAGTCAGAACTGACTCTGACACCTAACAGCAACAAGGAGACAGAAGGAACTCTAGCGGTGTAGTGCATTACATGTTGAGGTGGAAACTGAAACATTGGTTACTCAAATCCAGCAGCCCCTCATCTTTCTCCTACCAAACAGCTGTTGGATTTGTAAACACAAATATCTGCCCTAGTGACCGACTGGGTTGGGGACAAGATATTAGTGTCACATAGGGTTTATATCAGTGAACAAATGCAGTATTAGCATATTCTAGTGACTTGCAGAAATTATGGAGGCTGAGAAGGTGGAGAGGTATCTGTATGTATCCTTAGAAGAATTTTATTATTATTATTATTATTATTATTATTATGCATCTCTCTTTGTTAAAAAAATTGAAAACACATGATCAATGTAAACTTATGTAAGCTTATTTATGTATATGTTAAACATTTGCACTACTATGCTAAATTATCATGTCCATTATAAATGATACATAAAAGAGAGACACTTAAAAATGTGAGATTAAAATTATATATAAAAAACAACTGATTTTCTCTGTCAGCTGCGTGTGGGGGTGTGTGTACATGTGTGTGGGAGTATAGTTGTCTTTTCTGAGCTTCTGCTCATGTGACTTGGCATCTCCTGATCCCCAGTCCTGTGAGTTCCCTTCCTTGTTTAATCTTCTGTAACTCAAAAGAGAAATACACACACTACACTAATCCTGGCTTACCACAACAGAGAGCTGTTGACCGTAGTCTTCATCATTGCCATCTCATTGCCGTGGAGTCGAAAGTGACTCATAGATGATCCTCTAGAAGGTTTCTGCAATCTGCAAATGGCTCAGACGATTGGCCATCTTTCTCTCGAGAAGGGACTGGTGGATTGGAACTGCCAGAGCAGAGGGCTGCCACCTTTGGGCTCGCAGCACAACTCTCTATGGACTACATCATCAGAGCTTAACTGTAGGCATGGTTGCTGTACCACTGAGTCAGAACTGACTCACAGCTCATCCTCCAGTGGGTTTTCAGAAGCTGTGGATTGTCTGGGAGGAGATTGCTCATCTTTCCCCCTTGGAGCATCTGGCGGATTTGAACTGCCTACCTTCAGGTTGGCAACACAATTTCTTACCTTTGTACCAACCTCTAGAACCCCCTTAACCACAGGTCTGGAGGTTAGGACTTGGAGCATTCTGGGCCAACAATTTAATCCATCACTTATTCCTTTTCCACTTGTTTCTTGATAGGCAAATCCCGCAAGGGGTTCCATGAGGTGGGCTGATATCTGGCTCTACAAATGCATGGAAGAACAAATATGCATTTCCCTGTCAGTATTGAACTTCCTTTTACTAATGAAAAATAAATATGTGTGTGTATTTAAAAACAAACAAACAAAAAACAACTGACATTTTCTTCCTCTACCTCACTGGATCACCTTTCAAACCCAACTTTGGAGAACACATTTCAAAAGAGAGAGATAACAATTAAATCCCAGATTGAATTTCAAAAGTGGAAAAAAACGGAGCTTTGCTTTTAGAAAATCATTTTCATTGAAGGTGAGAGAAGATTGTGGTCCATTGTGATCCATTGTCACATGGGGTCTACAACCTCCAGTTTTAGGATCCAGTCTTTTTATCTCAGATTCTGCTACCAAAATATTCACTTAAAATCAATGTCATCACTGAATCTTTTAGTATCAGTGCTCCAAAAAATCAAAACAAATGTTTGAAGGCTAGGTTAGCAGAAGCAAATCAAACAGAGAAACCAATTTTAAGGGAAAACAGGTTTAATGGGGGGAAGAAGTAAAATTACTAACAGAATAACAAGACTTTGAGGTTGTCAAAAGACAAAAGGAGAGAGAAAAGCAAAGTGATGTGGTGACAAGAAATTGCTCATTTTAGGATTTGGTTCAACTTCTATGTAGGGAGGAAGAAAATGTGGTCAGGGGTCTTTTGAGCAGGCATGAATGAGGAACTCACGTACATATCATAGTGGGTAGTCCCTGTCTCTCTTGTGACAAAGGAAGAGAAGAAAATGTGTTTGCTTTGATGATCTAATGGGTAAAGAATTGTTCTGTCAAAAGACAGGCCGTTCAAACCTACTAGCTGCAAAATGGAAGAAAAATGAGCCGTCTCATCCCCTGAGATTTAGTTTTGACTCATTGGCATTGAGATTTACATTTTAGAACTTTCGTAGGACTCCTAATAGTTAAAAAAAAATTAGAAGTAAATGTGAGGATAGACTCATAATTTCTGTTAGCAAAATGTCTGGAGGACTCAAAAAGTCAGGTCCAAGAAGATTGTGAAGTAGAAGATTCATGATGTCATGAGATATCCTGTTGTCTCATCAGCATCTCATGTGATGTGGCACCTGCCACGTACCAAGTTCTGTTTCAAGAGATGTCAAATGGATTGAGAGGGAAGGTGCCTGGTTATGGGATACCATGTTCAGGTTGTGTACGGTATAAGTGCCTCACAGAAGATCCCCTTAACATTACATTATCATTTTGAAAAAGATGAAATATTTTTAACTTCAAAGATGGACAATTGATTGTTTATTATAGCATTTTTTTGATAGCTGGCATAAAATTCTCTTCCTTTTTATGAAAACCAATATTACAGATCTTTTCTGGGAGACTGAGATAAAACGCATGCTTTAGCAGGGCCATGACATAGATGTACCCTGTATACTGGTTTCCTCAATACAACTAGGTACTTTTTAAAACTTAAATCTTATACAATGTGCATATTTTTTCAGAACAAGCATTTTGAGTGAGATATATATATATATCCAAATCTTCTCTGAGTGGCATATAAAACTATTACTTTCATTGATAAGACACAAAAATGTTGTCTAGAAACAGTAAATGGGATAAATGACTTCTGAAATTTGTGGCTGATTTTAAAGGCTTTGATGAGGTGGTGGCTATCTAGGCAAAAGTTACTTTTAGAAAGGCAGTAAGCTTTGAAGAGATCAGTGAAAAGATGTTGGAGAGCTCTTAAGCATCTCATGCTGAGGTATTATTGATCACTGAATTTGTCCAGAGGGAGGTGCAAATTCAATTTAAGGAATACTGTGGTGAAGATCTGAAAGAGTATCAGATCAAACTACTGGACATTCTCAGTTAAAAATAATTTTTTTAAAGAAATGCTGTTAGTCTTATTGAACGTGAAGACAGTACAATGAAAACTTTGCTTGAAAAAACAACTTCGTGCCTCAGTAGCAACCGACACAGAAATTTACAAACACAACACAACGAATGAAAGCTAAACAGCTCTCCTCTATTGGAGTTTGTTTGTTTGGGGTTTTTTACATCCAATGGTGTTATCCTTCTGCCCCTGAAAACATGTCAGAATCCTTTCCAAGCATGTCTATGGCAGCAATTTCTCAGTTTGGATCAGCTCTGTGCCTGGGTTCCCCACCTCACCACATACTCCTAAACTTGAGGAAGTGCTATCAATTATCTGCTTCATATCTAGGAGCCTCAGTTACTACTCAGACAAGGAGAAACTCTGTTCTGACTAGGCATCTCAAGGCCGATCTGCTGCTGCACTTGCAGACACACTGTCCCAAACCAGAGAGTTTGCTTTTCTTAACGTCATCTCGCTTTCTGGGTATTTGTCTGATTTATTATTTGCTCTGGTGGGTATGGAACTTGTCCTTCAGTTTGCTATATGGTGGTGGATTATGTGTCACTGTGATACTGAAAGCTATGCAACCTGGTGGCTTATGTGTCACTCTGATACTGAAAGCTATGCAACCAATATTTAAAATACCATTAACGTCACCCACAGTGCACAGGTTGCATCAGGCTTCCAAGACTAAAATAGATTAAAAAGCAGTACTGGCCATCTACTTTTTAAATACAGGCCATTGAAAACCCTATGGATAACAAAAGAACATTGTTAGATAAAGTACCTCTCAGAGGGAAAGACACTAAAGATGAAAAGAAGCAGCTGTAAATATCCACTAATAATTGGAATGTGGAATGCATTAAGTGTGAACCTAAGAAAATTGGAAGTTGTAAAAAAATGGAATGAAGATAGACTTGCAAGCAAGATTCTACTGAAAATTATACAAAACTGACTGGAACAGCACATCATCAGAGAACTGTCAGATGTGCAGTCTGGGTTTAGAAAAGGTTGTGGTATTAGCATATTATAGCTAAATATTAAACAGATCTTGGCTGAAAGCAGAGAGTACTAGAGGAATGTCTATCTGTTTTTCATTGACTATGCAAAGGCATTTGACTGTATGGATCACAACAAACTGGATAACTCTGAGAGTGATGAGAATCTCAGAACATGTGATTGTACTTATGTGAAACCTCTACTTGGACCAGGAGGCAGTCGTCAGAACAGAGCAAGGAAACACTGCATGGTTCAAAATTGGGAAGAGTATACATCAGGGATGTATTCTGTTTCCATACCTTTTCAATCTATATGCAGAACAGATCATCTAGGAAGCTGGGCTCTATGAGGAGGAATGTGGCATTAGGACTGGAGGAAGGTTCATCAGTAACCTGCATTGTGCAGTGACAACCTTGCTTGTTGAAACTGAGGGAGACCTAAAGTGCTTACAGCAGAACAAGGACTTCAGGCTTCAATATGGATCGAAGATCAACATTTAAAAAAAACAGAGATTTTCACCACTGGGACAATGGCAGTATTATGTTAGATGATGAAGAGATTGGGATTTTTAAAAGCTTTATTGTGATGAAGAGATTGAGATTTTTAAAAGCTTTATTGTGCTCCACAATCAACACTCTTGGTATCAGCAGCCAGGAAATTCAAAAGATGAATTTCATTGGGGAAGTCTGCTGTCAGGGACTTCTCCAGAGTATTTCAGAGCAATGATGTCAGTCTGGAGACTAAGGTGCACCAAATCCAGGCCATAGTCTTTGCAATTGTTTGCTATGTGCCAGAAAGCTGGACAATGACTAGGGATGATAGAAGGAGAATTGATACCCTTGAGTTGTGGTGCTGGAGAAAAGTGTTGAATATACCATGGATTGCTAGGAGAACAAACAGGTTAATCCTAGAGAGCATTAAACCAAGCTTGTTCTTGGAGGCAAGTATTCTGAAGCTTTGTCTGACATATTTTGGGCATATTGCAAGAAGTGGCCACTCTTTGGAGAGGGATATCATGCTTGAGAATGTGGAAGGTCAGCAAAAAAAGAGGAAGACCCTCAATGAGATGGATTGATTCAGTGACAGGTGTAATGGGGTGGAAGTGTCAGAAACAATAAGGTTGGTACAGAATAAAGTAGGGTTCAGAGCTGTTGTACATAGGGTCACTATGTGTCGCAAGTGACTAGACAGCATATAACAACAACAACGACAATGCTTCCTGGATCATTCAAGATTTTGCCCATAGCATCTTTAAGTATTACCAGTGGAGGGTTGAAGTTGTTCTTCAGTTCCTTCAGGTTGAAAAATCATGAGTGAATTCTTCCTTTTTTATTTTCTGACTCCAGCTGTTTGCATATTTCATATAAATACTTTGCTTTGTCTCTTTGAGCTGTCTTTTGACATACTCTATTCAGCTTGTCTTCCTAATTTTTTCCCCCTTTGCTTTGTCTTCTTGGTGTCCTACTGCAATATTTAGAGTTTTTTTACATCCATTTTGGCCTTTTCTTTTTTCCTGTCTCTGTAATGACCTTTGCTTTGTTCATGGATAATATCCTTTATATCATCGCACAGCTCATTCATTAGTGTTCTGTACCTCAAACCTGTTTTTGAGCTGGTTTTTTAATTCAGGTAGAATTAGACTCAAAGTTTTATTTTGGTTCTTGTGGACTTGTTTAAATTATCTTTAGCTTAAATTTAAGCTGTTTATGTTTCAGGAATGCTCTGATTATTTGCATGTGCACAGAATTATTGTAGCCCAGTCTCAGAATTTTCATTTGCTTAACTATAGATTTTGGTTCATTTGCATTTATTACAATATACAATTTACTGCATTTGGATCAACCACTCTTCCGCCAGTTTGTTGCACTATGGTGGCCTGTATAGTGCTGTAATTCTGTTATCTATGCCACTATTATTTAAAAAAATAAGGCTTCAGGAAATGATAACATGTCACCTGAGGTGTTTCAGTAGTCATTCCAATAGTACAAGAGGCTCTGCACGGTTTAAAAGAAGTAAAGTAGTGTGTCAGGATTGTGTCCTTTCACTGTATCTATTCAGTCAGTGTGTTGAACAAATAATCTGAGAAACTGAATTATAAGACAAATATTATGGCATCAGGATAGGAGGAAGACTCATCAACAATCTTACACATGCAGATGATACAACCTTGCTTGCAGACAATTAAGGAGACTTGAACTATTCAAGAATATAGCCTTCAGTATGGATTACAATTCAACATAAAGAAAATAGTCACAACTGGAGTGATAAATATCATGACAAATGGAGAAAAGATGGATGTTGTCAAGAATTTAATTTTACTTTAATTCACAATCAACACTCATGGAAGTAGTATCAAGAAATTAAACAATATGCTCTAATAGACACATCTACTGTCAAGGATCTTTTGGAAGTATTGACATGAGAGGATGTCAGTTTAAAGAATATATTTTTAAAAGCAAACTGAGGGTATCTCTATTTGCAACTTGTTGAGAAAGCGCCATACCACCCTCCACAGTGGTTGCACCATTTTACACTCCCACCAACAGTAAATACGGGTTCCAGTTTCTCCACAACCTCGCCAGCATTTGTTGCTGCTGTTCTGTTAAATTTTGCTGTTCTGACTGGGGAGACATGATATCTTGTAGTTGTTTTGATTTGCGTCTTTCTTTGAGCTAGGGATTTTGAACATTTCTTCATGTGCTTCTTGGCCATCTGAATGTCTTCTTTGGTGAAGTGTCTGTTCAGATCCTGTGCCCATTTTTCAATTGGATTATTTACTTTTATCTTGTTGTGGTGCTCAAGTACATTATAAATTCTAGATATAAGTCCCTTATCT
>NW_006399821.1:6614004-6621756 GCF_000299155.1 Elephantulus edwardii | reverse complement strand
GCAATGAATGAATGGAAACCCAAAATCTCTGTAAATGTTCATTAAAATTATTAAAATAAAATAATTTAAAAAAAAAAAGCAAACTGAGGGGCAATGAGGGAGGAAAATGTGAAATAATGAATGAAAAATCCAACTTTTCTGAAAACTTTTGTTAAAATAACAATTAAAAAAGATAAAGACTACAAGAAACAACACATGATCAAGAGGCAATGGTGAGGGGAGCTCTGGTGGCCTAGTGGCAAGAAGCTACACTGCAATCCCAGAGGTACATGGTTTGAATCCACCAGATGCTCTGCCGGAGAAGGAGGAGCAATATCCTCCTGTACCAGTCAGATCTCATTTGACGGTACACGCACACAAAATTTAAAAAAAAAAAAGAGGCAATGGTGATGAAGGAGGAAGCTCAGGCTGTTCTGAAGGACTTGGCTAAAAATAAAGCCCCAGGAATTGATGGAATTTAAATACCTTAACAAACAGATGCTGCCTTGGATGTGCTCACCAGGTTGTGCCAACAAATCTGGAGGACAACTACCTGGCCAACTGACTTGAAGAGATCTATATTTATTCCCATTCCAAAAAAGGGTAAATAGACACTGAGCGAAAATTATAGTCCAATATCACTATATCACATGCAAGCAAAATCCTGCTGAAGATTATACAGAAAATACTAGAACATTACATTGACAGAGAACTACCAGAAATACAAGCTGGGTTCAGAAGAGGCTATGGCACTAGAGACATTATTACCAATGTCAGATGAATCTTGGCAGAACGCAAAGAGTACTAGACGGATATCTATCGGTGTTTTATTGACTATGCAAAGGCATTTGACTGTATGGATCACAACAAATTGTGGCTGACCTTGAAGAGAATGGGAATCCCAGAACGTTTGATAGTACTTATGTGAAACCTATACTTGGACCAGGAAGCAGTCCTCAGAACAGTGCAGGGAAACAAGTTCAAAATCAGAAAGGGAGTATGTCAGGGATGCGTCCTTTCTCCGTACCTTTTCAATCTATATGCAAAACAGATCATTCAAGAGTCTGGGCTTTATGAGGAGGAATGTGGCATTTTGAAAGAAGACTTACCAACAACTTGTGTTAGGTAAATGACACAATCTTGCTTGCTGAAACTGAAACATGAAGTGCTTGCTGTAGAACGTCAAGGACTATACTCTTCAATATGGATTGAAGCTCAAAACCAAGAAGACAGACTCTCACCACTGGGCCAATTGGCAGCACCACAATGGATGGAGAAGGGATTGATGTTAACAGGTATAGCTTTCTCAGCTCCACAATCAAATGTCTTGGCACTAGCAGTCAGGAAATCAGAAGATGAATTGGATTAGGTAAATCTGCTCAGAGGACCTTTCCAGAGTACTGAGAAGCAAGGAGGGGCCAGTATTCTGTTTAGAGACTAAGGTGCACCTGATCCAGTCCACGGTCTTTACAATTACTTGCTATGCATCAGAGTTGGACAATGACTAAGGATGACAGAAGAAGAATTGATGCCTTTGAGTTGTGGTGCTGAAGAAGAGTCTCGAATATGCCCTGGACTGCCAAGAAAACAAATAGGTCTGTCTTGGACAGGGTGAAACCAAGTCTGTCCTTGGAGGCTAGAATTTTAATCTCTGTCTCACATACTTTGGGCATATGGCCAGGAGGGACTGATATTTGGAGAAGGATATCATGCTCAGAAGGGTGGAGGGACAGCTCAGGAGAGGAAGAACCTGGATGAGAAGGATTGATATAGTAACTAGGGCAAAGAGAGTAGGTGTGTCAGAATTAGAGACTGGCTCAGTACAGGACAGGCTTCAGAGCTTATGGCACACAGGGTCATTATCAATTGCAGGTGACTCGATGACATATAACAACAACAACAATCCAAACCATAGTATGTGTCATATGCATGTGAAAATTGGACAAACAATAAGGAAGATCAAAAAAGAATTAAAGCTTTTTATGGCATGGGCAAAGAATATTGGATATACCATGAACTGTAATATTTGTTGGAAGAAATGCAGCTAGAGTGCACTTTAGAGGCAAAAAATGGTAACATTTTGTTGCACATATTTTGGGCTTATTATCAGGAGGGGCCAGTCCTTAGAAAAGGACAAGACAATTGAAATATAGAGAGGTTAGGAAAAATAGGAAGATCCTTAATGAGATGGATTGATATGAACGCAAAATGAGCTGAAGCAAAGTAGAAATTGTAAGGATAGCACAAGATTGGCTGTTGGCCTATTCAGTAGAGAGTTTTGCTGTTAAGTCAAAGGGTACACCTCTCTAACTGTATCCTCTTCGAGAGAAAGACAGGCAATTTCCTCCCATGCAATTCACAGTCTTGGAAACTCAATGGAGGTTCAGCTCTAAGTTGGTTCCAACTCCATGACAACGAGTTTAAGTCTTTTAATGACTCAGAGCCAGCTCAGTGGTACCCAAAAACAAGAACAAGGACAAGATTTACATTTCATTCACTTTATTGAAGACTTCTATTTAACATTTATTCAGCAATGTAGTTATTTCAGTCAGGTTTAGACAGGATACCTAATGAGTCAACCTGCTAGAAGTGAAAGTTTAGCATGAATAAGCCCAAACAAATCTGTAATGGTCAGAGAAAATGATCCAAACTTTACCTCTTCTCAATAATGAGTTGCTTATATGAGAACCCAAATAATAACAACATCAAGAATAATGAATAATAAATTTCAAGTGCTGTTATTTCTGGCATGCTGACTATCAAAGGTGAAGGATGACTTTTTCTAAGTGATCCTTTCAAGTGAAGGATATATTGTTTTAGTGTAGAGGTTAAGGTAGCCCGCCAAGACTCTTCCAGCTCAAAGATGAATTTTTCAGGATCATTTAAAACCGTTCCAAAGACAATAATACTCAGTGCATAAAAGATCCTAAAAGCACAATCTCTATGGCCAAGAATAACACAGAGTATTTTGAATCCTTTGGTTGCTCTCTCTCCTGAGATGTAGTGTTGCACCTGCTCACGACCTGAAAAGCATGACTTCCACAGCCACAATATTATAAGAAACAAAATGGATTGAGTTAATTTGAAATGCAGATTTGAAACTGCACCCTAATTGCAACTGCCCCTGTGGTTTTTGCTGTGAATCACAAGCCATCAAATAAAAATTAGAAAGATCTGAACTGGAGTTACGAAAGCAATGAAATAGTTTTGCCCTAGATTGGAGTGAGTTTTAAAATATATGCAAAGACAAGGAGGAGACATACCAGGAATAAATGAGACCGATATAAATTTTTTTCCTCCCCTTTGATAAATACCTTGTTTCAGATTCTACAATGTACAGCCTTCACTGTGGTGAAGTGGTAGAGGGAGAGATAGTATATGTTAATTTTACTGTGGATAGTGTTTTTCAAAGACTAAGTGACAAAGTTGCTGAGCACTTACATGCTGAGTTATAATCTATGAAGTTAGATGTCCTGAACAACTTGATCTAGTGTGGATGATGAGGAGTAGCTAAATCAATCATATGCTCTCTCAGGGTTTTTTACTATAGGGCAGACAGACATCAGAAAAGTCCATTTGCAGGAACAATTTTGATAAGGATAATTTAAAAATGGTTAACAGTCAATAGCAACTAAGTTAAAAAGAGAGAAAAAGTTGAGGTTTATTATATTGAAAGTTCAGGCATGCTTATGCATGTGTGATCCCAAAGATTATTTATTATCACCAAGATCTTGCCCTACTATCACCTACCACCTTCCTATTTAAAATGAGCACTACTTTCATGGTGGCAAGATAGCTCCTGCCAGCTTCGGCTTAGACCTACCACTCCTCCTTTTCCTCAGGTCCTGTTTGATTGCAGTTAGCTCACTGACCAGAAAGTGGATCAGTTTATGTGTCCAGGTCAGGAGCCCATGTTACCCATGGATCTGGGTACAAGGTGGTCCCATCAGAATCATGGACTATGCAGAAGATGGAGAAGGCACTGTATCTGGGAAGAAGAGCTGAGAATGGGTTGACAAAGACCACAGGTGTTGTGTTGAATTCTGTTTTGTTTTTGATTGTTTTGTCACAGAATGCAACACAAAGCAAGAAAGTGGCACCCTGCCTTCTCAGACTCCCCCACTGGCAGCAGGGACCAGGGGTGGGCTTTTCACTTACCAGCTTTCCTACAGGCTCACCACTGAGTGCGAGTACTCAGGCAAGGTACTGAGGCCCTCTGAGGAAATTTCTTTGGAAATTTTACTGTGCCTTATTCATTTGACTAAAGGGTTTTTCCAGTCAATGGTTTTCTAGCTCTGTTGAACCTTGCGGGGAGCTGTGCTACTAATGAAATCCCCTCTGAGAAAATAATTTGAGAGCAAAAAAAAAAGCTTTGGTTGTTACTTGGATTGTGTAAATGTGTACAATCATGGCTGGGCCATATAATAACTTTTTCTGGAGCTGACATACTTGCTTTTGCTGGCCCCTTTCTCCATAAGTACATTAAAATTGTATTTCATGATTTTTCTAATAAAGAAGAATACAAGCCAGATTGAATGTATAATGACTCATTTTATTATTATTAATTATTATATCCATTTTCCCTCCTGATTGCCAAATAAATGAAAATTACAACATCTTCATGAATTATTTTTTTTTTTAATTTTCAGGAATTCTTAAAATATCCTAGGCCCTTCCTTGGCACAGTGGCTGCTGCTCTTAATAAAGAATTCAGGCTGTTCTCTGTAGGACTTGCAGAAACCTAGTACCACACTTTAGCTGTATAAATCTGAATAATAGCAATATTAAAGATCTTACTTATATGCATGAGGGGAGCTCTGGTGGTCTAGGGGGTAAGCAGTTGTACTGCCAACCCAAAGACAGGTGGTTTGACTCCACTAGCTGTTCCATGGGAGAAAGATGGGTAATCTCCTCCTATGCAATTTACAGTCAATGAAAACACTGTACTGTCAGTTATGGTTGGTTCCGACTCAATGGCAATGAGTTTTGAGTTTATATACATGTAGACATTATGCTATGATTGACAGTATCAGGATAGATTTTGAATTTTTTAAAAATGATAAATGTGACACTGTTGCTGTTGTTGCTATGTATCATCAACTCAGAACTGATTAAAATCTGACCCTCTAGTGGGTTTTCAGAGGCAGTTAATGGCCTAGGAGAAAACTGCCCATCTTTCTCCCACAGAGCAGCTGGTGAATTTGAACCATATGCCTTTGAGATCGCAGTGCACCTTCTTACCATGAGGCCACCAGAGCTCCCTCTGAAATGTGACACTATTTCACTTCGATTTGCTATCCCTGCTATAGCAGACCATTGTAGTAGGTGTCAGTGAGCCAAGCATGACTCATAACAACTCTGTAAACAACAAATCTGAATCCTGTCCTATCCTGTGCATTCTTACCATCTCTAACATAAAAAAGCCCATTTCTTCAGTCACTGTGTCAATCCACCTGGTTGAAGGTCTTCCTCTCTTTTGTCACCCCTCCACCTTTCCAAGCATGATGTCACTCTTCAAGGAATAACCTCTCCTAACAACAAGCCCAAAGTATGTGAGATGAAGCTTCATCATCCTTACCTCCAATAAGCCCTCTGGCTGTTCTTTCTCCAAGACATATCTATCTGTTTCTTTTCCCTGGCAGTCAGTCCATAAGATATTCAGTACTCTTCTCCAAAACCACATTCCAAAGCCATTCATTCTTCTGTTATATTTATTCATTGTCCAGTTCTCACATGTATGGCAAGTGACCAAAATAACTATAGCCTGAACCAGGTGTACCTTAGTCCTCAAATGGACATTGCTCATAAATACTTAGGATAGGTCCCTGACTACAGACTTTCTCAATACATCCCTACCCCGTGACTGCTGGTACCAAGTGTAATGATCATGGATCCAAGTAAGACAAAGCTATTGAGAGTTTCTGTCTTTTCTCCATCTATCACGATGTTGACTATTGGTCCAATTTTGTTGTTGTTGTTGTTGTGATTGTTAGGTGCCATCAAGTTGAATAAGAATTGTAGCAACCTATGAACAATAGATCTGAACCCTGTTCTATGCTGTGCCATCTTCACACTTCTTGACAAACAAGAGCCCGTTACAACTGTTACTGGGTCAATCCACCTGGTTGAGGGTCTTCCTTTCCTTTGCCAACCTTCTATCCTTTCCAACATCATGTCCTTTTCCAAGGAATAGCCCCTCCTGGCAATATGCCCAAGCTATGTGAGGCAAAGTCTCATCATTCTTATCTTCAAAGAACTCTCCAGCTGCACCCTCTTCAAGACACATCTGTTTGTTCCCTTGGCCATCCATGGGAAATTCAGTGCTCTTCTCCAACACCTCAGCTCAGTGATATGAGTTCTTTTTTTCCATCATCCCTATTCTTTGTCCTGCTCTCAGATGTACAGCAAGTAGTAAGGATTTTTGTTTTCTTGATTTTGAGTTGCAATCTATATTAAAGGCTGTAGTGTTTAACCTTCTGCAGTAAGTGCTTCAAGTCCTCCTCGCTTTTAGAAAAAAAGACTGTGTCATTTGCAAAATGGAGGTTATTTATGAGTCTTCTCCAATCCTGATGCCACATCTCTCTTCATAGAGCCCAGTTTCTTGAATGACTTGCTCAGCATACAGACTGACTAGGTATGGAGAAAGAATACAACCCAGATGCACACTTTCCCTAATTTTAAACTGTTCCCTTGCTCTATTCACATAGTAGCAACTTAGTCTAGGTATAGGATTTACATGAACACAATTAAGTCTTCTGGGATTCCCATTCTTCTCAATGTTAGCTATAATTTGTTATGATTCACACAGTCAAATGTCTTTTTATTGTTAATTAAACAGAAATATATATTCTTCTCATATTCTTTGCTTTCAGCCAGATTCCAACTGACATCAGCAATGCTATCCCTGGTGACATGACTTCTAAATTCTGCTTGAATGTTTGATAGTTCTCTGCCTATGTTTTGTTATAATATTTTTTAAAAATTATATTTCTTTTATATTGGTTTGCATACAAAATTCTTATATGGAGTGTTTTGTTTATATACATTGTGTTTCACACATTGCTCTTTTCACAGTGTGTTTCATTTTTATATGGTTTTTTATTTTCATTTCCAGGTGTGGTTTTTTTGTTTGTTTGTTTTTTTAATTTTTTTTTCTTAATTTTTTTTCACTCTTATTTTTAATGTTCCAAGTTTGCCATCGCAGGGCCAGTGCTCCCTGCCAGACTCAGGTTTATAATTTTTCAATTGGCTGGTGAGGCCAGTAGGGATACTTAGTCTTGTCTAACTTGGTTTCCGGGAAAGCTTCATTCAAGTCCTCAATGGTCATCTGCTCGAACGGAATGATGTTCCTCAACTTCTCCAGCTGCTTCTCGTACTCCTCAATCCTGGTCTTGGAGAGAGACACAAACTCCGCACAACTCTTCATGTCTTCTTTTTCTTCGTCATCTACCAGGTCTGTATACTTATCCTCTGGCACGGGAACCTTCAGGGCGTTAAACTTCTTCTCAAAGTCGTCCACTAAGCCTGCCTTGGCCACGTTGGCCTTGTAGTAAGCCCAGTCGATAGCTGGAGGTGCCTCGGGGACAGCAGCCAACCTGGCGGTGAGAATCTCATTCCAGGATTTCAGGGAGTTAGCAATAGCCTTCTGGTTTCGGGGTATGATCTCCCCAAAAGCTACCCAGTCAATGGCTTTCAGAGTAAGTTTTTGCCCAGCCATCTTTTTTTTTTCTATGATTATATTTTATTAATTTTCATAAACATTTACAGAGATTT
>NW_006399821.1:6609534-6611897 GCF_000299155.1 Elephantulus edwardii | reverse complement strand
ACGTCCAATAGTTTTCTTGCTGAGTCTTTAGGGTTTTCAAAGTATACTATCATGTCATCAGCATAGAGGGATAATTTTACCTCCTCGTTGCCTATTTTCGCCCAGCCATCTTGAGATCCTTCAGCAACCCCAGAGGCTCAGAGCCAGAGCGGTAAGAGGCGGAAGTGCGTCATTTCCAGGTTTTTTAAGATGAATCATTATTGATCCATGCAAGCTACCCCCTCACCTTTTCAGGTCCCCACTGGATCTTTTCTAATTTCTTCACCCTTTTCCTCTGCCCACCAAATGTTGCAAACTCGTGATTTCCCCCACTCCTCTGGCTTCAGGCCCCCTCTCTCGCCTCCCCTTCCTCCTTTGGACTTCTGTATACTTCTTAGTAGTAATCCTTCTATTTTTACAATAATGGCCTTATTCAGTATTTGTCCTTATGAAGCTGAGTTAATTCACTCAACATAATGCTCTCCATCTTCTCCCATGTTATATAGTGTTTTTCTAACTCATTGCTTTTATGTGCTGCATAGTATTACATCATGTGACTGTGCCACAATTTCCCAGTGAATTTCTTACTGGCTGAACATTTGGACTCTTTCCATTTATTTGCTGTTGTAAATCATGACGTTATGAACATTGGTGTACAAATGTCTGTGTTTCAGTTCTATTGTCTTTGGGTATATTCCCAGCACTGGAATAGTTGGGTCCTATAAAATTCCTAACCATTTTTTTAATCATCTTCAGGAGTATTTTGCTTGCATGTGATATTAATGATATTGTCTGAAAATTTCCACATTCTATTGGATTACTCTTTTGGAAAAGGGAAGAAATATGAATCTCTTTCAGTCAGTTGGCCAGGAAGCTGTCCTCCAAATTTCCTGACATAGACTGGTGAGAACATCCCATCCAGTTCAAAAGAACAATAAAGGGACACAATTGCCCATCACTGGGAGTAAAAGCATTTATGGTATGTAATGAAATATTACATATTGTTGAATAATAATGGTGAAGTGTCTATTCACACACTCTACCCATTTTGTAGTCTGGTTGTTTATCTTTCTTTGTGAGATACTGGAATTTTCTATATATCTTTGTGAAGAGCCCCTCATCAGATGTGGTATGGCCAAATATTTGTTCCTAGTCTGTAAGTTATTAAAAGAAAATCAGAGAAGTGTTACAAGTACATACATATTAAATTTTAGAAGGTTTCAACCAACTTGTTCTCTGTTTATGTGCCTTTTCAGTAGTAGTTGAGTCTTATTTATGTCATAGACTGTTGTTGTTATGTGCCATCAAGTTGCTTGTGACTTATAGCGACCCTATGTAGCTCTGAACTCTGCTCTATCTTAAGCCAGACTCATTGCCTCTGACATGTCTACTCTCACTACCCCAGTTAATGAGTCAATCTTCCTCTCCTGTGCTGTCCCTCCACTCTTTCAAGCATGAGGTTCTTCTCCCAGGTCTCTCCTGGCAATATGCCTAAAGTATTTGAGACAAAGCTTCAAATCTTTGCCTCCAAGGAGCAAATTTGCTTCACCCTTTCCAGGACAGACCTGGCTGTTCTTTTGGCAGTCCATGGCATGTTCAGTTCTCTTCTCTAGCACCACAATTCAAAGGCATTGATTTTTCCTCTATTATTCATAGTCATTGACCAGATCTCTGATGCATATAAGTGATTGCAAAGATCATGGCTTGGATCAGGCATACCTTAGTTTCCAGACTGCCATTGTTGTTCTTCAATACTGTGGAGAGGTCCCTGAGAGCAGATATTCCCAGTGCAATTCATCTTTTGATTTTCTGACTGCTGGTGCCAAGAGTATTGATTGTGGAACTGAGCAAAATGAAATTGTTAACAACCTCCATCTCTTCTCCATTCATCATAATGCTGCCAATTAGTCCAGTGGTAAGAATCTTTGTTTTCTTGATGTTTAGTTTCAATTCATATTGAAAACTGTAGACCTTGACCTTCTTCAGAAATGCCTCAGGTACTCAAGAGCAACGGTTTCTCTTTGGAGACTAAGGTGCACCTGATACAGCCCATGGTCTTTGCAGTCACTTGTTATGCATCAGAGAGTTGGACAATGACTAGGGAGGATAGAAGGGGAATTGATGCCTTTGAGCTGTGTGCTGGAGAAGAGTGTTGAATGTACCCTGGTCTGCCAAGAAAACAGACAGATTTATCCTGCAGAGGGTTAAACCAGGCTACTCCTTGGAGGCAAGAATTCTGGGGCTTCGTCTGACATACTTTGGACATGTTGTAAGAAGAGACAGGTCCTTGGAGTGGGACATCATGCTTGGTAGGGTGGAGGGACAGCGCAGGAGGGGAAGACCCTCTATGAGGTGGATTGATTCAGTGACTGGGGTTAATCTGG
>NW_006399821.1:6582332-6609434 GCF_000299155.1 Elephantulus edwardii | reverse complement strand
TGGGGTTAATCTGGATGAGTGTGTCAGAGGCAATGTGATTGGCACAGGATAGAGCAGGGTTTAGGGCTGTTGTACATAGGGTCACTATGAGTCGCAAACGACTCGACGGCACATAACAACAACAACAACATTAGTGGATGCAGAGACACACAAACTGAACAAGATATGAGAAAACAAATGGCATTACAGGCACTAAGTCCATCCTATAGGGTCTCTATGAGACAAAATCTGTTCAATGGCAGTGAGTTTTAGTGGATAAGAAAAAAAAGAGGAAGAAGAGGACCTTCAATAATTGAATTGTCACAGTGATTGGAATGATGGGCTTACTCATAGCTGAGACCATAAGGATGGGATAGAATCAGGCAGAGTTTTGCTTTATTGTCTGTAGAGTTGTCACTATGAGTCAGAATGCACTCTAGCAACTACCAACAGCAGCAATATTAGTTTTTAAAGGCCATCTACTATCTAGGATTTTTAATTCAACAGAAGATTTTCATTATTTAACACTGAAAACTAGAAATCTTGTTGATAATAAAGAAAATATAAATAGAGAGACAGATATCATATGCATAGATTTGGAAGGCTCAATATTTTCAGATATTTATCATCTTTAAAATGATCTATAGTTTCAATGGAATGCCTAGCAAACTTTAAGAAAAACTTTTAAAAAAACAAACAGGTAGATATTAAAATTTGTTTGGAAATTCAAATAGAATAGAAATGCCAAAATGAACATGACATTAAAAATCTTATAGTCCATGTTTAAGAAACGCTATACATAGTAATAAAGATAGCAAGCTGCTGTTGTGTAAGGATGGACAAACATTGATGGAATGGAACAGAAAATCCAGGCACCTACCCACGGTTTTGTGGTCAACTAATTTTTGACACCAAAAAGAGGCAATGGTAAAAACCAAATCCTTTCTACAAACATCCTGGCACAATTGAACATCTTTATTGTACTGAGGTAAACAGTTTGCCTGTAAAATTGTTTACCCAGAACTGTGAATGTGATGTTATTTGGCAATATGGTATTTGAAGATGTAATCAAGGTAAAATGAGATCAGGTTGAATTTGAATGCATTTGAAATTCAATGACTTGTGCCCTTATAAGAGGGACATTTGGACACCATGACAGGGACATTGAGGAAAGGAGGCCATGTGTGATGCAGTGATTGCAGTTGCATGCCAAGGAACACTAGGCATAGCTATCAACCATCAGAAGCTTGGAAGACTAAAGAAGAATTCTCTCCAGGTCCTTTTGAAGCAGCTTGGTCTTGCTGGCATCTTGATTTAGACTTCTTGCTTTCAGTATTGTGAGAGAATAAATTTTTGTTGCTTTAAGCTACTCAGTTTGTACTGTTTTGTTATGATTGCCCTGGTAAGCGATTATTTTTTTTTTACAAGGGAATTAAAAGAACTTCCAGCCCTGTGTTATTTCCTACAGACAAATTAAATATTGAGTGAATCAAAAGTTTAAATGAAAAATTCAGAATCATAGAGCTTTTAAGAGGAAATATAGGTGAAATTCTCAGATGCACAGAGATTTTTCACATAAGATCCAAAAGAGACAATTAAAAAAGCCCCCACAAAACAAAACAAAAAACATGCAGATAAATTAGACTTCATCACAATTAAAAATTTTAATCAAACTCATCACTAAGAAAATAAGTAGGTAAAATGCATGCAAGGAGTCCAATTTGTAGAACACATACCTGGTAAAACTCTTATATTCAGAATACATTATTAATGAATATGAAGATAAATGACGTACTTAAGGAAATAAGCAAATGGCATGTATAGAGACTTTACAAAAGGATCTATACTACTGGCAAATGAACACGCAAAAATATGTTCAACATCATTAGTTGTCACAAAGATTTAAATTGTAATCACAATGAAATACCATCACACACTTGTGGGAAGGAAAAATGATAGGAGAGAGAAAGAGTAAGAGAGAAAGAATAAAAGGGTCTTAGATGAGAAGCCACTTGGTCTGATCAGAGAATTTTGAGAAATTGTTTATGCATAGAACATTGGCACCAAGAGAGGAGAGGCAGGAAGAAAGGCCAGCTCCTATGGACAAAAAGGAGGCAAGCATCTGAATCAGTGCCTCAGGAAGGTTACCTTGATGATAGATGAAATCTGAGAAGTGGGACATCTGGTAAGACTAGGGGATGCTACAGACAGCAGCTTGGAGATTCTAATTGGTTACAGTGGCACGTGCAATGTTATTTTTAATCTACCCATCAGGAAGGAGTAACATTTCTCTGGTTGCTAAGGAAATTTTTTTCTTAGTTACAGATTGGTTTCTAATTTTAAGTTATGGAGAAACTAGAGAACTTGGTAAGCCAGTACTTGTATATTATGTTAGGTTTGTTTACATACTAAAATTCTATTATCTCTTTTATCCTCATCATGTACTCATGGATAAGCCTTACCATAGCAATACTGATAGTAGATAATGTATATAATTAATAGAGGATTCCTACTGGGTTATGAAATGGAGGCACCCTGCTCAGGGAGGTGTTGGAACAAATGATGTCTACTAGCAACCTCTGAGAGAGCTCTGGTGGAATAGTTTATACAAAATTGTACTTCTAACTCAAAGACTGCACTTCTCTGTAGGCTTGAGTCCAACTACGGTTACATGGGAGAAAGATGAGCTAATCTCCTTCTGTGTGATTTACAATCTCAAAAATCCAATGGATGGTTTGACTTGATGGCAATGAAAGAGAGAGAAGAAATTGAAAGTAGAGGGTGCAGCAGGGAGTAATCTGATGGGGACACATATTTTTCACAGTTCATCTGGGCCATAATTACTATTGGTCAGAATTCTTATTAGGTTTCTTGGCAATAATAAATGTTAAATATGAAAGTCATGTCACTATGGCACTAAGAATCCCCAAATGCCACCAGGTTTGGGGATATTGTTGCTGTTAAGAGCTGCCAATTCAACTATGACTCATAGTGACCTTATAAACCTTTCCCTATCCTGTAGCATTATTGTGATCTCTCCCATCTTCAAGCCCTTTGTAGTCATTATACCAGTCAATCCTGTTGAGAGTCTTCCTCTCTCTCACTGACCCTCTATCTTTTTCAATGATTTTTTTCCCTAAGGGCAGGCTTTTCCTGACAACAAACCTAAAGAATACGCGACAAAGTTTCACCATCTTTGGCTGTATGAACAACTCTAATTGCACCCAAGACAGACTTCTTTATTATTTTGGCAATGCTCAATACTCTTCTCCAACATCGTCATTCAAAGGCATCAAGTCTTCTTTGATTTAGTTTATTCTTAGGGAAACTTTCAGAAAAATACAAAACAACTAAAAATACCATGACTTGGATCAGGTCCACTTTAGACTTTAAACTGACATCCTTGCTTTTTACGAAAGAGTTTCTTCACAGCAGATTTCCCCAGTGCAACATGTCTTTTAATTTCTTGATGGCTGCTACCATGAGTGTTGATTGTGGATCCAAACAAAATGAAATCATCAACAATTTCAATCCTTTCTTCATCTATCATGATATTTCCTGTTAATCCAGTGAGGATTTTTGATTTCTTAAAGTTGAGCTGTAATCCATATTGATGACTATAATTTTGGCTTAAGAATCAGAGAAGGTATGCATCAGTGTTTTATCCTTTATCTATACTTATTTAATGTGTATATTGAATAAATAATTTGAGAAGATGGATTATTTGAAGAAGAATGTGATATCAATATTGGAGTAAGACTCATTAGCAACCTGCATTATGCAGATTACACAACCTTGCTTGCAGAAAATGAAGAAGACTTGAAGCACTTGCTGAAAAAAATCAAAGGCTATAGCCTTCAATGTGGATTATATCTCAACAAGAAACTAAAAATCCTTACCACTCATTTGGTACTAGACCTTGGTAAAGTCAGTAAGGCACAGGGGTCATTAGGACTCCCTGAATCTTCATCAACACCAGCCTTTCATCAGCAGCAGGAATTGACAATCTAACTCTTATGTAAAACACAGACAATATGCATCTTGACTGGCTTCTCCTATCTAAAATATGTCTGCCTCATCCCTGACCCAATTCAATGTCCAAACCCATGTTTATCTTACCTAAAATGTTATTTTGATATACAGAAAAAAATGTTTCATAAGGAATATATTTGTACCTGCGTGGTATGGGGTCCTCTGAGAGACTTTCTGCCTCATGTGTTGTGCCCCCCAGCTCCTCCCTTCTGCCTCCCTACGACTCCCAGAAGCCCGCGAGTCAAACCCACCTTCAAATCTTGGTGCCCTCGGGCTTGGAAGACAACATTATATACCAAATCTACAGGAATCTCCAACTTCCTTATGCTTCCTTGTAGCATAAATTGAGGAGAAAATTCCCTAAGGCACAAGAAGTCAATCCTGGAGCAGAAGTTCAAAACTCTTGAAGTCAAGAGATACTGCTCTTAGAGAAAGAACCTGGCAGCAGCTTGAAGCATTAGGAATCAAAGAAGCCCAGAATGATTGACATATAGGCCATTGCATCAAGGGCTGGATAGGGGAGATTGTTGTTGAATGGAGTAGGTGGGAGTAGATGTAAATGCTGGTGAAGCAGGGCAAAGAGTGGCTCAAAACACACCTGGCAAGGGTGGGGACAACACAGAATCTATTGGTTATTTTTCTACTATTGGGAAAAATCTTTAATCTTCTCTTCTCTGTAAAATGCTTGTCTGTTAGATAATGTTTTAAATGTGAGCAGTCTAATTAGGACAGACTAGGAGGAAGGATTGGCCATCTACTTCCGAAACAGCAGGCCTTTGAAAACCCTATGTACAATAGAGCACACACTTAGACCAGCAGATATGGCAACTGAAGCTGAGCCCTCAAGTATGGAAACAAATAGAAGGAAGAACAGCTGCAAGCAGACACTAGTGATCAGAACATGGAATGGAACCCTGAATGTAGGAAAATTGGATATTGTTAAGAAGGAAATGGAATGCATAAGTATTGACATAATAGGCATTGACGAAATGACATGAACTGGCATGGGACATTTTGAATCAGAGGATCATATGATCTATTATGCTGGAAATGAAAAGGTGAGGAAAAATGGGGTTGCTTTGATAGTTAAAAAAGTCATTTCTAGATCTGTCTTGAAATACAATGTTGTGAATTATAAGATAATATCTATACATATACAAGGAAATCCAGTGAATAACATCATCACTCAAATATATGCACCAACAACCAGGGACAAAGAGGAGGAAATAGAAGATTTCTACCAACTTTGGCAGTCAGAGTTTGATCGAACATGCAATCAGTATGCATTAATAATAATGGGTGACTGGAATGAAAAAGTTGGAAAGGGAGAAGAAGGATCAGCAGTTGGAAAACATGGAATTGGTGAGAGAAATGAAGCCAAAGATAGAATGACAGAATGTTGCACAATCAACAACTATTCATTGCAAATACATTTTATAAGAAACACAAACACAGGCTACACATGGATTTCATCTGATGATATTCATAGGAATCAGATCGATTACATCTGTGGAAAGAATCGCTGGAGAAGCTAGACATCAGCTGTGTAAACTAGGCTAGATGCTGATTGTGGAATAGACCACAAACTACTCATATGCAAGTTCCAGCTGAAGCTGAGGAAAGTTAAATAAAAGCCACAGGAACCAAAATTTGTCCTTGAGTCTATCCCACCTGAATTTCAAAACCATCTCAGGAACAGGTTTGAGGCCTTGGACTTTAATGAGGAAGACCAGATGAGCTGTGGGATAACATCAAGAATATCATCCAGGAAGAATGTAAAAGGTCATTACAAAGGCAGAGGAGGAAGAAAAGACCAAGATGAATATCAGAAGAAGCTCTAAATATTGCGTTGGAGCATCAAGAAGCCAAAGCAAAAGAAAGAAATCAAGATATTAAGGAGTTGAACACAAGATTCCAGAGGGAAGCATGGGAAAACAAAGTAAAGTATTACAATGAAATGTGCAAGGAGCTGGAGTCAGAAAATCAAAAGGGCTGAACTCGCTCAGCATTTCTTAAGCTGAAGAAAATGAAAAACAAATTCAAACCTCAAGTTGTAATACTTAAAAATGCTTTAGGCAGAATATTAAATGATCCAGGAAGCATTAAAAGAAGATGTAAAGAGTTTAAAGAGTCATCATACCAAAAGGAATTGGTGGACACAGAAGAATTTCATGAAACAACATATGAGCAAGAGCCTGGGTGATGAAGAAGGAAGTCCAAGCTGCTCTGAAAGAATTGGCAAAAAACAAGGCCCCAGGAATTGATGGCGTACCGATTAACATATTTCAACAGATGCTGCCCTGGATGTGTTCACCAAGTTGTGCCAAGAAATCTGGAGTACAACCACCTGGCCAACTGACTAGATGTGAACTATATTTGTTCCCATTTCAAAGAAAGGTGATCTGACAGTGTGGAAATTATAAAAAAAATCATTGATATTACATGCGAATAAGATTCTACTGAAGACCATCCAAAAATTACCAGAACAGCACATCAACAGAGAACTGCTTGAAGTGCAGGCTGGATTAGAAGAGGCCATGGCACTAGGGATATTATAGCTAATGTCAGATGGATCTTGGCTGAAAGCAGAGAGTACCAGAGGAATGTCTATCTGTGTTTCATAGACTATGCAAAGGTATTTGACTGTGTGGATCACAACAAACTGTGGCTGACTCTGAGAAAAATGGGAATTCTGGAACACTTGATTGTGCTTATGTGAAACTTAGACCAGGAGACAGTCATTAGAGCAGAGCAAAGAAACACTGTAAGGTTCAAAACTGAGAAGAATGTGTCCATATCTTTTCAATCTATATGCAGAACAGATTATCTGGGAGACTGTGCTTTATGAGGGAAAGTGTAGCATCAGAATTGCAGGTAGACTCATCAACAATCTGCATTATACAGATTACACAACCCTGCTTGCTGAAACGGAGGAGGACCTGAAACATTTGCTGTGGAGGGTCAAGGGCTTCAGCCTTCAATATGGATTGAAGCTCAACATTAAGAAAACAAAGATTCTCACCACTCGGCCACTTGGCAGCATCATGATGGATGATGAAGGGATTGAGATTGTTGACAGCGTCAGTTTGCTTGGTTCTGCAATTAACACTCTTGGTACCAGCAGCCAGGAAATTAAAAGATGAATTGCATTGGGGAAGTCTGCTGTCAGAGACCTCTCCAAAGTACTGAAGAGCAACAATATCAGTCTGGAGACTAAGGTGTGACTGATCCAGTCCATGGTCTTTGCAATTACTTGCTATGTATCAGAGAGCTGGACAATGATAGGGATGATAGAAGGAGAGTTGATGCCTTTGAGCTGTGGTGCTGGACAAGAGTATTGAATGTACCATGGACTCCTAGGAGAACAAACAAGTTCATCCTGGAGAGGGTGAAGCCAGGCTGCTCCTTGGAGTCAAGGATTCTGAAGCTCCATCTGACATACTTTGAGCTTGTGCAAGGTGGAACCAATCCTTGGAGAGGGACGTCATGCTTGGGAGGGTGGAGACCCTCAATGAGATGAATTGATTCAGTCACTGGGGTAATGGGGTTAGGCGTGTTGGAGACAATAAGATTGGCAAGAGATAGAGCAGGGTTTAGGGCTGTTGTACATAGGGTTGCTATAAGTTGCAACAACAGCAACAAGGGATATATGTGATAAGACAAAGAGTGTCTCTCCTGATTTTGGCTTTAATCATATATGTGAAGAGATGAGTGGGTGGCATACTACCATCTTCTTTACCTGAAGCACATAACCACCCCATTACAAGTCACGCAAGAGACTTCAGAAATGAGTAGACCAGGGAGTGCAATGCTGCTGTCTGCCACGTAGCACATGATGGAGAATATCCACACACTTTGCAGTTTTAATGTATACACTAGATGTGGATAGAAAAACAAGGAAGATTCTTCAAGGAATCCTCATCATGAGGATTCCAAGGAAACATGATGAAGAAGGGACAGGGATCAGGCAGTTTGATGTATTTAGGACAATTGTTCTAATGTTCCATTTTAAAAAGTGTGTCTTGATCTGTTATTTGTTTGATTACAGTGTTTTATAGTAGTGAAAAGACATATAACAAAACATTTGTCATGTCAGTAATGTTTGCATATGCAATTCAGCGACACTGATTACATTCATCATGCTTTGCAGCTGTCAGCACTGTATATTCCATTACCATTTAAAGAAATTCAGTGATGCTAAGCATTAAATTTATTTTCTTCCTCTTTCCAGGATCAACATACCATTGTGTCCTCTTTCCAAGGGAAGAAAGAAGGAAATTCAAGTCCTGGACAGAATGAACCTCCAGAGGCTCCCCCATCTAGACCTAATTTCCTTCTAGACTACATGCATTATATTAGAAAGGCACATTTAGTTTGGCTGTTAAATCAAATGGATAAGAATCCTTATGGTAGCATTTGGCAGGCAAATAAGTTAATAAGACAAGCATTTATGCAAGTTAAATTGATTTATAACCAAGGATTTCAATAGGGTTTTTACTTTAAACTGGTATATTTAAAAATACAAGGTTGATCCATATTGAGAACGGGAGCAATTATGGTAATTATTCAGGGATCTTGAAAAAAAATATGTTTGACTGGGTTATCTTGTTTTCACAGAATTGACCCATGGAGTCAAAGTGTATCAAAGGTTACACTTTGAGAGAAATATCAGGACATATCCTAGGGCTCCTGGAAGGCATGATGAGAGCCTGTCTCTGGACTAACTATCAGCATTGTCAGCCTGTCTCTGAGAGCAGGATTGGAGAAATCCCAAAGGAAAAGAAGAAGAGTAAAGAGACCAGTAGCAGAGCATAGGGACAAAACTGCTAACCACCATCACCCAGCAGACTACTCATCTCCTCTTTATAGGGGTGCTGAGAAACAAGAAAACTGTGAGTGAAAAGCTATGTAATACATCATTCCTGATCCCACAAATACACTGTCTGTTAGGAGACACAGTAGATCTATGACGGGGCTTTTTTCGTATACACTGAATTTTTTCCCACTTGTTGAATTAGGCATGGACAGGAAGTACTTACAGGAAGTGCTGTTTTAGAGGATAAACATGCTTAAATAATTTCCTGGAAATTCCTTTTCAAAAGAAATAAACTGGAATAAAATGGTAAATGCTTATATTTAACATTGTGATACAAACTGAGAAAATGCAATGTTCAAATCAAATAATAAAACTTGCTATTAATGCACATTTTATATCTTTACTGAAAGTATTGAAGATAAACATGGCTCCATTGTTGAAAGCATGGAAACGGAGATGTTTCAGTAAATGAATGCAATTCATTGAGGCATTTGCCTCAATTATCTATGTTAAGAAATTTAGAAAACCTCTACCTTGTCAGCCATCTGGAAGAGATCCATATTTGTGCCCATTGCAAAGAAAGGTAATTCACCAGAATGTGGAAGTTATTGAACAGTATCATTTATATCATACAAAAGTACAGTTTTTCCAAAGATAATTGAGAAATAATTCTGACAGCACATCAAAAGAAAACTTCCATAAATTCAAACTGGATTAATAAGAAATGGAGTAAGGTTATCATTTTGGATGTCAAATAACTCTTGGCTGAGAGCAGAGAATATCAGAAAGATGTTTACCTGACTTTATTCACTATGTAAAGGCATTCAGCTGTGTGAACCATAGCAAATTACGGATAATGAGAAGAATGGAAATTTCAGAACACTTAGTTCTGGTCATGTGGAATCTCTACATAAACCAGCAGGCAGTTGTTCAAAAAGGACAAGAGAATACTGTGTGGTTTAAAATCAAGCAACAATGTGTATAAGTGTTGAACTCTTTCACTATACTTATTCAATCTGTTTGCTGAGTAAATAATCTGATAAACTGGACATAAAGCACATGATTCAAATCCACCAGCTGTTCCAAGGAAAAGATGGACAATCTTCTCCTGTGGGATTTACTGCCTCTGAAAATCTCATGGAGGGTTAGGTATTAATTAGTTCTGACTCAATAGTACACAATAACTATTTGAACAAGAATGTGGCATTAGCATTGAGGAAGAATCATTAACAACCTGAGACAGGCAGATGATACAACCTTGCTTTGAGTAAAGTGAAGAGGAACTGAAGCACTAACTGAGAAAGAATAAGACTGTACTGACCACAATCTACAATCTTCTTTACGCTGAAGTGTAATCTGTATTGAAAACAAAAATCTTCACAAAGTTATCAAGTTTCACTGGGATCCTAAATCAATGGCTATGGAAGCAGCAGCCAAGAGATCAAAAGATGTATTGCATTGGGCAAATTTGTTGCAAAAGATCTCATTAAAGAGTTGAAAATAAAAATATCAGTTTGAGGATTAAAATGCACTTAGTTTAAACTACAGTGTTTTCAATTGCCTCAAAAGCATGTGAGTCAGAAAATGAGGAAAGAAGACTAAAGAAGCATGGAATTATGGGATGAAGAAAATGTTGCATATATCATGAACTGTAGGATAAATAAAAATAATCTTCTCCACTACAATTTGTTATTGTTGTGTACCTGCGTCAGAACTGACTCATACTTAACCCTCTGTTGGATTTTCAGAGGCTGTTAATCACATGGGAGGAGATAACCCATCCTTCTCTCACAATTTACAGCCTCCAAAAACCTTCAGAGGGTCAGTTGTAAATCAGTTAACTCAATGGCAATGATAGTGTGTGTGTGTGTGTGTGTGTGTGTGTCTGTGTGTCTCTGTGTGTATATTAGGGAGCTCTGGTGGCCTAGTGGTAAGGATCTGTGCTTCCTATCTGAAGGCACATAGTTTGAATCTACCAGCTTCTCCCCAGGAGAAAGATGAGCCATCTCCTCCTGTGAGAGTTATTGCCTCTGAAAACCTGTTGGAGGGTCAGTTATGGGTAATTTCTGACTTGATAGTACATAAGAGCAATATGCATACTAGACACCAATGAGTAGATTATGACTCATAGTGATGCTATGAACAGCATACCTGAACTTTGTCCTCTCATGTGCCATCCTCACCATTTCATTAGTACATAAGCCACTAGTGTGCGAAAAGCCACTCACCTATGATGGACAAGTTTCAATTGAGCTCCCAGATTAAGACAGACTAGGAAGCAGGATTGGCCCTTCTTAAATAACAGTTCTCTGAAAACCCTATGAAAAATAGAGGAACATGGATATAGTATTAGAGGGAAATCCCAAATTGTATGTCAATCAAAATGAGGAGAAACAGCTACATATATACTTTAATAATCGAAACATGGACTGTACAAAGTATGAGTGTTGGAAAACTAGAAGTTGCGGGAGGTGAGTAATTGTGCAAAACGAATAAATATTTTTTAAAAATGTGAAGTGGAGGGGAGAGGGAGTAAAATGTACAACAATTAATGAATAAAAATCTAACTTCTCTGTAAATATTTGTTAAAATAACAAGGTAAAATTTTATTTTTTAAAAAAACCCTACATGTTGTGCATTAGTGAGATGAAATGGACTGACTTGTTAATATGATTATTATTTAAATATATACATCAATAGCTAAGGCCAAAGAGGTGGAAATTGAGAATTTTCACCAAATAATGCATTCCAAAATTGATCAAACCTGCAATCAAGATATGATAATGATAATTGATGACTAAAATGCAAAAGTTGGAAACAATGAGAAGGAAAGGTTCTCAGAAAGTATTGACTTGGTTCAGAAAAAAATCAGTAAGAAAATTAATTTTCCATGTTCAATGATTATTTATTTCAAATATCTTTTTTCTTTTGTTTTCTCAAGCAGTGTATGATCTGGGTATGAGGCAAGGCATAGTCTTAAAGAATGGAGAAGACAATATAGAATGAAGTACCTCTCAGAAGGAAAATAAATTTGCAAAATTCAGTATTTTAAGTTATAAAGGTCAACATGATAATCATTCACCTTCAATATGCCTTCCTTTGAAAAAATTTAAACACAAAGAGTGACTTTACCCACGGATATCACGTAATGGAATGCATAGGAATCAGACTGACTATATCTGTGGAAGAACTAATTGGAGAAGTCTACATCATCAATCAAAACCAGAAAAGGTGCTGATGGTGGAATAAACCATCAATTACTCATGTGCAAATTCAAATTGAGGCTGAATAAAATTTAAAAATGTCCAAAATATTATCTTGAGTCTATTGCACTTGATTTTAAAAATCATCTTAAGAATAGTTTGAATCATTGAACACCAATTCTCAAAGACCAGGAAAGTTGTGGGATGAGATCAAAGATATTGTCCATGAAGAGTACAGAAGATCACTATAAAGAAAGAGGAGAAAGGAAAAACCAAACTGGATATCACAAAGAACCCTGAACATTTTCCTAGCACATTAAGAAGCCAAAACAAAGGGAAGAGTTAAACAAGCTCTAGGCTTTCCACAGACTGGGAAAAAGTGTTTGGTAATGACATGTCAGGTAAGGGACTTATATCTAGAATTTATAAAATATTTGAGCACCACAATAAGATAAAGGTAAATAACCCAATTGGAAAATGGGCACAGGATATGAACAAATACTTCACCAAAGAAGACATTCAGATGGTCAACAAGCACATGTTCAAAACGTTCAAAATTCCTAGCTCTAAGAGAGATACAAATCAAGACACCCATGAGATATCATCTCACCCCAGTAAGACTAGCAAAATTTAATAGAACAGCAAGCAACCAATGCTGCTGAGGTTGTGGAGAAACTGGAACCCTTATTCACTGTTGGTGGGAGTGTAAAATGGTGCAACCACTGTGGAAAGCAGTGTGGCACTTTCTCAAAAATTTGCAAATGGAGATACCATTTGACCCAGCAATTCCACTACTGGGAATATACCCCAAAGAGACCATAACTGACATCCAATCAGATACATGCACACCCATGTTTATCACGGCTTTGTTCACAATAGCAAGGAGTTGGAAACAAACTAAGTGCCCATCGATGAGTGAATGGATAGAGAAACTAAGGTATATTCACACAAAGGAATTCTACGCTGCATTGAAAAACAAGGAAGTCATGCAATATTATTCAAAATGGGTGACCCCGGAGGACCTTATGCTGAGTGAAATATCTCAGTCACAAAAGGACAAATATTGTATGATGCCACTGTTGTAGAATGAGACTGATATCAAGGTGGGGGGAAGACTGAGGAAAAACTGGATAAATTATGTATACTGCATTGAAGCCAATGAGGGAGAGAACAGTTTAAAAGTAATATATTTTAGGGAATTATGATTATCATAAGACTTCGGAATGAGGGTTGCAGAGTGGAGTATACATCGGATGGGGGTAGGGGGTGCAGGGGGATTTTATACCAATGAAGGATTTTTTCTTTTGCTTTTCAAGGAGAAGAGCGAACTGGGGTGGGGGTGGGGTGGGCAGGGAGAAAAGTACAACAATGAATGAATGGAAATCCAAAATCTCTGTAAATGTTCATTGAAATTAATAATTTTAAAAAATTTAAATAAAAATAAGATTTAGGCCTCCCACACTCCTGTTTACTACTCTGAATGGTTTTCCACCTTATAGCCATCCTAACAGAAGCCAGCTGAGCTGGGCCTGTCTTGTCTGGTCAGAGTCACAGTCTCCTGGAGTTCCAGGTTGATTGCCACCAGGATAGCTGGAAAGGTCTTAGTCTTGATGCTTTCAGAGTTTTTCCCAGGTAAGAATATGTGTCAGAAGTAGTCAAGGGAGTAGTTATTGATTTGTGGTGGAGAAGGCTGAGGGGGCTATGGCCATCCCCTTAGCTGTGGCCTTTATAGCAGCTTTATATCAACAGGCCGTAACCATCACAAATAATACATTCTATTCCACTAAGTGTCTAACTGGTTGTCAATACGATGACCCTGAAGTATAGAAAGATATTAAAATTGTTCCCTTCAAAATTGTCCATGCCTCCAACAGTGATGCCTAAGTTGAAGCACATGAAAAACTCTTCAAGTTAAGATTGGAACATTTGTATTGATGAAGACTAAGGAGACTGCAAAAAATTGTGATCCACAGTCCCAAATTATTTCAATGTCTCTCAGAGACAAGCCACTGAGGATGTTGGCCAAATGCCTGGATTAAATGTGCTCTCAGTGATTAATTAACCCACAGTTGCTGCTCTGGTCTATGGTCTAGACAAACCAGAAGATAAAATCTTTGCTGTATATGATTTATGTGGAACTTCTGATATTTTTATCTTGGAAATTCAGAAAGGCATATTTGAGATGAAATCAACCAATGGAGACACTTTCTTAGGTGGAGAAAACTATGACCTGCCTTTGCTATGCCATATTGTAAAAGAATTAAAGAGAAATTGCAAGTGGAAGAGGCTGCCGGCAAGCCAAGATTTCGGGAGGGAAACAGACTTCTCTGTTCTGATATTCAGGTACTTAAACTATGAACAATAGTGCCTAGCTACATCATGCTGTGGTTTGCTTTGGGCAATAATCATCACTCTCTGGGCCCTCCAGCCTGTGGTGCTCAGGCCAACAGGGGACACCAATATACAGTTCCTTCATAAAACATTGCCATACTTGGGACATTATATAGTTATAACAACCCAATATATACTAAGATAAGACTAACATAATGTCAAGAAAGCAGCAATCTGCCTCAATCATTGTTGCAGAATTTTGGGGAGGAAGGGAAGTCCTCTGGCCAAGACAGATCGCCCAAACTCCAGAGAGGTGCAAGCCTCCCAACAGCCTTTAATACAGGGTAGAGTAAGCTCCACTGTGTTTGGCTGTATTGGCTCAAAAAAGCTTGCCACCTGGGAAGACGGCTGCAGCATCTCTTGAGCCAGGAGTGATCCGCACGAGGCTGATGTTCTCCTAACCAATCCACATGTCCCACGTCTGTAAGCCCGCCCTATCCTGTCTTCCTGTGTATATAAGTGCAGTGTTTATCTAATAAAATTGAGCTGGATTGACTCTCTGATCCTCTCCCAGAGTGTCATCTCCCATCAGGTTGTCGCATTAAGCTGCTGGTAGACTGGTAGTGACAAGTCATAATGAAAAAAACCAAAATAAACCTTCTCCTAGAAAGGCAGACCTAATGAATACTCCAGATAAAGAGACCCAGAAGAAATGTATTGATGAGTAACTTGAACATCTATGGAAGAAAATGTAAAATATGGGAGAAAGAATTGATAGTATAGATAAAGAGGTACAAGAACTTAAAAAAATCATCATAAGACAGAGAGGGTATAGCCAACACAGTACTGGAAATAGCAGAAAAGCATAAAAATGCAATTCGGAATATTAAGACTGAAATGGCAGAAATATCCAACTCACTGGGGGACAAAAAAAAGTAAAACTGAGGAGATGTAACAGAGAGTCAGTGAGCTGGAAGATAAGAGCCTCACTGGAAACATACTAGAAGAAAAATTAGAGATAAGTTGTATAGAAAATAAAGAAAACATTAAAATCATGTGGGATAACATCAAAAGGAACAGCATAAGTATTATTGGAATTCCAGTACATGGGAGAGACAGGGAAAATTATGGAAGAAGTACTAGAAGAAAACTTGCCAGGTATTTTGAAGAATGGGAAAATCCACATTCAAGAAGTACAGTGAACACCAAATAGACTAGACTGATTTTTCAGCTTAAACTATGTGAGCTAGAAGGCAATGGGATGGAATATACAGAAAGTTGAATGAAAACAATTGCCAGCCAAGAATCCTATATCCAGCAAAGCTCTTCATCAAATATGAGGGAGAAATTAGATCCTTTGCAAGAAAGAAGGAACTTAAGGAATTTGTGAAAACAATCATAAAACTACAAGAAATTTTAAGAGAAGTCCTTCTTCTGAAGATGCCAAAGAAAAGTGGATGGAAGTAACCAGAAACAACAGAAAAAGAAACACAGCAAATTGGCCAGAATAAAGCCTGGCCTGACAATAATCATACTTTATGTGCATGGACAAAATGTCCCAATTAAGAAAACAGGAGTAGCAGAATAGATAAGGGGGGGGAAAAAACCAAACAAAATACCAATGCTATCAATATGTTGTCTACAAGAGACACATCTAAAAAGTGGAGAAAAAGATAGACTCAAAATCAAAGGCTGGGGGGGAAAATATACCAAGCAAATGGCAACCTTCAAAAAGCAGGAGTGGCAACATTAATCTCCAATAAAATAGATTTCAGCATGAAAGCCACCATAAAAGATAAGGAAGGGCATTGCATACTTATTAAAGGCACAACAGAGAAAGAAGACTTAACCTTGGTCAACACTTATGCACCAAATATAGACCTGCAATATATCTAAAACAACAGTTGATAGAATTGAAGAAAGAAATAGAACCACAATAAGTGGTAGGAGATTTTAACACATCACTATCATCAGGGGATAGGTCAACTCAAAACAAACTTAACAAAGATTTAGAAGATCTAAACTATACAATCAGCCAACTCAACCTTGTAGATGTATTCAGGATACTGCACCCAACTAAAACTCAATTCACTTTCTTCTCAAGAGCACATAGTACATTCTCCAGAAGTGATCACATATTAGGATGCAAAGCAAGCATCAACAAATTAAAGAAAATTGAAATAATACAAATTATCTTCTCATCACAATTTCCTAAAACTAGAAATGAACCACAGGAGGGTAAAGCTTATAAAAGCACCCATGTGGAAAATAAATAATTGTCTGCTAGGACACGATTGGGTTGTTACTGTTGTTATGTTGTTAAGTCACCTGCCACCCATGGCGACTCTATGTACAGCAGCTCTGAACCCTGTCCTGAGCCAGACTCACTAATTCTGACACATCAACCCCCATTGTCCCAGTTACTGTATCAATCCATCTCATCAAGGGTCTTCGTATCCTGCCCTGTACCTCCACCCTTCCAAGCATGATGCCTTTCTCCAAGAATCAGTCTCTCCTGGCCACATGCCCAAAGTATGTGAGACAGCTTCAAAATCCTAGCCTCTTAGGAGAAACTTGGTTTCACCTCCAAGTCAAACCAAGTTGTTTTCTTGGCATTCCATGGTATGTTCAAGACATACTAGCAGCACAACTTGAAGGCATTGATCCTTCTCCTGTCATCCTTAGTCATTGTTAAGATCCCTAAAGAATAATAAGTAATTGTGAAGACCATGACCGATTAGGTGCACCTAAGTCTCTATACTGACATGGTTGCTTTTCAGCACTCTAGGAAGGTCCCAGACAGCAGATTTTTACAATGCAAGTAATCTTTTAATTTCCTGACTGCTGGTGTTAAGAGTGTTGATTGTGGAGCTGAGCAAGCTGTAACTGTTAACAACCTCAATATCTTCTCCATCCATTATGATGTGCCAGTTAGCCAAGTGGTAAGTATTTTTGACTTCTTGATGATGAGCTTCAGTCGATATTGAAGACTACAGTCCTTGACCTTCTGCATCAAGCACTTCAGGTCTTCTTCAGTTTCAGCAAGCAAGGTTGTTCCACCTGCCTATCATAGGTTGTTGATGAGTCTTCCTTCAATATTCAATATTGATGCACATTCCTCCTCATATAGCCCTGGTTCCAGAATGATCTTTTCTGTATACAGATTGAAAAGATATGGAAGGCAGAATGCATCCTTGATGTACTCCTTTCCTGATTATGAACCATGTAGTGTTTACTCACTCTATTCTAAGGACTGCTTCATGGTCCACATATAGGTCCCTCATAAGCACAATCATTTGTCCCGGGATTCCCATTCTCCTCAAGGTTAGCCATAATTTGTCATGATCCACACAGTCAAATACCTTTGCATAGTCAATGAAACACAGATAGACATTCTTCTGGTACTCTTTGCTTTCTGTCAAGATCCTTCTGACGTTGGCAATAATATCCATGACCTCTTCTAAAGTCAGTCAGTCTTTATTTCTGGTAGTTCTCTGTCAATGTTCTGTTCTAATCGTTTCTGGATAATCTTCAGCAAGATTTTGCTAATGTGTGCTATTAGTGATATTGTTCAATAATTTTCACACTCAGTCTAGTCACCCTTTTTGGGGATGAGAAAGAATGAAATAAAATATTTCCTTGAAACAAAGAAAACACAACATACCAAGACCCCTGGGATGCAGGTAGGCAGTCCTCAAGGGGCAGTTCATAGCAATAGGCACACACATTAAAAAGGAAGAAAGAAGAAAAATCTATGATCTAGCTCAGCACCTTCATCAAATAGAAAAAGCACAATCTAATCTTATAGATTCTAGAAGAAAGGAAATTAAAAATACAAAAGCTGAAGTCAATGAAATAGAAAACAGAAGAACATTGAAATCATCAATAATACCAGGAGTTGGTTTTTCAAAAGGGTCAATAAAATTGAGAAACCACTGGCAAACTTAACAAAAGAGAAAAAAGAGAAGACACAGACAATTCAATTAAGAAATAATAGAGGTAACATCACAACAGAACCATATGAAATTAAATCAGGATTGGAGGAAGACTCATGAACAACGTACATTAAGCAGAAGATACAATCTTGCTTGCTGAAACTGAGGAAAACCTGAAGTGCTTGCTGCAGAAGGTCAAAGACTGTAGTTTTCAATATGGATTGAAGCTCAACATCAAGAAGACAAAGATTCTCACCACTTGGCCAACTGGCACATCATCCTGGATGGAGAAGATATTGAGGTTGTTAACAGAGCTTGCTCAGCTCTATAATCAACACTCTTAACATCAGCAGTCAGGAAATCAAAAGACAAATTGTATCAGGCAAATCTTCTGTCTGGGATCATTCCAGAGTATTGAGAAGCAATAATGTCAGTATAGAGACTAAAGTGCACCTGAAACAGTCCATAGTCTTTGCAATTACTTGCTATGCATCAGAGAGCTGGACAATGACCAAAGATGACAGAAGAAGAATTGACGCCTTTGAGCTGTGCTGGAGAAGAGTCTTGAACATACCATGAAGCACCATGAAAACAAATACATCTGTCTTGGAAAGGGTGAAACCATTGCTGTCCTTGAAGGCTAGGATTTTGAAGCTCCATCTCACATACTTTGAGAATGTGGCCATGAGGGAGCAATCCTTCAAGAAGTACATCATTTTTGGAAGGGTGGAGGACAGCGTAAGAGAGGAAGACCCCAGGGAGATGGATTGAAATAGTAACTGAGTCAGCAGCAGTAGGTGTGTCAAAGTCAGTGAGACTGGCTCTGGACAAGGCAGGCTTCAGAGCTGTTATGTATAGGGTAACTATGAGTTGCAGGCGACCTGCTAACATACAACCACAACAACATTAGAATACTATGAAAAGCTATACTCTGATAAATTCTAAAACTAAGAGGAAATGGATAAATTCTATTAAATCTGCTCAGATTGACAAGGTAGAACACTTGAATAGATCCATCACAAAAGAAGCAATTGAACAAACAGGTCATTAAAAGACTTCCCCATAAGAAAAGTCCTGGACCAGATGACTTCACAGCAGAATTCAACCAAACATTCGGAGAAGCTCTATCATCAATTCTGCTAAAAATATTTTTAAAAAATAGAAAAAGAAAGAACCCTTCCAGAATCATTCTATGAAGAAAGCATAATTTTAATACCAAATGCAGCCAAAAATATTACCAAGAAAGGAAACTACAGACCAATATCTTTCAGAAATATAGATGCAAACCAATAGAATCCAAAAGCACAGGAAAAAATTAATTCATCATGATCACATGGGATTCATAACAGGTATGCAAGGATGGTTCAACATAAGAAAAAAAATCAATGTAATTCACCACATTAACAAAGCAAATAACAAGAACTATATGATCTTAACAATTGATGCAGAAAATGTATTTGACAAAATCCAGAACCTCTTCTTGATAAAAGCACTCCAAACAATTTGAATAGAAGATAATTTCTTCAACATAGTGAAAAGAATATATGCAAAACCAAGAGCCAATATCATTCTCAATGGAGAAAGACTAAAAACATTTTTCTTGTGAACAGGAACTAGATAAAGATGCCTGCTATCACCACTTCTATTCAATATTGTAATGGAAGTACTTGATAGGACAATATGACAAGAGAAGGAAATAAAAGGCATCCAGATCAGCAAAGAGATGGTGAAACTGTCACTATATGCAGATGATATGATAGTGTAAACAGAAAACTCCAAAGACTCAACAAAAAACTGTTAGAATTAGTAGACCAATATAGTAGAGTGCCAGGATATATGATCAATATCCAAAAATCAGTGGGATTCCTCTACAGTAACAAAGATGACTCAGAGAAGGAAGCCAACAAAGCAATACCATTTTCAATAACCAACTACAAATTGAGATACTTGGGAGTCAACTAGAGACACAAAAGATCTATAGGAAAAAAATGACAGAAAATATTTGTGAGACAAAAGTAAAAGACATAAATAAATGGAAAAATTCATGGATAGGAAGAATCAATATTGTGAAAATGACAATCCTACCAAAAGTAATCTAACTGTTGAACACAGTCTTAATCCAGATACCAAATTCATTTTTCAAGGAGGTCAAAAGGGAAATTGTCAAGTTTATTTGGAGAAGAAAGAGACTCCAAATAAGCAAAGCACTTCTGAAAAATAAAAAATGAAGTGGGAGGCATAGAACTCCCTAACCTCAACTTGGGGCAGGGGAAATGAAGGGGGGGGGGGGGAAATGTGCAACAATGAATGAAAGAAAGAATGAATGAAAATCTAACATTTTTGTAAACTTTTGTTAAAATTACAATTAAAATAAAAATTTTCATTTAAAAAATAAAAAAGCTACCACTCAGCAGTAGTAACCAAAACAGCATGGTACAGATACAATGACAGGCAGATAGACCAATGGTACAGAATTGATAACCCATAAATAAACCCATTTATTTCTAATCAACTGATAGTTGGTAAGGAAATAAAACCTATCAAGGGGGGAAATGACAACCTCTTCAACAAATGGTGCTGGCAAACTGAGCTGTTACATGCAGAAAGTTGAAACAGGATCTACATCTCACATCATATACAAAAATCAACTCAAGGTGGATCAGAGATCTGGGAGTAAAGCCCCATACCATAAAGTTCATCAGAAACAAACTGGGTTCAAGCTTAGATGGCCTAGTCTATGGTATAAAGAAACTGACAAGTACTGCCAGAAATGAACAAAGAAGGAGTAGATAAAATTGATGAATGAGATTTTCTAAAGATTAAATCCTTGTGTGCATCTAAACCTTTTTCCAATAGGGGAAAACCTACTAAATGGGAAAAAACTTTTGGCAATATAATTTCAGACAAGGATCTCATATTAAAAGTTTACAGCATCCTATAGGACCTCCACAAGAAAAAGACTGATAACCCAATTACAAAATGGGCAAAAGACATGGAAAGAATTTTTCATAGAGGAAGATATTCAAATGTCAAACAGATACATGAAGAAATGTTCCAAGTCACTGGCAATAAGAAAGATGCAAATCAAAACCACAATGATATATCAGTGGCAGAGGACAGCAAGTAATAAGTGTTGGAGAAGATGTGGTGAGATAGGAATTCTTGTACATTGTTTGTGGTACTGTAAAGTGGTACAACCACTCTAAAAGGCAGTTTGGCCTGTCCTCAAAAAGCTGAGTATAGAAATTCCATATGACTCAACTATTCTATTGCTTGGAATACACCCCACGAAAATTAGAACCAAGGAACGAATGGACATTTGTACACTAACGTTCATAGCAGCGTCATTCACCATCACTAGAAGATGGAAACAGCCCAAATGTCCAACCACAATCAAATGGATTGAGAAATTATGGTACATTCGCACGAAGGAATATTACACAGCATGCAGAAGCAATGATTAAAAATATTACTACCTAACTGTGGAGGGTCTGAAGAGCATTATGCTAAGTGAACTAACTCAATCCCTTAAGGACAAACACTGTATAAAAACATTATTATAGAAATATAAAGATAACTAGTAAATCATACCTGAGAATTCAAAGAGGGGACGGTAGGAGCAGAGGAGTGAGGATAGGCAGGGGAGTAATCATAGGGTGACACAATCTGATGGGTAGAGGGTGGGGTGGGGAAAGGAAGTGGGGGAGATCTAGTGTGAGAAGCAATGTATAAGTGTGTACACACACACACACACACATGAATTCAAGAGAGTCAGGGTTAATTTGACAAAAGACAAAAGAAAACATGGTACTTCAGAGGGTGTTGGAAGCTGTTAAGAAAGCTAAGTGTGAATTCTCTTTATCTTTGAAGATTAATATCAAATTACCATATCTTACAGTGGGTTCTGGACCAAGAATTTGAACATGAAATTGACTTGTGCTCAGTTTGAGGGGATTGTGACTGACTTAATCAGGAGAACTATTTGTCCCTTGACAAAAACTATGCAAGATGCTGCAGTCAGTAAAGTTACATAGGATAAATTGTCCTTGTTGGTGGCATGACTAGGATGTCCAAGGTTCAACAAAATGAGTAGGATCTTATATTGATGTGGCTGTGGTCATTAGAGTTACCATTCAGGGAGGCATGTTGCCTGGCAGTGTCTCGATGTGTTGCTCTTTGATGTCACTCCCATTTTTCTGGGTATTGAGACTTTGGGTGGAGTCTTTACAAACCTTATTAACAGGAACACCACTATCGCAATCAACAAGAGGCAAGTATTTTCTACAGCTGCTTATGGACAGATGCAGGTGGAGATTAAAGTATGCCATTGTGAGAGAGCGACAGCTTGAGGTAATAGATAATAAACTTTTGGCCTGTTTACGTTGATTGGGATTCTTTCTCCCTCAGATCAAAGTTACATTTCATGTCCATGGAATGATACATGTTTCTGCCAAAGATAAGACATAGGAGGAGCAATAGATCAGGAACTAGTCTTCTGGTGGGTTAAGCAAAGATGATATTGAGAATATGGCTTAAAATGCTGAGGAAGACTAGAAAAGAAGGAATGCATTGAGATTGTCAACATGGCTGAAGGGATTATTCATGACACAAACCAAGATGGGAGAATTCAAGGACCAGTTGCCTGCTAAGGAGTGCAAAACCTGAAAGAAGAAATATCCAAAATGAGGGAGCTACTGGCTCAAAAAACAGGAGAAAGCATAAAGCAGGCAGTATCCTCCCTTCAGCAGGCATCTTTGAAACTTTTTGAAATAAAATACAAAAAGATGGCATCTGAGTGAGAAGCCTGTGAAGGGCTGGCACTAGGGAATAAAAGGAGGAGAAACAGTAACAGTAAATTTTGGAGCAAAAAAGAAAATATTAAGACGCGTAGGAGTGAAGGGGCTTCCTGAACAGAAATGGGCAAACTTCAGTCTTACTGTGTTTTTGCAATATATATATATATATATATATATATATATATATATATATGTAATTTCCTTAATGTGTACATTTAGTAGGTGTTAACTAATGATAATTTAATGCTTGTTCAATTCAAAAGTGCAAAGTTTAAAAAAAGAGCTGAATAGAAGATTTCAATGGCAGCTCAAGAAGATAAAGCAAACTATTATATCAGAATGTATAGAGAACTAAAATCGGAAAATAAAAGGAGAACATAGTCAGCATTTCTCATGCTGAAAGTAATTCAAACCTTGAGTTTCAGTGCATAGAGATGCTATGGGCAAGATCTTGAATGATCCAGGAACTATCAAAATAACAAGGATAGAATATACAGTTGGCCCAGCAGCAGTCATGTCTGCCAGGAAATTTGCAGGACAGCTGCTGGGCCAACTGACCTGAAGAAATCCATATTTTCAACCCCATTCCCACAAAAGTGATCCAACAAAATGTGGAAATTATTTAACAATAACATTAATATCATATACAAGCAAAATATTGCTGAAGATCATTTTTAAAATAGCTAGAATAGCACATAAACAGAGAAGAGAACTGCCAGATGTTCAAGCTGGATTTAGAAGAAACTGTGGCATCAGGGATTTCATTGCCAAATTTCAATTGTCAAATGGATTCTGGCTGAAAGCAAAGAATTCAGCTAGAATGATCATTTCTGCTTTATTTACCTTCCAAAGTCTTTTCACTACATGGATCATCAAATTACGGCTAAGGCTAGAAGAACAGGAATCCTAGAGCACTTAATTGTGCTCATGTGAAACCTATGTCTAAACTAAGAGGCTGTTGTCTGAACAAAGCAAGGGAGCACTACATGGCTTCAAATTAAGAAAAGTATGTGTCAGGGTTGTACCCTCTCCCCATACCTATTTAGTTTGTATGCTGAACAAATTACCCACTAGCTATACTGTAGGAATGAAAATGTGGGATAAGGACTGATGTTAACCAAAATTTGTTATGACACACACAGTCAAATCCCGTTACATCGTAACAAAACATAAACATCTTTCTGATGTTCTCTGCCTTCAGACAAGATTCATCTGCTGTCAGCAATGATATCCCTTGCTCCATGACCTCTTCTGAATCCAACTTGAATTTCTAGCAGTTCTCTGCTCATGTACTTAATTATCCAACCATTTTTAAAATTTTTTTTTTTTTTAGGTGTAGATTATCTGTAAGAAGTTTATCAATAATGATGTGGAGAGTATTCACATACTGCCAGAAGACAAGGAGAGGTCTCTGGGGTCTGAAATTCCTATTGCCGCCCCTCAAGAAAGAGAGAGTAAGTCTTACTTCCCCTTAATTTCTGCTCCAAGAGTCCCAGAGAGACCTTGGAGAGCCACCGAGTCTAAGCAGAAGGACATTTGCACTTGGGGGTGCTTCGAAGGTGTTGTAGGTTGTTCAGTAACCCCCCTCAGTGATTTCATCTGAAGCTGGAGTCATTCCAGCCTTCCACGAATCACCACAGAGCAGGCGTTTCCACACTCAGGCCCCTGGAAGTTCACAGGTGCCCAACACCACGTTTTTCTAGGGTTTTGCTTCTTTGCTGATTTGTTTGTTGGTGGCTCCCGTCCACTCACGCGACAGTCACCATGGAGCTAGCCGGGAAGGATTTCATTTGGTGAAGGATGCTTCGAAAGGTGCACACATCGCCCTGTTCCAGGATCAGTGTGGAGAGAATCCCGTTGCCAGACTGCAACCAACCACAGGCGTCATGTCCCATATCTTGATCACGCGATCGGTCCCACAGGTCACCATGAGTCCCCTAGCCACGTCCATGGACATGTGGGAAATGTTATGTTTTCCTTCATGAAAGGTTGCCAGCGAAGTCCGATCCTCGTCCTTGATGGAGTCGTAGCAGGAGTCGCACATGCGGACCTGGAACTCGAAGCCCATGGTGGGGTAGCTGGAGCGCTTGCTGCTGCACTTCCCACAGACGGCCTGGCTGCACTTCCTGCAGTGGTGCTGTCTTAGTCCCAGAGTTTTCGTGTCCCACATCTGCTTCAGGTCCCAGAAGAAGGGCTGCTCACACTTCTGACAAGAATCACTTTCCAACCACTGAGGAGCCTCTTCTCTCGTAACGTCCATGTTCCACACGGCAATTCCACCGTCAGACGAGCAGGAGACCAGCTGCCTCGTGAGCTGAAGGTAGCACAGCGACTGCACCCTGTCATGATGGCCCTGAAGCAGTAGTGTCCGGCCTTTCCTTCCTGTTGTCAGAGGCTCCTGAGAAGAGTAACCGCTGCATAGGGTCCCACCAGAGACAGGCAACACTACCTTCGTGTCCTTTGAGGGTTGTGATAACTGAACAGGTGTTCTGCTCAAGCTTCAGCAGAGTGATCTGTCCAGAATAGTCTCCGACAAAAGCATACTGAGTATCAAAATCGTATTGTAAACACGAGGCCCAGGAGGCAAAGAAGTGCCTCCCGAGCATGTTTCCACTCCGCGTGCACATCCAGCTGACACACTTGTCGTGGCTGGTGCTGATGACCCACTCTGCAGCCAAGCTGAAGATGATGGCAGACACCCGGTTCTGATGAGCTCGGTAGGTCTTGATAAAGTTCATCTTATTAAAATCTTCCGAAACATGAAATTCCATGATGGCTCCATTATCCTGGCCCACAAATATCCGTCTACTATCATGATGGTAAGCCATAGCAGAGCAAGGAGAGGCCATTGTGTGGTAAATGCTGGGCCAGTACTGACCGCTGTCTCTTTTCAGCCATACTCGGATGGTTCTGTCCTCGCTGGCGGTGATCACGCCGTCCTCCTTGGGGATGAGCAGCGCGACCGAGACGGTGTCCTGGTGGCCCTCGATCTTGCTCAGCAGCACCGGGCAGCTGTTCGCGCGGCGGCGGCCTCGGGCTCGGGAGGCGGGTCAGCTGATGGCTGGGACGCGCTGGTTTCCCGTCGCCAAGGCCGCGTGGGCGCCCGCCGCCGTAAATTCCCGAGTGCTCTATCCAACCATTTTTAAACAATCTTCAGCAAGATTTTGTTTTCAAGTGATACTAGTTGCTTGAGAATTCTGGCACTTAGTTAAATCTTTTTTTTTTAAAATGAAAATAAATATAGATCTCTTTCAGACAGTTGGTCAGGTAACTATTTTCCAAATTTCTTGGCATAGACTAGTGAATACAGAAAGGATCACATCTATTTATTGAAACACCTCTATTGGTATTCCATCAATTCCTGGGGCTTATTTCTTGCCCATGCAAGTGCAGCTTGGAATTCTTCCTTTGTTAGCATTGATTCTTCATCAAATATTACTTCCCGAAAGTTCCGTATTGATTACTTCTTTTTGGTGTAGTGAACTTGCATATTCCTAACATCTTTTGCTGCTCCCTGTATTATTTAAAATTTTGCTTATAAAGTCCTGACAGACTATAACTCAAGGCTGGCATTTATTTGTTCTTCACTTTTCTCAATTTGAGAAATACTGAGCTTCTTCCTCCCTTTTGATTTTCGAATTCCAACACTTGGAACATTTTGTTATTATACTTTGCTTTGTCTTCTCAAGTTGTACTTTGAAATTTTCTGTTAACATTTCTTCCCATTGTTTTGGTAGCTTTAGGTTGTAATGCAAGCTTCAGCATCACATCTGACATTTATTTTGCTCTTTTATTTCTTGGGTTTGTAATAACTTTTTGCTTTCTTCATGGATAATATTTTGGATATCTTCTCTAAACTTTTCTGATCTTGAGTCATTAATGTTCAATATAACAAATCTACTCTTGAGATAGAATATATATTCAATTGGGTTAGACTTTAAGTCATATTCTGCTCCTTGTGGTTTTGAAAGTAGACAATGCATTATTTGTATAGTAATTATTATTATTAG
>NW_006399821.1:6581757-6582232 GCF_000299155.1 Elephantulus edwardii | reverse complement strand
TTTTCTGCAGATGGTTTTCTAATTCTGCCAACACCTTTTGATAAAAAGGTTGTCATTTCCCCACCTAATTGATTTCATCTCCCTGTCAAAGATCAGTTGACCGTAGGTAGTTAAACTGATTTCTAGGTTCTCAATTCTTTTCCGTTGATCTATTTATTGGTCACTTTACCATTACCACACTGTCTTGACCACCATGTCTGTGTAGTAGGATTTGAGATCAGGGAGTGAGATGTCTCATTCCTTTTTTCTCTTTTTCAGGAGTCTTTCAGAAAGTCTCTTTCCATTTTGGATAAAATTGGAAATTGCCTTTTCCATCTCATTGAAGAATGGAATTGGTATCTGTATTGAGATTGCATTGAACTTGTAGATTGCCTTTGGTAGAATTGTCATATTCACCATATTAAGTCTTCCTATCCATGAGCATGTGTGTTCTGTTGTTCTGTTGTGCATAGGGTTTTCAGAGGCCTGCTATTTC
>NW_006399821.1:6580301-6581270 GCF_000299155.1 Elephantulus edwardii | reverse complement strand
TCACAAATATTTCCAAGAAAATTTCATGTTTAATTCCTACTGCAAAGATAACTCATGTGTGGTAGTTTATTAAAATCTTATGAAAAAGAAACTGGGGCTTAAGAAATTAAAATAGCTAAGCTGCAGCACTCTCAGTAAAAACAGGAGTGGCATCCACTTCCTAAACAACATACATCTGGAAAGTTTATGAACTTTGATAAATGATGATAGTTATAGAAAGGCTTCAAGCCGTTTGTTCATAGGGTGGCTATGAGTTGTGCTTGACTTGGTGGCAATCAGTAACACAGCAACAACTCAGTGGAGCAATCATCATCCATTAATTAAAGTGATCAGGATGAAGTTTTAATTGGAAAGCGAGTTCATATATGACGTGTTATAAACCTTCAGGCTTCTTCTTTATTCTTTACCCCTCTGACCTCATAAATTCTATCTCAAGAGCTACTTCCCCACCACTTTGAATGAGGACTATTATGTGTAATAGTCTTAGAACACAAAGAAAATTATCCTTGGGAGATCAGGCATTGAGAACGTGGGCTCAAGTGACAAGGTTGTTTAGAAAATACTGATGGACACATATAAAGTATACCAAACAGATTTTGGGAAATGTCTCATTTGAGTAAATATACAAATCTAGGCTAAGCAATAAAATTGGTGAGAAAAAATGTCCAGTCTCATTCCATCTAAGTATTCTTAGGGAATATGTTATTACTTTGTGGCGAAGGGACTGTAATTTTTATGTTCAGCTTTTGAAGAAGCACCAAACTGCCTTCCAGAATGGATGTATCATTTTACAATCCCAACAACAATGTATAAAAGTTCCTGAGTGAGGTATCTCAGTCACAAAGGGACAAATGCTATATGGTGCCACTGTTGTGAAATGAGGCTGGCATTGGGGTGGGGGTAAGACTGAGAAAAACTGGATGAAATATGTTTACGGCATTGAAGTCTATGGGGGAGAGAATAGTCTAA
>NW_006399821.1:6576396-6580201 GCF_000299155.1 Elephantulus edwardii | reverse complement strand
AAAGGCGGGGGAGGGGTTTGTGCGGGGAGAGGGGTGCAACAATGAATGAATGGAGTTCCAAAATCTCTGTAGATGTTCATTGAAATTAAAAAGAAACAAACTAAATTAAAAAATATTTTTAAAAAAAGGGGGGGAAAGTTCCTTTCTCTCTACATTGTCTCCAACATCTATTACTTGCTGCCCTGTTAAACTTTGTCACTCTCACAGGAGTGAGATGGTAGGTACCTCATTGTGGTTTTGATTTGCGTCTCTCTTATTGCAAGTTGTTTGGAGCATTTCTTTACGTGTCTGCTTGCCATTTGAATATCTTCCTCTGTGAAAATTCTTTCCATGTCTTTTGCCCATTTTGTAATCGGGTTATCAGTCTTTTTCTTGTGGAGGCCCAGGAGTATTCTGTAAACTTTTGTTATAAGACTCTTGTCTGAGATGGTATTACCAAATGTTTGTTCCTAGTCTGTAGGTTTTCTTTTTTCATTGCAAATATTTTTTAAATTTGGTTAATTGTTAATTTGGTGATCAAATTTTTTTCCCCCATTCATTCATTGTTGCACTTTTCTTTCCTCCCCCCTCCTCCCCCCAGTTTTTTTGTTTTTTTGTTTGTTTGTTTTTGTTTTCATCTTGTTGGGAAAAGTTTTTGATGTGTTATATATTGTTGAGTCATAGCTGACCCTCCAGAGGGTTTTCGGAGACAGTAAGTCACACAGAACTTGAATGGCCATCTTTCACTCACAAAGCAATTGGTGGGTTCTATCCACATGCTTTTAGGCTGACAATACAATTCCTTACCACAAGGCCACCAGAAAATGAAAATACTAGGTCCTATTTCTACAGTTCCTGCTCAGTTAGTGGTGGAAGGAAAACGTAATGTTTGTCTTAACCCTATCTTCTGACCCTTGAGTCAGTGGTAAAGATCTATCTAAAAGATAAAGGGTCAGAGTTATAGTTGTTTTCTTGAAACCTACCAGACTTTTCTCTCTTGAATGCTTCCAAAGTCAGTTTTAGAACAATTTTGATGTCAAGTCAGCCCCATCTCATGGCTACTTGATGCATAACAGAGTAAGTTCATGATCATTGATATTTTTGAGTCCATTGTTGCAGTTATTTTGTCAAACTATCTCACTAAGGTCTTCTCTTGGTTTTCCTGATCCTCTTCCAAACACGATGTGTTTCTCCAATGATTCTTTCTGTCAATAGATAAGTGAGCCTTAAGATATTTTGGTAATAATATTTGTTCTCTCCACATCACAGGCCCTCTCCATTCCATTCTTCAACTGTGGTTTGTTAGCCAATAAATTGGGTGCTTCAAGGAGCCAAGTCCATATTTAATGGCAGGATAAATTTCAGTCCAAAATTTACATTCTTCTATGATAAAAGAACCTATAATTTATATTTTTTTACCAGACCTGGTTTCCTGTATCCGCTACATCCTGAGGCATGTGGAGAAGGTGAGTAGAAAAGGAGAGAAGTGAAAATGAGAGTTGGCTGAGTTCACCCCCTCCCCCCACTCCTTCCCAACTCTTCATGGAGAGCAGCTGAGACTTTGGAAACAACACACCCTAAATAGATATGAAATTTCACACATACGCTGTACAGAGTTTTGAAAGAAGAAATAATAAAGTACTTGTGATAGCAAGCAACTTTCTTTGTATTATTTTGAAAACCACTAGAGTTAACCCCCTGTGGTTTATTGGCTCCTTAAGAACATTTATAAACAATAGCATTTTTCTAATACTTGAAGAAGTTCTTGACCTCCTTGCAGTGAGATTAGGAAAAATACTACTGGAAGAGGTCAAGGGCTTTAAAAGTTTTTGGTACCATTTAAACTTAAATGCTTAAGATAATCGTACTAACAAAATGATCTTTCAAAGAAAATCTACTGATTGGGGATAAAACATTTGGCAATGCCATCTCATACAAAAGTCTCATAATGAAAATGTGCAGAATATTACAGGGCCTCCACAAGAAAAAGTGATAATCCAACAGCAAAATGGCAAAAAATATATGGAAAGGCCTTTCACAAAGGAAGACATTTGGATGACCAACAGACACATGAAGACATGTTTAAAATCATTGACAATAAAAGAGATGCAGATCAAAACCACAATGAGATCTCATCTCATGCCAATTGCAGTGGCAAAGTTTAGCAGAACAGCAAGCTGTAAATGTTGGAGAAGATGTGGGGAGATTGGAACTCTCATAACTGTTGGTGGGATTGTAAAATGGTACAACCACTTAGGAAAATGGTTTGGCATTTCCTCAAAAACCTGAACATAGAGATTCCATGTGATCCATCAATTCCACTGCTACCAATATACCCCAAGGAAAATGGAACAGAGATAAAAATGGAGATTCTTAGCATCATTATTTATAATTGCAGAGCCATGGAAACAGCCCAAATGTCCATCAATTGGGTTGGGCCACTGTGGTACATATCTCATGATAAAATTCTATGCAGCATTCAGAAGCAGCGATTTAAAAAAATATAACATGGGAGAGACCAGAAAGCAGTATGCAGAATGAACTAACTCAGGCTCATAAAAACAAATTCTGCATAAGACCATTATTGTAAAAACAGAAGTATAACTGGTAAGATATGTATGATATCCAAAGAGGGAGAAGGGAGCTGAGGTTGGGGAGGGGGAAAATCATGAAGTCACAGAGTTTGGTGGGTTGACATGTGGTGGGGGAGGGGAAAGCACCACACCACACAACACCACAGTGTACATAGAAAAAATTATTTAAACAAATTATTGTATGCAGACCAATAAAAAAAAAATTATCCCTCCCATGCAAACAACTACTTACTCTCTTTCCATTCACTAAGAAGTCTAGGAATGGGTGCAACTAGGATGCACCTTGAAGGCAAGAATGACAATGTGTGAGTCAGAATTAGGTAAGTAACCAAAGCTAGGTGGAGAGAATATTGGGAAGATACCAGTGAGATAAGGGAGGCAGGCTCTGACATGTATGGTATGGCTACCCATATCTAATTAATGATACATGGGTGGTGATAAAGACAATGGACTGGATTAAGAACTTCCACTAAACTGACTCTTTATGACACTATCTCACTGGCCCAGATTCCAACCCAGATGTTGTTGTTAGGTGCTCTTGAGTCAAACAGGACTCATAGTGGCCCTATGAACAAAAGATCTGAATGCTGTTCTATATCATCCTCACACTTCCTGACACACCTGGTTGAGGGTCTCCTCTCCTTCTCTGACCTTTCTACCTTTCCCAACATCATGTCTTTCTCCAAGGAATTGTACCTCCTCGCAACATGTCCAAAGTGTGTGGGGCAAACTTTCATCATTCTTGCCTCTAAAGAACACTCCGCTGTACCCTCTCTAACACATATCAATTTGTCCTTTTGGCCGTCCATGGAATGTTCAATGTTCTTCTCCAACACCACAGCTCAAAGGCATCAATTCTTTTTCTATCATCCTTATTCCTTTTCCAGCTCTGAGGAAGCCATATATATATGTGTCATTTCAGTAGCTGTCTCCTACATTACTTCCTTTCTACGGAGGAAGACCTGTCCTGTCCTTTGGGACAAATCTTTCTTAATAGAGTCTTCCTTTTTATCTTTTTCTTTTTTTTCTTCTTCACTTCTGTCTCCTTGCCTTTCTTCTGAACCTTATGCTCAAATGTCTTAACTTAAATGTGTTGTTGTTGTTATGTGCCTCGAGTTGCTTGTGACTCATAGCGACCCTATGTACAACAGCCCTAAACTCCGCTCTGTCCTGTGCCAATCGCACTATCTCTGACACTTCCATCCCGATTATCCCAGTCACTGAATCAATCC
>NW_006399821.1:6573910-6575206 GCF_000299155.1 Elephantulus edwardii | reverse complement strand
AATCTTGCTTGCATGTGAAATCAGTGAGATTGTTCTGTAGTTTCCACATTCTGTTGGGTCACCTTTCTTTGGGATAGGAACAAATATCGATCTCTGTAGAATTTATAAAATACTCGTGCACTACAAGAAAAAAATAAACAACCCAGTGGAAAAAATGGGCACAGGATATGAACAGATACTTCACCAAAGAAGACATTCAAATGGCCAACATATACATGAAGAAAATTTCCAAAATCCCTACCTCTAAGAGAGATGCAAATAAAAATAACTATGAGATATCATCTCACCCCAGTAATCATAGCAAAATTTAGCATAACAGCAAGCATCAAATGCTGGCGAAGTTGTGGAGAAACTGGAACCTTTATTTACTGTTGGTGGGAGTGATACTAGGTATTTTAAATATTTCTTCATGTGTTTGTTTATCATCTGAATGTCTTCTCTGATGAAGTGTCTATTAATATTCTATGCTCATTTTATGATTTGGTTGTTTACTTTATTTCTTATTGAGACACTGGTTGTTGTTGTTGTAATGTGTCAAAGAGTTGCTTGAAACTCATAGTGACCCTATATGCAACAGCTCTGAACCCTGCTCTATCTTGAGGCAATTTCATTGTCTCTGACACACCTACCCCCATTACTCTAGTCACTGAATCAATCCATCTCATCCATGGTCTTCTTCTCTTGTATCATCCCTCTACCTTTCCAAGCATGATGTGCCTCTCCAAAGACTTGTCCCTCTTAGCAACATGCCCAAAGTATGTCAGATGAAGCTTCAAAATCTTTGCCTCCAAGGAGCAGATTGATTTCACCCTCTCTAGGATGGTTGTGTTTGTTCTCTTAGCAGTCCATGATATGTTCAATACTCTTCTCCAGCATCACCAGTCAAAGGCATTGATTCTTCTCCTATCCTTCTTAGTCATTGTCCAGTTCTCTGATGCATAGCAAGTATTTGTGAAGACCATGGACTGGATCAGGGGCACCTTAGTCTCTAGACTGATGTCATTGCTCTTCAGTATTCTGGAGAGATCGCTGAAAGCAGATTTTCCCAATGCAATTTGTCTTTTTTTAAAAACATTTATTAAAAAAATGTTTTATTTTATGCAATTTGTCTTTTGATTTCCTGGCTGCTGAAACCAAAAAGGTTGATTGTGGAACCAAGAAAATTGAAGCTCTTAACAATCTCAATCTCTTCACCATCTATCATGATGCTGCCAATTGGCCAAGTGGTGAGAATATTTGTTTTCTTCATGCTGAGTTTCAGTCCATATTGAATGCTGCAGTCCTTGACTTTCTGTA
>NW_006399821.1:6552076-6569545 GCF_000299155.1 Elephantulus edwardii | reverse complement strand
TGCGGTTGGCGCAGGATAGAGCAGGGTTTAGAGCTGTTGTGCATAGGGTCGCTATGAGTCGAAAACGACTCGATGGCACATAACAACAACAACATACATGAGCATGGTATATTCTTCCAATTCTTCAAGTTTCAATTCTTGTGGACTCTTAAAAATATTTTTTCACCTTTGATTTGAACTTGCATATGTGTAGTTAATTGACTGTTCCACAATCAGCATCTCAAGTTGTTTTGACTGCTATTGAGTTTCTTTACTGTTTCTTTCCAGATATAATCAGTCTGATCTCTACGTTGTTCATCAGGTGAGGCTCTTGTGCAAAGTCACTGTCTATATTTTTAAAAAGTGTTTGCAATCAATAAAACATTTATTGTACAGAAGTTTATCATTTGATCTCCAGTCTAATTTTTGTCACCAAGTTCACATTTTTCAGCTACCAGACTTTCTTCCAACTTTTGTATTCCAGTCAATAATATGCATCTTTATTATATTCTATCAATTTCAGACTTTAATAGGTAGAAATTGTCATTGTCTTCATTTTTGAGATTAGTGGTGTGTATGTATTTTTTAATAATAATTATATTACCAGGCTTTTCTTGTATGTGCACGAATATTATCATATCATTCACAGCCTTGTACTTGAGGATAAATCTTGAAATGCTATTTTTGATGATTACTACAACATCATTTCTCTTCAATTTTTCAGTGCCAGCATAGCAGATAACAATATTGATTAAAAATTATCAAAGTATTTTTACATGTTCCATTTCATTTTTATGCAGCTTACAGTTTTCCTAAACTCATAAATGGTATAGTCCATGTATGAATTACTAATGGATGTTTGCAGTTGTTTCTCTTTTTTTTTTTTTAGTCTTGTCACATTAGCAAATGAAGGTTCTTCATTGGATGAAAGATTGCCTTCGTTTCTGTTATTAAGATAAACTTCACTTTGAGGAAGCAACACATCCTCAGTGACATTTTGACCCTCGACCTGAGGGTCTCATCATCTAGCACTATTTTCAACTATTCATAGATTTTCCCACAGCCTTTTATTTCAGAAATGGATGGTGAATACTGCTTCATAGTCTGTTTTGTCTGAAAGCTCTACTAAAATCTGTCCATTATTGGTAAACTTGCTGGTATTTGAAATAGAAGTGACATAGCTTCCAGCATCATAGCAACATGCAAGTCTCCACAGTAAAAAAAAAAAAGGAGTGGTGATATCAAGCTGTATACCTATGATATATGCATTTATATGTGTATATTATCACTCAATAAAATATTTTAAAAGGACATATGGTGCTTTTGCTTCCTACCTCATCTCATTCAGGACAGGACCAAAGGATATGAAGACATCATCTTTATAGATTCTTCCAGTTCAGTTCCACCAAATTTGTATACCTTCAAGAGACTAATTGCTTGAGTATGACATGTTTCAGGTTATTTGCAGAGTGTAGGAAAATGTCCCATTAGTGCCCCTGAAAAGATGTTTACACCTTTGTTGTCCTTTTGGAAGTCGACTTTGGGACACAAATGCGTGCTGGTGCAATAACTCCTCACTGTACCATGTCTGGTTCTGTAGTAGCACATGAAGTACCTCCTGGGAGAGGCTGGCTGTTTTTCATACACTGTCCTTTATAGCTGTATAACTGGCTTGAAAAATTCCACAGGGGTCTGAAAATTATGTGGAGATTTAAAAATGAATTTTAACATACTTAAAAGAAACCAGCACTTTGAAGAACCAACAACATAGGAATCCACCACTAAATTCCACCTAAAATCCATACTTGAGTAATTGTCTGTACAAGCATGTTTGGTTTAAAAAAAACAAAAACAAACCCACCTTAAAAAAAGAAGATGGCATACTGTAACAATAGGATCCTTCATTTTACAAAAATAATCCCATAAGGCTAAGTTTTTCCTCCTGCCTTCCTTTCTCCTTTATTCTTTTCCTCTTTTCTGTGCTTTCTTCTCTCATTCTTCCCTTCTCTCCCAGTGCATCCCTCTTCCACCCCCTACTCATTAATTGAATGCAATTAGAGAACCTCACAAAGTAATGGTAACTGCTGTTGTTGTAAGTTGCCAAAGAGTTGCTGGCAACTCATAGCAACCCTATGTACAACAGCTCTGAACCCTGCTCTATCTTGATCCATTTTCATTGTCTCTAACACACCTACCCCCCATTACCACAGTCAGTGAGTCAATAAATCTCATCCAGGGTCTTCCTCTCTTGCACCATGCCCAAAGAATGTCAGACAGAGTTTCAAAATCCTCACACTCTCCAGAACAGACGTATTTGTGCTCTTAGCAGTCAGTAGTATGTTCAATACTCTTCACCATCACCACAAGTCAAAGACATTGGTTCTTCTTCTGTCATCTTTAGTCATTGTCCAGCTTTCTGATGCATAGCAAATAATTGTGAAGACCATGGCCTAGATCAGGGGCACCTTATTCTCTAGACTGATGTCATTGCTCTTTACTGCTCTGGAAAGGTCCCTGATAGCAGATTTTCACAATGCAATTTGTCTTTTGATTTCCTGGCTGCTGAAACCAAAAAGGTTGATTGTGGAACCAAGAAAATTGAAGCTCTTAACAATCTCAATCTCTTCACCATCTATCATGATGCTGCCAAGTGGCCAAGTGATGAGAATCTTTGTTTTCTTCATGTTGAACTTCAATCCATATTGAACGCTGCAGTCCTTGACCTTCTGTAGCAAATGCCTCAGGTCCTCCTGTTTCAGCAAGCAAGGTTATGTCTCTGTGTAATACAGCTTGTTAAAGTTTTCCTCCAAGCCTGAATGCCACATTCCTCCTGATAGAGTCCAGCTTCCTGGATAATCTGTCCCACAAAAAGATGGAAGAAGTATGGAGATAGGATACATCCCTAACATATATTTTTCAGACCTCATGTGTGCTGAAGTAGCATCGTGACTATAACATTTCCCATAGTTGATTTTTTGGCATAGGGTGTTGTTTTTTTTAAATCCATTTTATTTGAGTGAAAGTTTACAAATCCCGTTTTTTTTTGTTTTTTAAAAAAAAATTCATGTAGCCATTGAAAGCATTCATTACCTATGGATGATGCAATGAACTTATTACAATGTTGGAAAAAAAATGTATATTACTATTCCTTTGACCAGCCTTCTCTATTTATTCTTTTCTCCCCTTCCAACAGCTGATTTTTGGAATTTAATCACCAAGCCTTTCTTCTGAGACATTTTTGCATGGCCCCAAACCTTAAACCTTGCAGTGAGTAGTTTATACACTCAGTCATTTGCATTACTCAGAAACTCCAGCATATCATAGTCCTGTGCTTGTCTTCATTTCACAACTAGACTGTCTCAGACTTCCAAGCATCTAAAGCTACTAGGATTGAAGACATCATTTAGTGACTCTAACCAATCCTGAGTTCTATGTTCATCTAGTATGACTGGGCCATACACACAAAATATGCACACCCAAGACACATACACCTATGCACAGAATAATAAGATATTGCTTTTATCATTTATGGAAAATAAACATTAAGCAGTGGAAACAGACTACTTATGGTGAACTAGTTCAGCCCTCCTACACATTGCTTATTTTGGAGAAGAGGAGCTTATTTATATCTTAAATGGGGAGTACTAAATTATCTGTACCCATCTCCATATTTATATGTGAATCTAGTGACTACTATGAACACAGTAGATCATTGTCATATGGTACAAGAAGATAAAGTTCTTAGGTTATAAGACACTCAAAATACAGCTGCAGAAGAGCTGCCTTCTCAAAACAGAAACTACCTTAATGATGTGGTTGAAGTAAAGCTTTCAGCCAACAAAGGACCTTCATTTACTGATGTAGTATGATTCAAAATAAAGAGAGGGGAGAAAACTGCAAAAATCCATTAATAACTAGGACATAATTATAGGAAAACTGAAAGTTAACACAAATGAGATGGAATGCATAAAGATTAGTATCCTTGGCATTGGCATATGACACACAGTGACCCTATGAGCAACAAATCTGAACCCTGTCCTATCCTGCACCATCTATACACTTCCTGCCAAATTAGAGCCCAATGTGGCACTGACCATGTCAATCCACCTGGTCAAAGATCTTTCTCTCCTTTGCTGAACCTCTAGCTTTCTGAGCATCATGTTCCTCTGTAAGGACTAGCCCCTCCTAACAATCTGTCCAAAGCTTCATCATATACGCTTCCAAAAAGCATTTTGTGTGCACTCTCTCCAAGATATATTTGTTTGTTCTTTTGGAAGTCCAGGGATGGTCATAACTCCTCTCCAACACCACAGCTCAAAGGCATCAGTTCTTCTGTTATTCTTCTTCAATGACCAACTCTCAGATGCATAGCAAGTGATCAGATAGGCCATGGTCTAAATCAGAGACACCTTAGTTCTCAAACTGACATCATAATGCTCAATACTTTGGAAAAGTCCCTAACTACACACTTCCCCAGTGCAATATGGTTCCTGATTTCCTGATTGCTGGTACACAAGGTGTTAATTGTGGACCCAAGTAAGATGAAGTTGTTGACAGTTTCAATCTTTCTCCATCTATCACAGTGCTGCCTACAGGTTCAGTGGTAAGAATCTTTCTTTTTTCTCTCACCTTTTTAAATTTTATTTTTTTATTGGTTTTCATACAATAATATTGTGTTTTATTTAATTTTATACTGGTTTATTATGCGGCCAGAGAGTGGGGTGGAGCTCCCCTATTAAAACAAGCTTGGAAGGAGGAGTGGCATCCACTTCAGTAATAGCTTGCCTCCGGAAACCCTATGAACCTGGAGAGAGGATGAGAGACACCCAAGCATTGAGGACTCTCCTTCATAGGGTTGCTATGAGTTGCCTGCGACTCAACGGCACTTAATAACAACAACAACTGGTTCATTTACAAAGTTGAATACATAGTTTTTGACACTGGATCTTTCCAATTTCCTTCATACACACCTCCAATCAAATTGTACAACCCTGTGATTAACCCTATTCCCTGCCCATCTTCACCCCTCTGCTTCCACATTCCTTTTCCCCCCTCTTGGATCCTCATATTCATTCTACAATAATGGCTTTAGATAGTATTTGTTCTTATGGGACTGAGTTAATTCACTCAGCATAATGCTCTCCAGTCCCACCCTAGTTGGGTAGTAATTTACAAATCATTACTCCTGCCTGCTGTGTAGCATTCCATTGTGTGAATGTATTATAATTTCTCAATATATTTGATTGTGGTTGGACATCTGGGCTGTTTTTATGTCTTGCCATGGTGTATAATGCTGCTACGAATACTGGTGTACAAAACTCCTTTTGTGCCTCAGTTCTCATTTTCTTAGGGTATATTCCATGCAATGGAATTTCTATGTTTAGCTTTTTGAGGAACCAATCTACCTTCCAGAGTGGTTGTACCATTTTACAATCCCACCAACAAGGTCTGAGTTCCTATCTCACCACATCCTCTCTAATATCTATTACTTGCTCTCCTGTTTAACTTTGCCACTGTTACTGGAGTGAGATGGTATCTCATTGTGGTTTTGATTTGCATCTCTTTTATTGCCAGTGATATGCAGAATTTCTTCATGTGTCTGTTAGCCTCTTTACATGCCATTTGCCCATTTTATAATTGGGTTAATAGCCTTTTTCTTGTGGAGGCCCAGGAGTATTCTATAGACTTTCTATATGAGACTCTTGTCTGAGATGGCATTGACAAATGTTTGTTCCCAGTTGGTAGGTTTTCTTTCACCCTGTTGGAAAAAGTTTTTTTATGCACAACAGGGATCTAATATTTAGAAGGTTCTACTCATCAAGTTTATTCTTTTCAGATTGTACATTTCCAGCTGTATTTGGCAGTCTCTTTATACCATCCACTAGGCCATCTAAGCTTGATACAAGTTTGTCTCTTGAACTTTAGTGCTTTGGGGCTTTACTCACAGGTCTCTGATCCACCTTGAGTTGATTTTTCTGCCTGGTGTGAGATGTGGATCCTGAAGCAGTCCAGTTTTGCCAATACCATTTGTTAAAGAAGTTGTCATTTTCTCATTTGATAGGTTTTATTTCCTTGTCAAATGTCAGCTGACCATAGATAGGTGGGTCTATTTCTGGGTTCTTAGTTCTGTTCCACTTGTCTATGTGCCTGGTCATTGTACCAGTACCATGCTGTTTTGGTTGCTGTCAGGGTGTACTAGGTTTTGAGGTCAGGGAGTGCTATGTCTTCCACTTCATCTTTGTTTCGCAGAAAAGTTTTGTTTATTCGGGGTCTCTTTCCTCTTTTCCCTTTCAGTTTCCTTGAAAAATGAATTTGGTATCTGGATTGGGATTGCACTGAACATGTAGATTGCTTTTGGTAGGTAGCATTGTCATTTTCATGATATTGAGTATTCCTATGCATGAATAGGGCACATTTTCCAATTTCTTTAGGTTTTTTATTGTGTCTTGCAAAAATGTTTTATAGTTTTCTTTGTATGACTAGTTAGGCTCACTCCCAAATATCTCAATTTGTGGTGAGTTATTGTAAATGGTTTTTTGTTGAGTCTTTGGGGTTTTCTGTGTATACTATCATATCATCTGCATATAGTGATAATTTAGCTATCTCTTTACCAATGAATTTTTAATTTCTTGGCATTGAAAAACAATCCATATTAAAGGCTGTATTCTTTGACCTTCTGCAACAAGTGATTTAAGTCCCCCTCACTTTCAGCAAGCAAGGTGGCGTCATCTACATAATGCAGGTTATTGACGAATCTCCTGATCCTGTTGCCACATTCCTCCCCATAGAGTCCAGCTTCTCTAATAATGTGCTCACGATACAGATTGAGTAAGTGTGAAGGAATACAACCCTGATGCACTCTCTTCTTAATTTTAAACCATATGGTGTTCCCTTACTCTGTTCACACAACAGCCTCCTGGTCTACGTATAGGCTTCACATGAGCATAATTAAGTGCTCTGGAATTCTAATTCTTCTCAATGTCAGCCACAACTTGATATGATACACACAGTCAAATGCCTTTGCATAGTAAATAAAGCACAAATAGACATTATTCTGGTATTCTTTACTTTAAGCCAGCATCCATCTAGCAACAGTAATGATATCCCAGGCGCCACAGCCCTTCTAAATCCTACTTGAACTTCTGACTGTTCCCTTATCTGTGTATTGCTTTAGCCACTTTTTCATGATCTTCAGCAGTACATAGCTTGCATATAATACTAATGATATTGTTTGATACTTTTCACTCTCTATTGGATCACCTTTCTTGGGAATGGGAACAAATATGGACCTCTTCCAATCTGTTGACCAAACTGCTGAAACTATGTCACTGGTGTGTCAAATGCCACAAAGGTTGCCTGTGGTCAACATGTTTTAGTAGAGCTCCTTGGCTGCTAGCTAGCATCTTGATGGCAGTCACATCGGTCATGTAAGGGAAGTTTTTTGAGGTCATGTTTGATGTATGTTACTGCTCTTTCCCCACCAAGAGTGGGTGTCCTTGAGCCTTTGGCCAAGGGTGGAGGTCTGCACGAGGGTATGGCTTTAAAATCCCCTTAGCTGAGGGGATGGGTCTTTATGCCGGGGCCTGGAGCCTCCACTCAGTAACGTAAGGGAAGTTGTTGTTTTCTTTTTAAAAAAATCCCGCAGGACCTGAGGAAATTGATAAATACATTGAGGGCTGATGTTACAGCAGCTAACAACAGGAAAGAGATGTGATCACTTCCAAGAATTAATGAGTGAAGATTCGTAGGGAATTAAAGAAATGATGGCATGCAAGCTAAAGGAGTAATCATGGTGATACTTTCTTTAATAATTTTTACTCCCAAGAATAATATACATAAAGAAAAGTGCACAAATAATAAGTGCATGGCTTAATGGATTTCCAGTTAGGACACCTATGCAACCACTACCCTTTACAATCTCGTTGGTCCCTTTCCAGTTCCATCTAGACTATTCCTAGAGCTCATTAACTTGCTTTCTAATATCATAGGTTAAATGTTCCTTGATTTTAAACTGTCAGTTACAAGTGGAATTGTATATATTGTATACTTGTGTACTTGTATATTGTATATGTTGTGTACTTGGCTGTTTTCAATTCAACATTATACTGGTGAGATTCTTTTGAGTATGGCAATCTGTTATTCACGTCAATCCAAAGAAAATGTATTCTAAGCAAGCATCCTGGTGAACTTGAGGCCTTACACTACACCAGACCTACTGACACAGTGACACAGCACCTGCACCACTCCCTGTGCTCCTCTTAGAAAAACAACTGCAGACAATTCTTAAAAGTCTCTCAAAAATCAGAACCAAGTTCAGATTTTAAAGTAACTGAAGTCAGACGTAATGGTGGGACTCCCTGGTATAGCAACCAAAAGTAATTCCACAGAGTGACAGAAATAAATTATTTCTCTTCCCATAAGATTAGCAAAAGCTGCAAATGACAGCTATAAACGTGTTTCTAAGCGTTTCTAAGCACAGTCTCAATTTAAAAGTGTGTGGCAACGTATTACTAAAAATGTGATGGCACAGAATAGGACACAGTTCTGATCTGTTGTTCATGGGGTCACTATGAGTCGTAGTTGACCTGATGGCACATGACAAAAACTCTGTGTGTGTGTGTGTGTGTGTGCACATATTTATGTAAATATATGGGTGTTTGAATGTGTATGTTTGTACGAATGTTAATGTGTGTATGTATGTTTATAAAAGTGCATGTAAGCATGTGTATTATTATGTGATATCTTTTCTTACAAGACTTAGGGGATGCTTTTTAGGAAGTCAGTGCCTTGTAAGCTTCTGGAATTGAAGTACTGCATGCAGAGGGAGTGCAGGAATGGGGTGTTCCTTTCTGGCATTTCCAAGCTCTCCTCTCCTACCTTCCTTTGGAGATCACGACACACCCACTTTATCCTACCTCCTTTTACTGACACCCACTTTATCCCACCTCCTTTTACTGCTGAGCCTGGCTGCTTGGACTACTAAGTCTAAGGTGCTATGCCAACTTGAATGGCAGCTCTGAATAGGTACAGGGCAGATAGCCTCTCTGGGGGACTGGATGGTTATTCATGAAATGGCAGGCAAGCATTTCTCCTCAGTAGCTTAGAGCAGATGGGGGCGAGCTGAACAAAAGTAGGCTGAAAGGAAACAAAGGCTGTTTCAAGGCATATGACTCATTTCTCAGAAGGGAAGCAAAACTCACACAATTCTCATCACCAACAAAATTATTTTGAAAAAATGAACCTATTGATATGATTTTAATTCTATTTTAGAGCCACTTTAAGAATAAGAAGTGATGGTGAGGGGAAGGACAAGCAGAAGATTTCCATTACATTTGGTTAACAATTTGCTTTTTACTTACTTACTTAATTATTTTTTGTGTGTTTGCTGTAAAATTGGATCTGACTGGTACAGGAGGAGATTGTTCCTCCTTCTCCAGCAGAGCATCTAGTGGATTCGAATCACTCACCTCTTGCAGTGCAGCTTCTTGCCACTAAGCCATGAGAGCTTGCCTGCTTTTTCTATTAGGTGCTGTTAAGTCAATTCTAACTCACAGCAAACCAACATACAACAGAATCAGACAATGCCCAGTCCTTCACCATCCTCTTACTTGTTTCTGTGTTTGATTTCATTGTTATAGTCACTATGTCAATCTATTTCATGATATTCAGTGTTCTTCTCCAGGAACTAGACCCTCCTCATAACATGTCCAAATTATGAGATAAAATCCCACTAACCTTGATTTTAAAGAGCATTCTGGCTATACTTCATCCAAGAGGGTGGTGGATTCATTCCTCTGGAAGTCCATGATATAGTCAATATTCTTTACTAACCTCATAATCAAAATATATCAATTCTTCAGTCTTCCTTATTTGTTGTTAAATTTCCCCATGCATAAGAAGTGATTGAACAGATCACAGCTTGGCCCAGGTATGTCTTGGTCCTTAAAGTGACATCTTTGATGGTGAACCCTTAAAATCTTTTACATCTGAATTGCCCAATGCAATATGCCATTTTATTTCTTTTTTTAAAATTATTGGTTTGCTTATAAATTTTGTGTACATTGTGTTTCATACTATTCTTTATTCATACTGTGTTTCATACAATAACTCTCATGTGGTTTTTATTTAAATAATTCTTCCTTTTATACTGATTTACTTACAAAGTTTGTATACATTTTCACACCTAATCTTTCTCATTTCCTTTATCTACCCCACCCTTTATCCATCCAATCGTGTGACTATATAATTAACCTCACCCACCCCCCACCCATCCTAATTCTTCTGCCACTCCCCCAAACACCTTGGATCCTCATACACGTTCTTCAATAATAGTCTTATACAACATTTGTCCTAATGGGACCAAGTTAGTTTGCTTAGCATAATGCTTTCCAGTCCCTCCCAAGTTAGACAGAAATTTACATTGCTCTTGCGTGCTTTGTATTCCTTTGTGTGAGTGCACCATCGTCTCTTAATCCATTCAGTTGTGATTGGGAATCTGGACGGTTTCTACGTTCTTGCAATGGCGAATAACATTGTTGTGAACACTGGTGCACAAGTCTCTGTGTCTCACTTCTTATTTTCTCAGGGTATATTCCAAGCAGTGGAATTGCTGGGTTATAAAGAATTTTTATGTTCAGCTTTTTGAGGAAATGCTAAACTGCTTTCCAGAGTGGTTGTACTATTTTTCAATCCCACCAACAATATGTAAGAATTCCTATCTTACCACATTCTCTCCAACATTTTTTACTTGCTGTCCTGTTAAACTTTGTCACTTCTACTGGGGTTCATGCATTACATTTTATAAAATTGATTACCATTGTATATACCATGGACTTCTAAGAGAACAAACAAGTTTGTCTTGGAGAGGGTGAAGCCAGGCTACTCCTTGGAGGCAACAATTTTGAAGCTTTGTTTGACCTACTTTGGACATGTGCAAGGCAGGATCAGTCCTTGGAGAGGACATCATGCTTGGGAGCGTGGAAGGACAGCACAAGAGAGGAAGACCCTCAATGAGATGGATTGATTTAATGACTAGGGTAATGAGAGTAGGTGTATCAGAGACAAGAAGATAGGCACAGGATAGAGCAGGGTTTAGGGCTGTTGTACTAGGGTTGTTATGAGTCGCAGGTGACTGAATGGCACATAACAAAAACAACAAAAGCAGCAACATTGGACCTTGCCCATCATTACCCTGTATTTTCTTGACAGCTACTTCATGGTCATTGACTGAGGATTCAAGTAAAATGAAACCCTTAACAACTTCAGTATTTTCTGTTTATCATGATGTTACTCCTTGGTGCAATTGTGAGGACTTCTGTTGTCCTGATGTCAAGGTGTGGTCTATATTGAAGGTTGTAGTCATTGATCTTTATCAGTAAGTACTTCAATTCTTCTTCAATTTCAGAAAGCAAAATTGTGTCATACATGTATCTCTGGTTTTCCATTCTTTTTGTTCCGATATTTTTATACTAATAAAGTATTCTTTTTCAGACAGTGCAGTGAATTGAGTTATTTGCTCAGCATTCGCATTAAGTATGGTGAAAGGATACATCCTTGATACACACTATTTCAGATTTTAAATCATACAATATCCTTTTGTCCTGTTCAAATGGTTACCTTTTAATCTATGTACAGGCTCAATCTATGGGAACGAATAAATGTTCTGAAATTCCTACTATTTTCAATGTTACCCACAATCTTTTTGGTCCATACTGTCAAATACCTTTTTATGGTTAATAAACACAGGTAAGATATCTTTTTCCTATTCTTTGCTTTCCTGTAATATCTATCTGACATCAACAATGATATCCCTTATTCCACATCCTCTTCTGTATTTGGTAGCAATTAAACCTACTTCTTTCAATAGAAAGTGAGAAATCTACCACTCAGCAAACATTGTCTTGTCACGGTTGGGGTTTTTTATTTGTTTGTTTTTTATTATTGTTGTTGTTCCCTTACTCAGGGAATGGCTTTGGGTGGGAATCTCTGCAACCATGATGGTTTGAGAAATATACCCCTGTTCTTTGTCTCTTAGATTGCAAAACTGCCAAGTTCATTGTACATGGGCTGCTTGAACTATTTGCATGACTGAATTCTGAAAGAGTTCATATATTGGAACAGGTGGAGGAAAGGTCAATCGGAAATGAATTGACGATCAAACATTATGTGAATTACAACTAATGATTTGGAATAGAATATATGCTAGAGATAAAAAGTGTGGGAGGGGGGTAAAGAGAAAACTACTAAGAGACAGAGAAAGCAGTTAAAGGAATTGACAATATACAATCAGAGTTTTCTTAGATGGTGTGATAAGTTAGTTGCACCAATCAATGGTAATTAATGTATGAAAGGTTATCTGAAAAAAAATCTATGTGAGTTATAAGTTTCACCCATATAAAATGGATTTTAAAGAAAACAAACCTCAAAAAATAGGGTGGCCGTATAAAGGTGTGAATTAGCACCTCTCACTGAGATTGAACCCTAAGATTTTTGTCTTCTTGTTGAGATGGAGGAATGAGAGTAAGAGCTCTCATTGGCAGGATGAATGGCAAGAGCACGAGGAGGAAAAAGCCCTCCTTGTATGAGTGTCTTGGCTTGCTTTATAGTTTTTTTTTTTTTTAAATTTGAGTGAAGGTTTACAAATTATACTGACTTTTCATACAATCAGGAATGAACTATGCTAAAACTGCAACTCTTAGTGTGTAGGAGCTTGAGTTTACCACTGGATAGATGTCTCTTTCTGGAGGAAAAACACTGGCATTTTTCAATGCAGCCAGTCCCTTCTTCCTACTCCATTCCAGGCTGATAAATTACATTTGAAGCTCAGATGTTTCAGCTCAGGGAATATTCTATATATCAAATTCTATTTTGTGTATAGTCAAGCCAGAATAAGTCTCCAAGATTTTCCAGTTTATTTATGAGTAATTATGCACTCTGGTGACCTAGTGGTAAGAAGCTGCACTGCAATCCCAAAGAAACAAAGTTTGAATCTACTGGCTGTTCTATGGGAGAGGAATGGGTAATCTCCTCCTGTGTGATTTACTTTGTCTGAAAACCCACTACAGGCTCAGTGACAGGTTGGTTCTGACTTGAAAGCACAACAACAACGTAATGAATAAGGGAGCCCTAGTGATAAAGTCTGCAGTATGTTGCATGACTGACCAAACAGCCGAGAGTCTTGTTTTTTTTCCAAACCAGTGGCAACCACTCAGGGGCTGGGACGGGGGCTGGGGCTAGGGTAAGATGGATAGTCTGCTCTCAGTAAAAATTTACAGCCTCATAAATCTGGTAGAGGGAACGAATAAACTATGGATAATAATCTATAGGAATGAGTGTGAGAGCTTATGTTTATTTGCTTTATAATGGAGTAAGCAAAGGAGCATCTGGAAGAAAAATGTTCCCTGAGTTTCTGAAGGAGATAGTATAAAAAAGGAGTGTATAAATGAACTGTAATGTGATCTTGGAGAGTTATGTGGTTTTTTGAGCATTTAATAGTATTAGAACTAAGGTGCCAAAACAGATGAAGGATGGGTCAGAGAAGAGGTGTTACTACTCTTGGACAATAGACAAATAGAACCCCACTTCACTCAGTCAGAAGGGACTCTCAGTGTCTGATAGGGATGACATTACCAAAAAAATGACTGTCCAACCACTGAAACAAATTAGATAGGCTTATACACAGATTTGAAACAATAAAAAATGTATAATTATTATTATGTATATAATCATATGTATGGCTGCAAAGGACATATGCAAAGTGCTAAAGAGCACATGTCACTCTAAGAGCTAAGGTGTATCTGAGTCAAGTCCTGGTATTTTAAATTGCCTCATGTGTATATGCAAGTTGGATAAAAAGTAAAGAAAACAAAAAGAATTGTGCTTTTGACTTGTGGTATTGATAACGAATAATGAATGTACCATAGACTGTCCAAAAAACAAATAAATACGTCTTTAAAAAAGTATAACCAGAATGATCCATAGACATAAGTATGTAAAGACTGTCTCACATACTCTCTTAGTTGTCTAGTGCTGTGATAACAGAGATATCACAAGCTGATGATAAAACAAATAGAACTTTACTCTCTCACAATCGAGGAGATTGTAAACCCAAATTCTGGGTGCCAAGGAGAAGATGTTCTTCCTTTGTATCTCCTGGTTCTAGGAGTTTCCCAGTATAGAACTCTGGGTCCCAAGGACCAAGTCTAGCCACAAATTACACAGAAGGGAAACTCCCTATGCATCAGATCCCAGCTGTGATAGGATAAAGGATGTTGCATTCGATCTTTAATCCTTTTACAACCAACTTATTGGCTTATTGTTGTTATTACTGTGTACTTCCCAGTGAGAAGCTGACCCGCCAGTGGGTTTTCAGAGGCACTAAAATGTATGGGAGGGGATTGCCCATTTTTCTTCTGTGGAGCAACTGGTGGATTTGAACCTCGTACCTTTGGGTTGTTAACAGTGCAATTCCTTACCATTGAACCATTGATTTTATTTTTGATGTTGCTGTTGTTGTTATGTGCCATCAAGTCGCTTGTGACTCATAGCAACCCTATGTATAACAGCTCTGAACCCTGCTCTATCCTATGCCAGCCTTATTGTCTCTGACACATCTACCCCTATTATCCCAATCACTAATTCAATCCATCTCATCAAGGGTATTCCTTTCATGTACTTTCCCTCTACGCTTCCAAGCATGATATCCCTCTCAGGACTGGTCCCTCCTTACAACATGCCCAAAGTATGTCAAATGAAGCCTCAGAATTCTTGCCTCCAAGAAGCAGCCTGCTTTCACCGTCTCTAGGACAAACCTGTTTGTTCTCCTAGTAGTCCATGGTATATTCAACACTCTTCTCCAGCACCACAACTCAAAGGCATCAATTCTCCTTCTATTGTCCTTGGTCATTGTCTAGCTTTCTGATGCATACTGTATAATTGCTAAGACTATGGCCTGGATTGGGCATGCCTTAGTCTCCATATGGACATTGTTGCTCTTCACTACTCTGGAAAGGTCCCTGATAGCCAACTTTTCTGATGCAATTTATCTTTTTATTTCCTGACTGCTGGTACCAAGAGTACTGATTGTGGAGCCAAGCAAACTGAAGCTATTAACAATCTCAGTCTCTTCACCATTTATCATGATGCTGCCAGTAGACTCAGTGGTAAGAATCTTTGTTTTCTTGATGTTGAGCATCAATCCATATTGAAAGCTGCAATCCTTGACCTTCCACAGCAAGCCCTTCAGGTTCTCTTCAGTTTCAGCAAAGAGGGTTGTATCATCTGCATAATTCAGATTGTTGATGAGCCTTCCTCCAATCCTGATGCCACACTCCTTATAAAGCTCAGCCTATTACCCAATATTTTCTGCATATAGATTCAAAAGGTATGGAGATATATCCCTGGTGCATACTCTTCCCAATTTTGAAGCATGCAGGTGTTCCTTGCTCTGTTCTGACAACTGCCTCCTTGTCCAAGTATAGGTTTTGCATAAGCACAATTAAGTGTTCTGGGATTTCCATTATTCTCAGAGTTAGCTACAGTTTGTTGTGATCCACACAGTCAAATGCCTTTGCATAGTTAATGAAACATAGATAGACATTCCTGTGGTACTCTCTACTTTCAGCCAAGATCTATCTAACATTAGCTATACTATCCCTAGTACCATGGGCTCTTCTAAACCCAGCCTGCACATCTGCTGATACAAAAACCTGTATTTGGACGAGAAAGCAGTTATCAGACAGAGCAAGGACACACAGTATGATTCAGAATTAGGAAAAGAATGTGTCAGGGATGCATTCTGTCTCCATATCTTTTCATTTTTTTTATGTGTAACATATCACTTGGGATGCTGGACTTTGTGAGGAGGATTGCAGCATCAGGATTGGAGGAAGACTCAGCAACAGCTGATATAACCTTGTGTGCTGAAACGGAGGAGGACTTGAGGTGTTTGCTGCAGAAGGTCAAGGACTGCAATCTTCCATCTGGATTGAAGTTCAACATTAATAAAACAAAGATTCTTACCACTAGGACAATTTCCAGCACCATGATAAATAAAGAAGAGATTGAGATTGTTGCCAATCTCAATCAGTTTCCACTTCCTTGATTTTACAGTCAACATTCTTGGCACCAGCACTCAAAAAAACAAAAGACAAATTGCATTGGGAAAATCTGCTGGTAGGGACCTCTCCAATTGAAGAGCAACAATGTCAATCTATGGACTGAAGTGTCTAGAGGGTTAGTCTATAGATTAAAGCCAGGGTCTTCATAATTGCTATGCATCAGAGAGCTGGACAGTGACTCATGATACAGAAGACAAATCAATGCCTTTGAGTTGTGGTGCTGAAGAAGAGTCTTGAACATACCATGGACAGTCTAGAGAATAGGTATGTCTTGAAGAGGGTGAAACCAAGGTGCTTCTTGGAAGCAAGGATTTTGAAGCTCTGTCTCATATACTTTGGGCATGTTGCTACATGGGACCAGTCCTTAAAGAGCAACATCATGCTTGGGAGGGTGGAGGGACAGCACGAGAGAGGAAGATCCTAAATGAGATGGATTGACACAGTAAATGGGTAATGGGGTCGGTGTATTGGAGACAGTGAGAATGACTCAGGACAGGGCCGGGTTCAGAACTGTTGTACAAAGAGTCACTATGAGTGACAGAAAAGTCTCTCACAGTGAATAGGTTTCAATAGAACTGCCAGACTAAGATAGACAAAGGAGCAACACTAACCATATACTATTGAAATTATTAAGTGACATCTTTAATATCATATGCAAGTAAAATCTTGCTGAATATAATTTAACAATAGTTGGAAGGGCATGTAGACAGAAAACTGCCAGAAATGCAAGCTGCATTCAGAAAATGCCCTGGGAAGGGAGATAATATTCCTATCATATGGGTCTTTTTTGAAAGCAGAGAATATTGGGAAAATGTTTACTTGTGTTTTATTGATCATGCAAAGGCATTTGACTGTGTGGATCATAATAAATTATGGATAACAGTGAATATAAGAAGAACTACAGAACAATTAAATTAGTGTAAATCCTTAATTATCCTAACTTAAAACAATTATACTAAAATAAATTCATAGATCATGATATAGTTGTATGAACAGAACAAGAGAACACTGTGTGCCTTAAAATTAGGGAAAGTGTTTATCAAGGTTGCACACTTTTCCTTTATCTACTCTTTTTTGTAGATCCTCAGCTGGGTAGATTGACACAGTGACAGTAGCAATGGATTCAAATGTGTCAGAGGTTGTGAGGATGGCACAGGATAAGATAGGTTTTAGATCTATTTTTCATAGGATCACTATATCATACTCAATTAGATGGCACCTATATTAGCAGCAACAATAACATCAACTCAATCTATATGCTGAGCAAATAACTTGAGAATCTAGACTATATGAAGAAATATGTGACATCAGGATTGGAGGAAGACTCATCAACAAGTTGTAATGCAGATCACACAACCTTCCTTGCTGAAAG
>NW_006399821.1:6539539-6551621 GCF_000299155.1 Elephantulus edwardii | reverse complement strand
AGCCACCTGACACTTGGACAATGATTAAGGAAGACTGAAGAAGAATTTATACCTTTGAATTGAGGTATTGGAGAAGAGTATTGACTATTCTGTGAACTGAAAAAACAAAGATTCTGTCTTGGAGATTGGGCAACCAGAGGGTTGCAAGGGTAATGAAAATTTGTCTCACATACTTTGGGTACGCTGTCTAGAGAGACTAGTCCTTGTAAAAAGACATCATGCTGGAAAATATAGAGGATCAAAAAGAGGAAAACTTTCAGTGAGATAAATGATACAGTAGCTACATCAATGGGCTTAAGCATGACAGAGATCTTGAGTATGGTGTAGGATTGGGCAAGGTTTTGATCTGATATTTATAGGCTAACTTTGGGTTACAGTTGAGTCAAGGGTACCTAACAACAAGTTAGTTACAGGTAGACTAAAGAATAATGAAGTGCTTGCGAACCAGACAGCAAAAAGAAAAACAAAGCTCCTGGAGGCCCTGGTTGGGGCACCAACAGGTTTTCACAGGGAAGGGATCACTAGTAAAGGAGAAGGTGTTTAATGGGCTGATAATGGGATTTCATAAAAGAACATGGGCAACTTTCTCCTCAGTGAGTTTGCCACCTCAGAGAAAAGCCAGCAGGAGCCTGTTAGTTCTTGGGTGAAAGAGAAAGAGCCGAAATCAATCAAATTCATGCATTTAAAGGAAATATGACTTTAGAGTTATTGACATCAGAGGCTGAAGTATAGCTGCATTTTCATCAGAGATGAAAAAGAGAGTGCAGGCAAAAAGAGAACAAAGGAGGAAAAAATGTGTGGAATGGGTCCAAAGAGAAAATTCCGAAGGGAAGCAGAGGAAGGAGGTACAGAAAGTACAAAGAAAAAGGTAAGATATTTGCACAGGGGAAATCTATTCTAAGACCATTACTGTACTCTTAAAAATTCTGGAAGAAGAATAAATTTTATTAGAATAGAGATTTAATTCTCAAAGCAACCCTGTAAAATAAGGACACAATTACTTATTTCCTCAAATGTACCATGCTAACAATTGAAAACAAAGAAAAAGATAAACTCTGTCAATCAAACTGTGACATGGTTTTTGTTATCTACTGCCATACAGTATCAGATGAGCCCAGATTTTAGTAACTTAATGCAATAACCAGAGCACTGATGACTTATGGTCTAGTAGACTGGACTAATCTGAGCCTCCTTGGTCTCTTGAGTGAGGTTAGTCAACTGTGGCTAGGGATGCATTCATCTGAATTCTTGATGGGCTAGACCTCTGTGACGGCACCCTCATAAGGCTAGAAGTTGATATGGGTTTTCCTTAGGCTGGAGCTCAATTAATGCTGTTGGCTAGAGCACCTACACATTGTCTCCAACTTGTAGACTAGCCTTCTCAAGTGCCTGGGTCCCAAAGGGACATCCAAAGAGTCAATGTTCTAAAGGGCTCAGAAAAAAGCTATGATATAATTTATTTTTATAAGCTTTTATTGGGTTGGCTTAGAAACAGGGGAAAGAAATCAGACTTTACTTCTTGCTGTGCATGATGGCCATCCATCCATGGTGGCCGTCCATTACTACTATAATCACTACCTTAATGATCTGAAATGATGTGAAAGACATGCATGGATCACCTCAGCCATTGATTATTTTGAGGTTTATTCAATTTATTTGAAGAGATTTAGTAATTTGTCCTACTTTCAAACTGTATTTCCAACTGTGAAAGGCAGTACTTTTTGCATGGATCATAGTAACAAAACCTAGCACAGCTTCATCTATTTGTGGTGTTGTTGTTACAGCTGCTGCTAGGCATGGTAGAGTCAGTTCTGACTCATAGTGACCCTATGAACAACAGAACAAAACACTGCTTGGTTCTGCACCATTCTTCCACTCACTACTCTACTTGAGCCCATTGTTGCAGTTATTTTGTCAATCCGTCTCATGGAGAATCTTTTTCTTTTTTTAACAATTATTTTATACTGGTTTGCTTACAAAGCTTGTATATATTGTGTTTCATATAATCATCCGTATTAATTATGTTTTATAAAATTAATCACCATTGGACTATGTTCACCATTACCCTGTCTTTTTTTCAGATCCCCACTGAATGTTTCCCATTTCCTTTACTCCCTCCTTCCAACCACCAAATTGTGTAACCCTGTGATCCTGCCCCCACCCATCCTCACCCCTCTGTTCCCACCCCTTTCCCCCATGAATCCCCATACACGTTTTACTAGTTTTCCTTCTATTTTTATAATTGTCTTATGCAGTATTTGTCCTTATGAGATTGAGTTAGTTCATTCAGTGTAATGCTTTCAAGCCTCTCCCAAGTAAAGGCATGGAACAATTTTTCACAGGTGGTCAACAGACACATGAAGAAATGCTCAAAATCACTGACAATAAGAATGATGCAAATCAAAATCACAATGAGATACCATCTCATCCCAGTAGTGGTGGCTAAGTTTAGCAAAGCAGCAAGCAATAAATATTGGAGAGTATGTGGAAAGGTGGGAACTCTCATACAGTGCTCGTGGGATTGTAAAATGGTACAGACACCCTGGAAGGCATTTTGGTGTTTCTTCAGAAAGTTGAATATAGACATTCCATATGATCCTGCTATTCCACTACTAGGAATATGTTGCTGTTTTTGCTGATTGCCTTCAAGTAGAGCACAGCTCATAGTGACTCTATGAACAAAAGGCCTGAAGCCACTCTACAACTGTAGACATTTATCAAAGTTCATAGAATTTCTGGAGGCATGTTATTTAGGAAGTGGATGCCACTCGCTGAAGGAAATTAGAAGTGAGACACAAACTGAGATTTGTACACCAATGTTCATAGCAGTTACTCACCTTCACAAGAACATGGAAACAACCCAAATGTCCAACCACAACTGAATGGATTGAGAAATTGTGGTACATTCATACAATGGAATACTACGCAGCACTGAGGAGTATCAATTTAAAAATACTACTTGATGGCACATAACAACAACAACAACAACTACAACTACGTAACTTGGGTCTTTTTCTTCTTTTTGCTGACCTTTGTCAATCAAGATGTCCTTCTGAAGATACTGCTTCCTTTTGATAGCGTATCCAAAGCATGTGAAACAGTTGTGACATTTTAACTTCTAAATAGCACTCTGGCTGCATTTATTTCAGCCAGATTTACTTGTTCTTTTGGTAGTACATAATCTTGAAACAAGAACCAGATGATGCCCAGATTGCACTACTGACCTCTCTAAAGAGATCACAAAAAATGGGATACAGATGTGGAATAAAATTCAAAATAGTGAAAATGAACAGACTCACTAGTACGATAGAGACTGGTGAAGCCTCCTACACAAAGGCCTGTAGTCATCCTTGGGCCTGGAACTGGGCTCAACTCTGTGGTACAATATTCAGCCAAATAATAGACTGATGTATAAAGTGAACAATAATGCTAGAGCAGTACTCAGCCCTTAGCACAATCAACCATATAAAATAAAAAGACAGCATTTTCCCAGAGATAGAGTGGTCAGAAAGTAGAAAAGGATAAGACAAAAGGGCAAATAGAAACAAGAATCACTGGGAGTGAAGAGGAAGAAAACTGCTAATGATGTGTATAATGTAATCAATATCATAAAACAAAATGTGTATGAATAGTTGATTGGGCGACCAATCCGTTCTGAAAATTTTTACTCAAATCACAATAGGAAAAAAAAGGCTAGGGTCATGTATTATTCATATCTTGAATTGAAGTCACCTTTAAACTCTTTAAATTAAGTAATAACTTAGTTAAAATAGTAAGTAATGTCATCCTTGAGTCTTGTGCTTTGTCTTTTTTTTTTTAAATAATCTAAAGATCAATAGTTATTTTATAGCATAAATGAGAAGGTTAGAGGACAAGGCGATTAAAGTAATTGGAAGTGAAAATGTTGACATGGTGTGAAGAATGTAACCAATATCACTGTTATCGAAGCTAAGGATAAAAGAGAGTTTTGCTGTGTATGTTGTCACACACACACACACACACACACACACACACACACACAACCAAAGTTAAATAAATAAACCAAAAGGTACTTATTGTTACTGTTATGTACCATCGAGTCAGAACCAACTCATAGCTAACCTCAAGCAGGTTTTCAGCTGCAGTAAATCAAACGGGAAGAGATTGCCCATCTTCCTCCCACGGAGAACCTGATGAATTTGAACCACATGACTTTGGATTGGAAGCACAACTCCTTACCACTAAATCACCACAGCTCTCTTAGGTGCTGGGAATGTATAGGAACTGAGGAACAGAAAGAAGCTAAGAAAACAAGGACTCCCCCCATCTCCCCAAACAGTAAAGAGCCAGTGCCCTCCTGAGTTTGGATTACTAGCCTCTTAAACTGAAAGAAAATAAATATGTTAAAGTTTCTCCTCAAAAAAAGAAAAATATTTTACATTAAAATCCAGACATTTTGGCATTGTGAAAAATCATCAAGTACAGCAGCAGTGTCAAAGCCAAGGCACGTTGCCATAGACAAAATAAATCAGGCCATCCCTACTTTCCTTACTCTTCAGCACTCTTTTTTACCACCCTGTCACTGAAGTTAAATTCTGTTTATCCACTACTTCTGTAGTTCTGTGTAAGTTAAAGATAAAACAGACCATTTGTTTGAAGGAAATGAAAACAGAATATAGGGTAGTTAATGGTTGTGCAATGTGTGCCCCGCACAAAAGGTAAAAATTGGATCTCATTTATAGTCAACTTTCACTTGCGAATCCCTACTCTGGGCCAGGCTGCTTCAGACCAAAGAAGGCATCATTTCCTAATTTGCTCAAAGACTTTATCTATGATAGCAATAGCCAGGCATATTTATGTGTGATTATTTTTTCCTATGTGTTTAAAATGAAAAAGCTGTTTGTGTCTAAAGAGAAAAAAAATCAACATATTTTACTTATGTTGCCTACTCAGCTCCTATGAACATTTATGTTTGAAATCTTTGATCTATTCATTCTACACCTATTGTTTCATAAGTAAGTGATGTTGGTGACCTATTTGGTTGCTAAGCAAAAGGTCAGAAGTGTAAACCTTTAGCCATTCCTGAAGAGAAAGATTTCTCAATATGCTTCTGCAAAGATTTAAAGCTTTGGAAACTCCATGGACTACACTGGGGGAGAATGACAGGTGATCTCCTGTGCAATTAACTGTTTCTGAAAACCCATTGAGGCTCAGCTATGGGTCACTTCAGACTTGACAGCACACAACAACAAAAATCTAAAGAGTAGAAATCAAGGAAATCCAATCTAGAAGGTCTGCTATGTCAAAGTTAAGGCATTAATTATGAAGAAATAAAACCCTGAATCTCGGAATGGAAATGTGCATTTGAGATTTCTATGATTTGGTTGGTCCTATAAAGTGGCCAATTAGTCCATGCTAGATGATTAATCCATTTCTTGCTCAAGAAACAAATAGGAGTCTCAAGTGAAGCTTATATCTTTTAACACAATGCTTATTTCCATTATAATCTACCTTACGTCCTATCCTGGCTATAAGACAAATTATAAGAGTCCAGTTTATTTTTCCTTTTCTTTTAAAATTTATTATTATTACTATTTAAATTGTTATTATATTCTATTTTATTGTGTGTGTGTGTACCGTCAAATCAGATCTGACTGGTACAGGAGGAGATTGCTCCTCTTTCTTCAGCAGATCATCTGGTGGATTTGAACCGTGTACCTCTGGGATCATAGTGCAGCTTCTTGCCATTAGGCCACCAGAGCTCCCTTAATATTATTAATTTTAATGAAAATTTACAGAGACTTTAGATTTCTATTCATTCATTGTTACACTTTTCTCCCTGCCCACCCCTCCCAACCCAGTTCACTCTGCTCTTTGAAATGTAAAAAAAAAATTCTTTCATTGTTATACAATTCCTCCCCCCAGGTTCTCTCCACTATACAGCCTTTGTTCTGGACTCCTGTCGTGACAATAATACCTAATCATGTAACCCTTTTAAATAGTTTCTCCCTCATCTGTTTCAAGGCAGTATACATTATTTATCCCATCTTTCTCAGTCTCTGCCCAACCATGATGTCAGTCCTGTTTTACAACAGTGGCACTATGTAGTATTTGTCCTTTTGTGATGGAGATATTTCACTCAGCATAATGTCCTCCATGGTCACCCATTTTGAATAATATTTCATTAATTCCTTGTATTTCAATGCAGACCACAGTTTCTCTATCCATTCATTTGTTGATGGGAAAAGTCCAGTCTTAACTCAGTCCTATCAATAGGGTGGGGAAGTTGATAAACAATGGGTCTAAAGCTGCAGAATCTGATTCTGACTAGCATGACCAGCACAGCTGGAAACACATGCACAGGGTGAAACTCTAAAAGTACTAAATCAAGAGAAGATTGACATAAAGTTGGATGTGTTGTTATGTGTCATTGACTCAGAACCTACTCATAGCTGTTCCTACAGTGGGTTTTCAGAGGCTGTAAATCACATAAAAGGAGATTGTTTATCTTTCTACCATGGAGCATCTGGTGGAGTCAAATCAACTGTCTTTACGTTGGCAGTGCAACTCCTTACCTCTAGGGCACTAGAGTGGGAGCTTAACTCATGATATAAGCTTTGACCCTTGGTTGTTTTTGTGGGCTCTATGAAGGGAAGTGTGGTGGCATCAGGATTGGTGGAAGATCTATCAACAATCTGCGTTATGCAGATGACACAACCCTGCTTGCTGAAATTGAGGAGGGCCTGAAATGCTTGCTGCAGAGGATCAAGGCTGCAGCCTTCAATATGGATTGAGGCTCAATGTCATTAGACAAAGATTCTCACCACTGGACCAATTGGCAGCATCAAGATGGTTGGTGAAGAGATTGAGATTGTACACAGCTTTAGTTTGCTTGGCTCCACAGTCAACACTCTTGGAACTAGCAGCCAGAAAATTAAAAGACGTTTTGTGATGGGAAAGTCTGCTGTTAGGGACCTCTCCAAAGTACTGAAGAGCAATGGTATCTCTGGAGACTAAGGTGAGTCTGATACAGGCCATGGTCTTTGCAATCACTTGTTTGTTATGCATCAGAGAGTTGTACAATGACTAGGGAGGATAGAAGGAGAATTGATGCCTTTGAGCTGTGGTGCTGGAGAAGAGAATTGAGGGTACCATGAACTGCTAAGAAAACAGATTCATCCTGAAGAGGGTTAAACCGGGATGCTTCTTCTAGACAAGGATTCTGAGGTTTTGTCTGACATACTTTGGACATGTAAGGAGGGACTGGTCCTTGGAGAAGAACATCATTTTTGGTAGGGTGGAGGGGAAGGCCCTCTATGAGGTGGATTGATTCAGTGACTGGGATAATCAGGGTGGGTGTATCAGAGACAGTGCAATTGGCAAAGGACAGAGCCGAGTTTAGGGCTGTTGTACATTGGGTCGCAATGAGTTGCAACGGACTCAACGGCGCATAATAACAACAACAAACTACATCTACAAAATTAGAATACATTGTTTTTTACACCAGATTTCTCACCTCTCCAACCATCAGATTGTATGACCCCCATTATTAATACCCCCACGCATATCCTCATCCCTCTGCTTCCACACTTCATACTCATTCTGCAATAATGATTTTTATACAGTATTTGTCCTTGTGGGACTGAGTTCACTCAGCATTCTCTCCAGTTTCAAGTTAGGTAATAATTTACAAAATTGTTGTTCTTGTGTGCTGCATTAGTATTCCAATGTGTGAATATACATACCATAATCTCTCAATCCATTCCATTTTGGTTGGACATCTGGGCTATTTCCCTGTTCTTGAGATGGTAAATAATGCTGCTATGAACATTGGTCTACAAGTCTCCATTTGAGCCTCAGTTCTCATTTTCTTGGGGTATATTCCAAGTAATGGAATAACTGGGTCATATGGAATTTCTATATTCAGCATTTTGAGGAAGTACCAAACTGCCTTTCAGAGTGGCTGTACTATTTTACAATTCCACCAACAATGTAGAAGAGTTCCTATCTCACCACATCCTCTCCAACATTTATTACTTGCTGTCCTGTTAAACTTTGCCACTGTTACTAGAGTGAGATGGAATCTCATTTTGGTTTTGCTTTACATCTCTCTTATGGCCAGTGATTTGGAGCATTTCTTCATGTGTCTATTGGCCATTCAGATATCTTCTTTTATGAAAATTCTTTCAAATTATTTTGCCCATTTTGTAATTGGGTTATCAATCTTTCTTATGGAGGCCCAGGAGTATTCTGTAAACTTTGTTACAAGACTCTTGTCTGAGATAGTATTGCCAAATGTTTGTTCCTAGTCAGTAGATTGTCTTTTCATCCTGTTGGAAAAAATTTTTTATTCACACAGGGATTTAATCTTTAGAAGGTTTCATTCATCAATTTTATCCTCTTTAGATTGTGCATTTCTGGTTGAATTTGGCAGTCTCTTTATACTGTAGACAAGGCTTTCTAAGCTTGATTCCAGTTTGTCTCTTATGAACTTAATGGTTTTGGGCTTTACTCCCAGGTCTCTGATCCACCTTGAATTGATTTTTGTATATGTCTAGACTTCTTAATCTCAATAAGAGACAGTGCCAGAAAGTATTGCTTTGAGTAGGCAATTAGTCACAAAGAGATGGAGCAAGAACTAACTAAAGACCAAAGGATACACTAAGACTCTTCAAAAGCTCTTAAAGGCTGCCTCTTGAATGGTAGAAATTACAGCATTTCAAATGCTGCTGGTTTGTGTTTGTGACCATTGCACTTGGTTTCCAGATTCAGGAATCTTGGATGTAGAACTTTGGGGACAGTCTGGTATAAAATGAAAAAGAATTTTGTGAAGGAAAGAATTCTTATTAGTATTTTTATCAGTGTTATAACCACTTGGAACCTTGTAAGAATTTCTCTATATGCTCTATATGAAGATGAAAATAAAATTTCTAGTGTACTTCCTTCAGCAGAGGAAAATAAGGTCAAGGGTGACTTTCGTCCACCACCACATAAGTTTACCATAATCACCCTCTTTCTACCATGCAGACTTGTTTACTAAAAGAGTTAAAATCAGGGAAAACTTCTGCCTTCCCCACTCTTACAACAAGAATGGGCAAGCCCCTCTTCATGAAACCTTACATTTTCAAGTATTTACAGAACTTAAGAGGAATGTGAGTGAGAAGGGATTAAAAAACTCTTTTAGTCTAGGAATATTATGATAGAAGGAAAATTGATGCCTTTGAGCTGTGGTTCTGGAGAAGAGTATTGAATATAAGAGAAAAAACAAGTTCATCATGGAAAGGGTGAAGCCAAGCTGCTTCTTAGAGGCAAGTATTCTTAAGCTTCATCTAACATACTTTGGAAATGTTGCAAGGCAGGATCAGTCCTTGGAGAGGGACGTCATGCTTGGAAAGGTGCAGGAACAGTGCAGGAGAGGAAGACTCTTGATGGGATGGATTGATTCAGTGACGGGGTAATGGGGGTAGGTGTTGGAGACAATAAGATTGGCACAGGATAGAACAGGTTTTAGGGCTGTTGTACATAGTGTCACTATGAGTCGCAGGCAACTCGACAACAAATAACAACAGTAACAACATGGCAAGATTATATCGTGTGTCCTGGGAATGGGACTGCTTTAGTAAGAACTATATTCTCCCCAGCACAGTGTAGTAATTGGTGGACCTTAGACTATAAGGATGGTCTATCAGTCTATGCTTAATCTGGAACATCAAATACCTACTGAAGAAGATACCCTGTTAGGAAAAGGTCCTTACAGAGATGTTAGAATATAGTCACAAAAAGATAGATGCTTGTTTTATTACTGTGCAGGGATTGTCATTCAGGCATGGAAAAGAGGTCCCCCAGGAAGGGAAAAAAATGACTTTTCCTCTAAGATCAATCTAAAAGCTCTGGAGAATTATTTGGATTTTTTTCAATAGATTACAGACTGACATTAGCATCAAGTAGATCATAAATTAGCAGTAGAGGTTTTGTTTTATAATTAGCTTACAAAAATGCTAATACAGATTGTTAAAAGGGCTTGACTTCAATTTGAGCTACCATTAAAGAGGTAGAAGAATTTATCAAGACCTGCTAAAATGTTGAGACTTAACATTACAAAGCACAAGCCTTAGCTGATGTTTTTGATCTAAGAAAAAAACGTTTCAAATATGGCAATCCTGGACACTCAGCCTGAATGTGTAAAGCACCAGGAAAAGGGAGTAATGGGCCTGTTCTCTCTTCCCAATTCTGCCCTCACAATGCTAACGGTAGATCCTGGTCTACCAAGGCTGCTTTAAATCTGAAAAGGATGGAAATCCTTCACTAACTTCTATTTCCTCAGCTCAGCCTTCAGAGAAACTCCTTCAGGCCTATGAATCCTTACACCCAAACAACAAACGGGGGTGGGGGGAAACCCATAAAATCTGCGAAACACCTGAGCCTTCTCTCTCAAACTTATGACTTATCTTCTGCAACCTCCAGAAGGGCAAGATGAGAACTTCCAGTCAAAAATCAACTTCTTATTACTAATTCTGATGAAGCTTTTCTTGTTCCCACTAAAGTGGGGAGCGGGGCATTGCCTCAAGATCATGTAGGATTAATATGAAAGCAATCTGGTACTTCTCTCAGAGATATTTATGTGTTACCTGTTGTTACAGACAGTGATTTTATAAATATGGGACTTCATGATCACTTCCAGAAGACCAGAAACTGAGATTCTTATCCAGTACATAAATTTTAAGGGACTGCTGGTAACTGGACCTAATGTGTCTATTTTCTCTTCCTCATTTTGACAAGATAGCTGGCCCCTCATTCCTGTTTTACACTCTATTAATGGGATAGGGTGTCAAGCTTCACCTAAGCAAAGTCTAAAAGATTTAGAGTATTGGATCATAAAATAAAAAGGCTTACATTATACCGTTTGTTCTATACCTACCTATCAATTAATGGGAAAGAGACCTGTTGGAACAGTGGGGCCTGGAGTTACATATCTCATCTTTTTAGCAGCTATTGCTCTGATTTTGCCTTTCCTACTACACTGGAAAACAACTAAGCCTGTGTGGGTACAGCACTAGCCTATTAAAAGCTAGAAGTTAGAACAGCTTAAAAGATCAGTGAAAGACCAATTTTAAACTGGTCACACTAAACCTTCTATTAATACATGGAACTCTCCTATTTTCACTATCTCTAAAATATCTGGAAAATAGAATGCATGATTTAAGGGTTGCAAAACCTAAACTTAGACCAGGAGGTAGTTGTCAGAACAGAGCTAGGAAACACTACATGGTTCAAAATTGGGAAGAGTGAATGCCAGGGATGTGTCCTATCTCCAGATCTTTTTCAATCTATATGCGAAACAGGTTTTCTGGGAGGCTGGGCTCTATGAGGAGTAGTGTGGCATCAGGATTGGCGGTAGACTCATCAACAATCTATGTTATGCAGATGACACAAGCCTGCTTGCTGAAACTGAGGAGGACCTGAAGTGCTTGCTGCAGAGGGTCAAGGACTGCAGCCTTCAGTATGGATTGAAGCTCAACATTAAGAAAACAAAGATTTTCACCACTGGGCCAATTGGCAGCATCATGAAAGATAGTGAAGAGTTTGATATTATTAACAGCTGTAGTTTGCTCTGCTCCACAATCAACACTCTTGGTACCAGCATTCAGGAAATTAAAAGATGAATTGCAATCCCTATGCATATCCAAAAACTTCTCCAACACGGTAAAAAGGAAGTCAGAGATTGGGGAAAAAATTTTTAGTAATGACAGGTCAGATAAGGGACCTATATCTAGAGTTTATAAAATACTTGAGCACCACAACAAGATAAATTGAAAAATGGGCACAGGATGTGAACAGACACTTCACCAAAGAAGACATTCAGATTGAGAACAAACACATGAAGAAATGTTCAAAATCCCTAGCTCAAAGAGGGATGAAAATCAAAATAACTACAAGATATCATCTCACCCCAGTCAGAATAGCAAAATTTAACAGAACAGCAAACAACAAATGCTGACAAAGTAGTCTAGAAACTGGAACCCTTATTCACTGCTGGTGGAAGTATAAAAATGATGTAACCACTAGGCCGGCGCTGGCTGAAAATCGCCTGTGACTTCATCCA
>NW_006399821.1:6464653-6538469 GCF_000299155.1 Elephantulus edwardii | reverse complement strand
GATAGAGAAGCTCTGGTATATTCACACAATAGAATACTATGCTGCATTGAAAAACAAAGAACTCATGAAATATTATAAAAAATGAGTGACCCTGGAGGACATCATGCTGAGTGAAATAGCTCAGTCACAAAAAGACAAATACTGAATAATGCCATTGTTACAAAAGAGGACTGACAGAGGGGTTGAGGGGAGACTGAGGAAGAGAGGATAAATAATGTATCCAGCACTGACATGATGAAGGAGAGAACTGTTTAAAAGGGATATATGATTAGACTTTATTGTTATGACTAGAGTCCAGAATGATGGCAGCATAGTCGAGTGGACTTAGTGGGAGGGATGGTATAATGTTGTTGTTGTTGGTATGTGCTGTCGAGTTGCCTGCGACTCATAGCGACCCTATGTACAACAGCCCTAAACTCCGCTCTGTCCTGTGGATTGTATAATAGTGAAAGAATTTTTCTTTTACTTTTCAAAGAGAAGAACAAATTGGGAGGGAGGGGTGAGCAGAGAGAAAAATGCAACAATGAATGAATAGAAAGCCAAAGTCTCTGTAAACTTTCATTAAAATTAATTTTTAAAAAATATGAATTGCATTGGGAAATTCTGCCGTCAGAGACTTCTTCAAAGTACTGAAGATCAACGATGTCAAGTCTGGAGACTAAGGTGCACCTGATCCAGGCCATGGTCTTTGCAATTACTTTCCATGCATGGGAAAGCTGAACAATGACTAGGGATGATAAAAGAAGAATTGATGTCTTTGAGCTGTGGTACTGGAGAAGAGTATTGGATATACCATGGACTACTAGGAGAACAAACAGGTTCTTCCTAGAGAGGATGAAGCCAAGCTGCTGATTGGAGGCAAGGATTCTGAAACTTTATCTGATATACTTTGTTTTAACATGTTGCAAGGAGGAACCAGTCCTTGGAGAGGCACGTCATGCTTGGGAGGATGGAGAGACAGTGCAAGAGAGGAAGATCCTTGATGAAGTTGGAATGATTCAGAGACTGGGTTAATTAGGGTAGATGTTTCAGAGACAATAAGATTGACATAGGATAGAGGAGGGTTTAGGGCTGTTATACATAGAGTTGCTATGAGTTGGAGGAAACTCGATGGCATACAATAACAAGAACAAGATGAAAACCAACATAAGAGCCAAGTAAGGACATTATATAATGCTCAAAGGCTCAACAGAACAAGAGAACATAACCTTAAATAATATCTACAAAATATATACAAAATAATAAATGAGTAAGATTTATAAAACAAACATTACTAGACTTGAAGAAAGAAAGAAACAATACAATAGAGGTAGGAGACTTCAGCACACATTTCTCAATAAAGATATCGACTCAAAAGAAACTCAACAAAGATTCAGAAGAACTAAACTATACAGTCAGCCATTGATCTCATAGAGGTATTCAGTGTACTTCACCCAAAACTCAATTTATGGTCTTCTCAATTGCACATGGTACACTCTACAAAATCGGCCATATATTAGGGCACAAAACAAGCTTCAATAAATTAAAAGCATTGAAATAATACAAAGTATTTTGTCAGACCATAACATTGAACATTAATAGTAAAAAATAAGGACAAAAATCCAACAATGTAGAAGCTAAAGAACAACTTGTTTGCTTATGACTAGATTATAGAAGAAATAAAAAAGTGAAATTAAAAAAGGTCTTTGAAATGAGTGAAAATTAAAATGTATCAAAATTTATGAGACACAGCAAAGGTCAGAGGTCAATGTAAGCATTACATAAACACATAAAAAAGAAGAAAAGACTAAAAATATTTAACATCTCCAGTGAACATAAGAATAACATAGTAAAGCTACATCTTCTAGAAGAAAGAATGATAAAGATAACAGTTAAAATCATTGGGACAGAAAACAGAAAAACAATTGAAACCATCAACAAGATCGGGAGCTAGTCCTTTGAGACAGTCAGTAAAAAATATTTAAACCATTGGAAAACTTAAAAAAGGAAAAGAAAATTGAAAAATGTTCAAAATCACTAGCAATTAGAGAAATCCAAATCAAAACAATAATGAGATAGTATCTCACCCAGGAAAAATGGCAACCTTTACCAAGACAGCAGGTAGGTGTAGGTGAGGATGTGGAGAGTTTGGAACTCTCTTCACTGCATTGTAAAATAATGGTACAACTGTAGAAGGCAGTTTGAAACTTGCTCAAAAAGTTGAATTTAGAAATGCCATATGACTCAGCTACCCCACAAGAAGTAAGTTGCCCCAAGGAAATCAGAGCTGAGGCATAAATAGAGATATGCACACCCATGTTCATCCTAACATTACTTAGAATAGCAAGAAAATAAAAATAACCCAAATATCCATCTACAAATGAGTGGATAGAGAAATTGTGGTACATTCCATATCATGAAACTCTATGTGGTAACAAATTGTAAAACACTATACACCGTGGGTGACTCTAGAGTGTTGCTGCTGTTATGTGTCATCATCTACTAACAACAATAGCTCTGAACCCTGCCCTACCCTGAGCCAATGCCACAATCTCTGACACACTTGCCCTTATTATCACAGTTATTCTGTCAACCCATCTTATCTAAAGTTTTCCTCTCCTGTGCTGACCTGTCCCCTTTCCAAGCATGATGTCTTCTCCAAGATCTAGTCTCTCCTGGAAACATGATCAAAATATGTGGGAAGATGTTTCAAAGTCCTTACTTCCAAGAAGTAACCTGTTTTCACTCTCTCCAGGACAGACCTGTTTATGTTCGATACTCTTCTCCAGTACCACAATTCAAAGGTATTGATTCTTCTTTTGTCATTTTTAGTGATTGTCCAGCTCTTTGATGCTTAGCAAGTAATTGCAAAGACTGTGGCCTGGATTGGGTGCATCTTAGTCTCTAGAATGACATCGTTGTTCTTAAGCACTCTGGAGAAATCCCTGACAGCAGATTTTTTTTCCAATGAAACTCTTTTTTTTTTGGTTTCCTGCCTCCTAGTGCCAAGAGAGTCGATTGTGGATCCAAGCAAGATTGTTAACAATCTCAATCCCTTCTCTATTTATCAAAATGCTACCAATTGGCTTGTAGGTAAGAACCTTTGTTTTCTTGATGTTGAGCTTCAATCCATATTAAAAACTGTAGTCCTTGAACTTCTGAAGCAAACACTTCAGGTCCTCAGCAAACAAGGTTGTGTTATCTACATAACACAAGTTGTCGATGAGTCTTAATCCAATTCTGATGCCACATTCCTCCTCATGAAGCTAAGTCTTTGAATGATCTGTTTTGCATACAGATTGTAAAGGGTATGCAGCAAGGATGGATCCCTGATTCACTCCTTTCTTGATTCTAAACCACAAAGTGTTTCCTTGCTTTGTTTGTATGACTGCTTCTTGGTCTAAGTGTAGGTTTCTTATGAGAATAATCAAGTGTACTGAGTTCCCATTCTTCTCAATGCTAGCTACAATTTGTTGTGATCCACACAATCAAATGCCTTTGCATAGTCAATAAAATACAAAAAGACATTTTTCTGGTACTCTTTGCTTTCAGCCAAGAACCATCTGACATTGACAATGATGTCCCTAGTGCCACAGAATAGTACAACAATTGAGGATATTATGTGGAGTGAAGTAACTTGGCCACGAAAGGACAAATACTATTTAAGATTACTACTTGGAAAATAAAGGAGTAAGTGAGATTTGAGGGAGAGGCAATAGGGAGAGTAGAAGTATAATGAACAAACAACAAAAACTGTAAAGAATCAGAACAAGGGAGAATCAACCTGGGATGAATTGACAAAAGAATAATATGGCTATTACAAAGTGGAGAGGGAGGCCAGAAGAAAGGAGAGGATAGCAAAAGCATTATGGCAACAGGGATTACTATAAGGCTGAGGGGTGGGGTGAAAGAATAGACAGGGTGCAATGGAAACTTGGCAAGACAGAATAATAAAATACATTGATTGAGAGTAAATAATTACATAAAGTACAATGTATATGAATATCTGTATAAAACAAAACATACATGAATGAAACACAATGTATATGAATGATTGTATGAAAACCAACTTTAAAAAAAATTAAACGTGAGAATTATCAAGCTGAACTGAACTGTGCCTGGGGTATCACAGTCCTTCTTGGTTTGTGTAATCATTATTTTTTTTATGTTAGGCAAATATTTTCTTTATTATGAATGTACCTTCTTATGTTTAGTGAAACTTGCTTACTTTTTCTGGATCTTCAAAATTTTCTGCTCTGAATAGGGTGCAGTCTCACAACTTTTATTTTTTTTTTTTTTATTTCATTAATTTCAATGAACATTTACAGAGATTTTGGATTTCATTCATCCATTGTTGCACTTTTCTCCCTGCCTACCCCTTCCACCCCCAGTTCATTCTTCCCCTTGAAAAACAAAATAAAAACTCCTTCACTGGTATACAATCCCCCCCAACAATCCCACCCCCCATCCTGAGTATACTCCACTCTGCAACCCTCATTCTTAACTCTTAGGATAATCATAATGCCCTAAAATATATTACTTTTAAATTGTTCTCTCCCTCATCTGTTTCAATGCAGTATTGTGTAATCATTATTATTTCAGTATTAAGTACTCCCTGAGATACATTTGACTTTTTTATCAATGCCTTGTATCAGTCTTCCACAGGATGACTACCACACATGCAAAAAAGGCCCAGACTGAGAATTAAAAGAGATGTTTCTGTTCCCAGCATTGTCATCCTGTCTTGTGATCATGGACAAGTCTTTTGATTTGTTTATACCTCAATTTAGGGAGTTCTAGTGGGGTAATCACTAGGGAGTTGTGCTGCTAACACAAAGGTTTTTCTGGTAGTTAAAATCCATCAACAGCTCTGTGGAATAAAAATGGGCAATTTCCTCCAGTGTAATATAGAACTTGGAAATCTATTTGGAAGGTAATCTATGAGATGATTCCAACTCTATAGCAAGAAGTTTGAGGTTATTATTTTTTAGTTTGTACCTCAATTTTCTCATCTGTGATACTGTCTTTAATTGTAAACACATGCTAAGTGTTGACTCTGCCCAGCACAGCACCTGAACTATCTCATGCAATACAGTCATGAGTGTGTGATAAGAAATTGTGCACTTAAACAACATATGCAACTGTCTAAACCAATAAGTAGCAAGACAGAATAAGATCTTGAATGGTTTACTATTGGAGTCCATATTGAGTTTTCTTGTCCCCATTGTCTCCAATGAGACATTCTCCAGTGTTTTTCACCTCTGAAATTCAGCATACTGTCCTTATGCACAACTTGCATTGCCCAGACTTATAGTTTCTTGTATTCTGAGATCTCATTTTAATTCACCTGACTCATAGAATTCTAACTGAGCATCAAATAAACTTTTGAAACTTGGGGTAAGTAATTATTTCTGGGCTGCTTCCCAGAAGACTTAACAAATGAAACCACTAGAGTTTTAAATGGACTTTGATGCTTCCGTGGAGAGTAGAGGTGTAGGAGAGCCAAGAAGTACTGGTTTCTTCTTAAGCTAGAGGGACAAGAGTGTACACTTAGTCATTCCCCTTGGTTCCTTTATTTCAGTCAGATGGACACTTAGCCAGGGGAGAATGTTGGTTATTTCAGGTCTGGTAGAGTACAAAAGTGACGCAGAGCTCTCTCCCTTTAAACCAGGCAAGTGACAGAAGAGATCAACAGGAGAGAGCAGGTGGCACTGGGAGACAGGGAGACCTATTTTTGGAACACATTGGGACAATAACCTCATGAGCCTGTGAGAAGATTTTTCTCTTTTGAAAAGATTTTTTAATATCGCCGTGTTCCACTTTCCCAGGAATTGAGCAGTTGCTGCTTTTCAGAGGAGCTATAATTAGTCTTAGCAGTTTGAATAAATAATGCAGCATGATGAGCGTGAGGAGGGCCAGGTGTTCTGGGGAATCTGTACAGCTGCCAATAATGAGACTAGAAAACATGGTGGCCCTGGCTGGGTTGGCAACATGAATACAGTGAGAAAGGAAGCAGCATCACTCACAAAGAGTTCAGCAATGTGGAGAGGAAAGGCCTTCCTGTGCTGACCTTCCTTGAGGAAGCTTTAGAATAGATAGAGTACTTGGATATGAACAGCTGACCTCCCTGAGTGTAAGGTTCAAGCTGGGAAGGAGACCATGGCCGAAGGCCATAATGGAGATGGATTGCCCAATGAGCAAGGTAAGCTTGTGCTCAGGGCCATCTCTGCCACCAACGACCTATAGATCCAGACACAAAGAAAAGCTAATTCCATAGTGGAAGGGGGACTGGTAGGGTCCTGAACGAAACTGATACAGCTCCAGTGTGTGAGAATATGACAGCTAGAAATAAAGTTCAGCCAGGGACTCAAGATGCCCAAGCATAATTCCATTTAAGCTATGATACCCTCATTACTTCAACCCTTTAGTTGACCTCTGTCTCCTCTTGTCCTGTCCACGTAACTGAATTGTCTTCTCAGAGTGTATCTCCAGACCATAATGTTTTGTTTTGTTTTTTCTAGTAAAGAAATGGAGATGAGTTATCAAGTCTACATTTGCCCAATATGCAACTGGATATAACATGATACAATTACTGGGCAAAGACAGATTATACTAACAGATAACACATTTCTGATCCGTTTTAAGACAGGCATTTTGTACATTCATGTCAGCAGATTCAGAAGCTCCAGAGAGGCCGGCCGTCAAGGCTCAGTGCCATGATATACACACATGTGAAGCCTTTTTGCATGCTTTCAATGGGAACTGTAGTCAAATGATGGGCAAAAGCAAGGGAACATGAGTAAATCAAGCATTGCAGTGAATTTAGTAAATTACTTTGTGACTTATATAGCATTCACATATAGAGTAATGTCCTAAAAGTTATAAACAATATTTATAACTTTTAAATTTATTTGGCCATAGATGTCAGTGTAATCTAGCATACATGTAATGACTACTCTTAATGTAAGATGGATTGACAGAGTAGCTATATAACTGGACTCAAGTACAGCAGCAATTGTGAAGATGACACAAGACAGGGAAGTGGTTTATTCTGTTTTACATGAGGTGACTCAACAGCACCTCGAGCAACATAATGAACCTAAATCAGAACAATGAGATATATTCTTACTCTAGAAGCAGTAGCAAAATTTAACAACACAGCAAACAATTAATTCTGAAGATGATCTGGAGGGATTTAAACTCATGCATTGCTGGTGGGATTGTCTAACTACTATAGAAGATAGTTTGACATTTCCTCAAGAAGGTGATTGTAGAAATCCCATGTGACCTAACTATTCCACTGCTGGGAACATACTCCAAGAAAGTCAGAGCTGAGTCATAAATGTAGATATGTATACCTATGTTCATTTCAGTGTTACTCACAAAAGTTAGAAAATGAATAGATAAACTGTAGTATACACTGTGGAGTATTATGCAACACTAAAGACCAATGAAGTATTCATAAAATACAACACAACATAGGTGAGTCTGTTATGATTAGAACCAATGATATGGGGGTGTCAAAAGTTCATCAGAGCCAGGAAGCAGATATAGACATACAGAAATAGAAGGAGCGGATACTTTGGGTGAATGAGTGAGATCAGAGAACAGGCACCAGATTGAAAACCACCCACTAAACTTTGAACTCTCTATGGTATCATATCATTGGCCAAACTGCATCCCTGAGGCCCACCCAGAGAAGGTCAATATAAATACCACAGTACTTCCGACCTTCCATCCAAATCTCCTTTCAAGGAGGGACGTCTGTCCTTCGGGGATGTAACTTTCTAATAAATCTATCACATTACCATTTTGCCCTCATTTATGTCTCCTCTCCTTGCCTCTTTCTTTTCATCCCTGTTCTCTAATAAAAAGCATGAGCCTATACTTTAATGCCCCAGAAACCTAAGTTTGCTCTCCAAGAACTATTAAAATTGCTGTATGCTCTACTACCTTGGTACTTCAGTACCAGTCTGTAGTCTCTTCTGTTGAGTATAATTCTTTTGCCTGTGTGAGAAGGGCAAACTAGGGCACTGACTGCACAATAACAAATCTAGAAGATTATGTTGAGTGAAATAAACCTATCACAAAAGGACAAATAACTGCATGAAACTGCTACTGTGAAAATAAGAGGGTAACTGAGGGACTTGGGGGGAGGGGAATAGGAAGGAAAACAGAATGAGCAATGAACACAATAGGGTCTAGGACAGGGGAGCAACAACCTGAGAATAGAGAGAAGGACAATATGGCTATGACAATTAGCACATAGGAACAAGACAGCAGTTCAAAAGAGGAATGGGAGAGGAGTGGTGGAAGAATAGGCAAGGTGTAATGGGTTCTTGACGTCATGGGTGACAGAAGTCATCAATCAATAGTAATTATATAAAACACAATGTATGGAAATGATCATATAAAACAAAATATACAACACATTTAAATGTGTGTGTTGTTACAATGTATGCAGAGTGCTTCTTTGGTATAAATTAGAAAGTACAACTTGAGGAGCACTTATGATTATCACTATTTCTGAGGAGAATCTAGTAGAGCTGTCTCCTAACCATATTGCCTCATCCATACAGACCCAACACCAGCAGTGGGTGCTTGTGAATTGGGCTTTGTAAAGACAGCTCACTACTCGTATGCAAGTTCAACCTGAAGTTGAGGAAAATTCAATTAAGTCCACGGGAACCAAAATTTGATCTTAAGTCTATTCCACTCGAATTTCAAAACCATCTGAGGAACAGGTTTGAGGCCTTGAGCACCAATGAGCATAGACCAAATGAGCTCTGGGAGGATATCAAGAAAATCGTCCACGAAGAATGCAAAAGATCATTAAAAGGCTGTAAAAGAAGAAAAGACCAAGAGGGATGTCAGATGAGACTCTGAATATTGTATTAGAGCACTGAGAAGCCAAAGCTAAAGGAAGAAATCAAAGAGCTAAACAGAAAATTGCAAAAGGCAGCCCGGGATGACAAAGCAAGATACTATAATGAAATGTGCAGAGAGCTAGAGTCAGAAAATCAAAAGGGCCAAACTTGCTCAGCAATTCTTAAGCTGAAGGAGCTGAAAAACAAATTCAAGCCACAGGTGGCAATACTTAAGGATACTTTGGGTAGAATGTTAAATGATCCAGGAAGTATCAAGAGAAGATGGAAGGAATACACAGAGTCACTGTATCAAAAGGAATTGGCTGACACAGAAGAATTTAATGAAATGACATATGAGCAAGAGCCTATGGTGATGAAGGAGGAAGTTCAAATTGCTCTGAAGGAATTGGCAAAAAACAAGGCTCCAGGAGTTGATGGCATACCAATTGACATATTTCAACAAGCAGACACTGCCCGGGATGTGCTAAGTTGTGCCAAGAAATCTGGAGGACAGCTAATTGGCCCACTGACTGGAAAAAATCAATATTTGTTCCCATTCCAAAGAAAGGTGACCCAACAGAGTGTGGAAATTATCGAACAATATCATTAATATCACATGCAAGCAAGATTCTGCTGAAAATTATCCAAAAAACGTTTGGAACAATATATCAACAGAGAACTGCCAGATGTGCAGACTGGATTTAGAAGAGGTCGCGGTACTAGGGATACTATAGCTAATCTTAGATGGATCTGGGCAGGAAGCAAAGAATACCAGAAGAATGTCTATCTGTGCTTCATTGACTATGCAAAGGCTTTTGACTGTGTGGATCACAACAAGCTGTGAATGATTCTGAGAAGAACCGGAATCCCAGAACATTTGATTGTGCTAATGCGAAACCTCTACTTGGACCAAGAGGCAGTCGTCAGAACAGAGCAAGGAGACACTACATGGTTCAAAATCAAGAAGGGGGTTTGTCAGGGATGTATTCTGTCTCCATACCTTTGCAATCTGTATGCAGAACAGATCATCCAAAACGTGGACTATAGGAAGAGGAATGTGGCATCAGGATTGGTGGAAGAATCATCAACAACCTGCGTTGTGCAGATGATACAATCCTGCTTGCTGAAACTGAGGACGACCTGAAGTGCTTGCTGCAGAAGATCAAGGACTGCAGCCTCCTATATGGACTGAAGCTCAACATCAAGAAAACAAAGATTCTCACCACTGGGCCAATTGGCAGCATCAGTATGGATGGTGAAGAGATTGAGATAGTTAACAGTTTTAGTTTACTTGGTTCCACAATCAACACTCTTGATAGATAACAGCAGCGAGGAAATCAAGAGATGAATTGCATTGGGAAAGTCGGCTGTGAGGGACCTCTCAAGAGTACTAAAGAGCAACGACATCAGGCTGGAGACTAAGGTGCGCCTGATCCGGGCTATAGTCTTCGTAACTATGTGCTATGCATCAGAGAGTTGGACAGTAAATAGGGTTGATAGAAAGAGAATTGATGTCTTTGAGCTGTGGTTGTTGAGTATACCACGGACTGCTAGGAGAACAAACAGGTTTGTCCTAGAGAAGGTGAAGTCAGAATGCTCCTTGGAGTCAAGGATTCTGAAGCTTTGTCTGACGTACTTTGGGAATGCTGCGAGGAGGGACTAGTCCTTGGAGAGGGACATCATGTTTGGCAGTGTGGAGGGGTGGCGAAGGAGAGGAAGACCTTCAATGAGATGGATAGATTCTGTGACTGAAGTGGTAGGAATAAGTGCATTTGAGATGGCTAGGTTGGCACAGGATAGAACAGCATTTAGAGCTCTTGTACATAGGGTCGCTATGAGTTGCAAGCGAATCAATGGCACATAACAATAACAACAAAGACAGCACTGCAAAAAAAGAAAAACACAGTCTCTGGGTCTCTTACTAGCTGCTTTGTCATTCTATTCATCGCTGATGTCTTTCTTGTAACTTTTCACCAGGATCTGTGAAAGGATCTGATCTGTGAGGCCTGTGATTTCCTCAATTAGAATGAAGATCTTTCAATCACAATTTAAAGAATTACTTAAAGTAAAATTATCCCTGGAGAAATAACAGAGTGGTTTACTGGCTTAAATCCATATTGAGGTAGGAGATCAAACTCTCCAGCAGAATTTGATGGGCCAGGTTCCTAATGGAGAGACACAGATAACAGGGCACAGAAAGGAGAGGTTTTACCTGTCAATTCCATGCCATTTAAGAGTTGACCTCCAGATCGTTCTCAGTCGGGTTTCCCTGGTTAAAGCTCAAAGCTGCTATTCCTCACTGGCTTTCCACACAGGTCAGACAGAGAAGCTCCTGCACAAAGAAGTGTTCTTGCCTGGATTTGAGAGAGAGCTAACAAGAGTTCTTGCCCAAGGCCCTCAAGGTGTTGGTTTAAAATGCTATTAGCTAGGATTGGACAATAGGGAGATCAGGTCTATCCAAGCAATGCTAATACTAATAAGCTCAGTGTGGTATTGAGCAGACGACAGTTTCACTTTTATCCCAGTGTTGACACAATTACACTCATTATAGCAATATAATTAGGCACAAACTTATTTCCCTGCTTCATATTATACTCCATGTCTTTCTCTTCTTTCCTTTCCAGCCCCTTTTTATACTGTTTCTCCTTTTGGACAAGATCTTTGCTACTAGAATCAGATAAATAAGTTTCTTCTTGTTGTTGTTAGGTGCCATCAAGTTGATTCTGAGCTATACCAAACCTATCTATAACAGATTTGAACCCTTGTCTGATCTTGCAACATCTTTATAATCTCAACTCTGCTCAAACCCATTGTTCTAGTCACTGTGTCAACCCATCTACTTGAGGGTCTTCCTCTCCTTCACCCACAGCGATAGACTGGACCTTCATAATAACATGCCTGGAGGATGTGAAGTCTTCCTTACAACTTTTCATCAGGGTTTGTGAAAAGTATGCATTCTGATCCTTGCCTTTAAAGAGTACTGTAACTCTACTTCTTCCAAGACAAATTTTTTTGTTCTTTTGTCAGTTTATGGTATATTCCGTATTCTTTTCTAATACCACAGTTCTTTTTGGGTCTTCTTTTTTTCCAATTTTTTTATTATTATACTAGTGTATTTACAAAATTCAAATAAATTAGGGGAGCTCTGGTGGCCTAGTGGCAAGGAGCTGCAACTACAATACCAGAGGCGCATAGTTCGAATCCACCAGATGCTCTGCCGGGGAAGGAGGGGCAGTCTCCTCCTGGACCAGTCAGATCTGATTTAACGGTACACTCACACACACACACAAATTCAAATAAATTGTTTTTTCAAACCAGATTCTTCCAATTTCCCTCACCTCCCCTATCAAATTGTACAACCCCATGATTAATCCACCCTCAACACACACATCCTTATCCCTCTGCTTGGATCCTTGTACTCTACAAAACCTTATTCTACAATAATGGTTTTATACAATGTTTGTCCTTGTGGGATTAAGTCAGTTCCTTCAGCATAATGCTCTCCAGTTCCTCCCAAGTTAGGCAATAATTTACAAAATCATTGCTTCTGTATGCCACCTGTAGTATTGCTCCTGTAGTATTCCATTGGGTGAATGTATCATAATTTCTCAATCCATTCAGTTGTGGTTGGATATCTGGGCTGTTTCCATGTTCTTGAGATGGTGAGTAATGCTGCTATGAACACTGGTGTACAAGTCTCCATTTGTGCCTCAGTTCTCAATTTCTCAGTGTATATTCCATGCAGTGGAAAAGCTGGGTCATATGGAATTTCTATGTTCAGCTTTTTGAGAATGCACCAAACTGCCTTCTAGAGTGGTTGTATTATTTTACAATTCCACCAACAATGTATAAGAGTTTCTATCTCACCACATCCTCTCCAAAATATATTACTTGCCGTCCTGTTAAACTTTGCCACTATTACTGGAGTGAGATGGACTCTCATTGTGGTTTTTATTTCCATCTCCCATATGGTCAGTGATTTGGAACATTTCTTCACGTGTCTATTAGCCATTCTAATATCTTCCTTTGTGAAAATTCTTTCTATGTCTTTTGCCCGTTTTGCATTTGAGTTATCAATCTTTTTCTTGTGGAGGTCCAGGAGTATTCTGTAAATGTTCATTATGAAACTCTTGTCTGTGATGGTATTACCAAATATCTGTTCCCAGTCAGTAGGTTTTCTTTCACCCTGTTGGGAAAAGTCTTTGATGTACACAGGGATTTAATCTTTGGAAGTTCCCATTTACCAATTTTATTTAGGATTCTCTTTATACCATAGACTAAGCATTCTAAGCTTGATACCAGTTTGTCTATTATGAACTTTATGGTTTGAGGCTTTACTTCCAGGTCTCTGATCCACCTTGAGTTGATTTTTGTGTATAGTGTGAGATGTGGATTCTGTTTCAGCTTTCTGAAGGTGGAAGTCCAGTTTTGTCAGCACCACTGTTAAAGAGGTTGTTATTTTCTTATTTGATAGCTTTGATTTCCTTGTTGACTATCAAGTGACTATAGATAGCTGGGTCTAGTTCTGGATTTTCAATTCTGTTCCATTGGTCTGTGTGCCTGTCATTGGATCAGTAGCATGCTGTTTTGGTTATTACTGCTGTGTAGTAGGTCTTAAGGTCAGGGAGTACAATGCCTCCCACCTCATTTTTGTTTCTCAGAAGAGTTTTGCTTATTTAGGGTCTCTTTCCTCTCCAAATAATCATAACAATTTTCCTTTCAATCTCCTTGAAAAATGAATTTGGTATCTGCATTGGGATCGCATTGAACATGTAGATTGCTTTTGGTAGGATTGTCATTTCCAAGATATTGAGTCTTCCTTTCCAAGAACAGGGCACATTTTTCCATTCCTTTAGGTCTTTTATTGTGTCTTGCAGAAATGCTCTGTAGTTTTCTTTGTATGGGGCTTTTGTATCTCTAGTTAGGTTCACTCCTGAGTATCTCAATTTGTGATTAGATATTGTAAATGGTATTGCTTTCTTGATTCCTTCTCTGGGTTTTTTTACTGTAGAGGAATCCTACTGATTTTTGGATATTGATCTTATATCCTGCCATTTTACTAAATTCGCCTTCTAAATCTAACGATTTTTTTGTTTGTTGAGTCTTTGGGATTTTCTGTATGTGCTATCATATCATTTGCATATAGTGACAGTTTAACCATCCTTTTGCTGATCTGGATACCTTTTATTTTCTTTTTTTGTCATATTGCCTTAGCAAGCACTTCGAATACAATATTGAATAGAAGTGGTGACAGTGGGCATCCTTGTCTGGTTCCTGTTTGCAAGTTTTTGGGTCTTCTTTATTCATAGTCCAACTTAAACATGGCAAACAAATTCATACGATAAACAATTGATAAAACCACACCTGGGGTCAGGCACACCTTAATATTTAAAGCGACATCTCTTCTCTTCAGTACTTTAAAAAGGATGTGTGCTTAAACTCTTTGAACTCATCTCACTGCTCCTGACATTTCTCCTTTGCTTAAACTCATTCCTTTGGTTTGAAATTTCTTCCTTCTCACTTAGACCTGAAAGATTACTTGGGTTTCAAGATTCAACTCAGGTGTAATTTGATTTCCTTATCACATGACTTCACATGTAGTCTATCTTCACTAAATTCCACTTTGTGCCAAAATGATTACAATAATCTTATAAATCTGGGATTATTATTTTTAATTTACAAATGAAAACTAAGTTCAGAGATGACAAACACTTGGCAAGGTTACATGGAACTGGCAAAGCTGGGAATCAAGTAGACAAATGAAGTAGTGAATTAGAGTCTACACCACCAACAAGCACATGAAAATGCTCAGTAACCTTAGTTATTAGTGTAACTGCAAAACCTAAATGAGATGCTACTTCACACCAAGTAGGATAGCTATAATAAAAGACAAATAATAGCAAGGATTACTATTACTTAGAGGATTACTGTTACAGGGGATTTAGAGTAAATGGAGAATTAATCTATTGCTGGTAAGGATATAAAAATGGCATAACCACTCTGTAGACTATTTTGTCAGTTTCTCATAAAGTTAAATACAGGATTACTACATAATGGCTCATAATACCACTGAGCACATATGCAAGAATTGAAAATATATCCATATAAAAACTAGTATTTGAATATTCATAACAGGGCTATTCATAAAAGCAAAACATGGACACAAATCTATAAACAGATAAAATATAAAATATATATCTATATGTAAAAGGCTCTACTATACAGGCATAAACAGAAATGATGTGATATGATATGGGTGAACGTTGAAAAACATGCTGAGTGAAATATATTTGCTGTAACAGATGATCTATGGAATATGCAGTGTAAGTAAATTGGAATTGAGTTTTAAGCAATGAATAACAGATGCAAAGGTGACCAGATAAATGTCGGTCAATTACATCAGTTTTTCCTAAGATCCTTTTGTAATGCAAGATTGGAGAGCATAAACAGCGCTGCTGACCTGGTGAACCTGGCTGCCTGCAGAGAAGTTAAAAGCATAGAGAGCCTTCTGTCCTTTCTTTGTGCAGTGAGGTCCTGTCAAGAGAATCCTACAATTGTTAAATAAGGAGAACAAAGCTCAACTATCTCGTGTACTGCCAGGCATGAGAGAAAAATTAGATAGGAGTCAGCTGTATAAGTTCTGGCCACTAGGAAAACAGTCCAAGGATCTCTTCCCAGTCTCATTTATCTAAGCCAGCCTATCTGGCAGGCAGTGAAGGTAAAGGTTGATTTTCCTCCTCCATTCTTGTCTGAAAGGACAAAAGTGCTAGTGGATATGTCCTTTCTATAATTCAGCTGATGAAAGAATAATATTCTGATAGTGTAATGTGAATGCCCTCCAAAACCCTGCCTCCAATCCAACATTCTTTTCTTTGTCCCAGATGCAAATGCAAATAAATGGTAGTTTTAAAATTCCTATCCAGAAGGAATTTTAGAGGTGTAATTACATGTTCTGCAAACTGAAAGGTCAATGATTTGAGTCTACCAGCTTCTCCACAGGAGAAATATGCTAAATCTCCTACCATTATGATTTATAGCCCCAGAAATCTGATAATGGCCAATATGAGTCAGAATCAACAACGGGACAGCAGTCGGTGTTGATGGTGATTCATCTCCAGAAAACTCAGCCCTTCTGGCCTACACTCAATAAATAATACTCCCATAGTTCTTTCCATAATGTTTTTTTTTCAAAACATTACACAATTTTTTATTATTAAATGAGAAAATCTCATTTGTTACATCGTCACATTGCTAGTCAGAAATGCTGCAGTGATGAAGAAAAGTTAATGCTTTCAAATTGATTGCCAAGAATTTTAGTCCATCAACAAATTCTGTGAAAGAGTGTAATCGTTCAAATTCATCTTCACCTGTTGACAAACTTAATCATAATGTTTTTAAGATTCTAGGCTTTGTGCAAAGAAGTAGAAGAAAGAACAGAGGTACAAAACATGATATTATGTCAATTAACTGGGTTGTGCCATGAAACCATATACTAAAGCTTTAAACCAAAACATCAAATCCTATGAGGTGTTTGATTATAGATAATTAACTTCAGCATCACCTGTTTGTCACATTGCAGAGCCAATGGTGGATTCGAACTGTATGCATCTGAGTTGGAAACTTCTTATCATAAAACCACCAGAGATCCCACTGCTAGTGAACACTAATAAACTTTATTTACTACATATTTGTCTTTTTGTGTAAATGAAGTTGTATAATTTTTGTCTTTTTGAGATTGTCTTATACTAATCAGCAAAGGTCTTTCAGGGAGCTGTGGTGACATAGTTCATTGTGCTACTAATGCAAAAGTCTCCCTTTTCTGGTATTTCTAATCCTCTAACAGCTCCTGAAAAGAAAGATTAGAAAATTTTTCTACAATTTACAGCCTCAGAAACGCAGCCAGCTGTGAGTTGATTCCAACTTGACAGCAAAGAATAAATGTCTTAAAATTTCATTCACATTGTGGGTAACAAGTATCATGACTTTCTTTCTCCTACTTGCTGTATGATTTGGTTTAATTTTCCTCGGTTTCAGTTTGAACTTACATATGAGTAGTTGGTGGTCTGTTCCACAATCAGCTCCTCGCCTAGTTTTCACAGCTGATATTGAGTTTCTCCAGCAGTTTTTTCCGCAGATGTAATCAATCTGATTCCTATGCATACCATCAGGTGAAATCCATGTGTATAACCTGCGTTTATGTTTCTTATAAAACGTATTTGCAATAAATAAGTCATTGATTGTACAAAATTCAATCATTCTATCTCCAGCTTCATTTGTCACCAAGCCCATGTTTTCCAACTACTGATTCTTCTTCTCTGTTCCCAACTTTTGCATTTCAGTCACCCATTATTATCAATATACTTGCTGTATAGTTTTCCATGGTATGTATACACCTTATTTTGTTTATCCCTTTACCTATTAATGAATTATGAAAGTAAGAAAGTGGCGAGTCATAAAAAATGAGATGAATAGTATGAACATCGACATTCTAGGCATTAGTGAACTGAGTTGGACTGGCATAGGCTATTGTGAATCACAATCATATGATCTATTATAACAGCAATTAAAACTAAGGAAGAATTATGTTGCATTTATGGAAAAAGATAATTTAAAGATATATCCTAAAGTGCAATGCTGTGAATGATAGGATATAATCCATATTCATACTAGTATGGCCTAATAATATTACTATTATTCAAACATATACACTAACAACTAGAGCAAAGAACAGAATATTGAGGATTTTTATCATCTTTAGCAGTCTGAAAGTGACTAAACATTCTATAAAGATGAATTAATACTTATTGGTGACTCAAATGCAGAGCTGGAAACAATGAGGAATTATAAAGTATGGTCTCCATGACAGAAATGAAGCTGGACATCTAATGATTGAATTTGGTATGTTCGATGATTTATTCATCACAAAACGTTGTCACAAAGACAAACAAGAAAAGAAAGATCAAAATGGATATAAAAGAAACTCTGAAAATTGCCCTATAATGTCAAGAAGCTAAAACATAGCAGTGAAATTCTGAAATAAAGGAAATAAAAAATTTCAAAGGGCGACTCAAGAAGACAAAGTATTACTTGTGCGAAGAGTTGAAGCTGGAGAATAAAACATTTATTTGTTATTAACATTTCTAAAATTGAAAGAACTGAAAAATAAATTCAAATGCCAAGTTGTAATACTGAGAGATGCTATGGACAAAATCTTTAATGAACCAGGAAGCATCAAAAGAAAATGGAAGGAATACACAGAGTCACAAAAAAACCTCCTTTACATTAAACATTTCAGGAGGTATCATATGAATACGAGCCATTGGTGATGAAAGAGGTTTATGATTCACTGAAGGCAATAGCAAAAAATAAGTCCCCAGGAATCTATGAGATACCAATTGGTGTTTCAATTAACAGATGTAGTCCTGGATGTTCTCACCAGTTTAGGGCAGGGCATTTGGAAGACAGCTACTTGGAAGGCTGACTGGAAGAGATCAATATATTTATTCCATTTTCCAGAAAGATGATGTAAAATAATGTGTACCAACAATATCATTAATAATTATATGTAAGCAAAATATTGCTGAAGAACATCCAAAAACACCTAGAGCAGTAAATTTACCGAGAACTTCCAGAAGTTCAAGCTGAGTTTAGAAGAAGCTGTGACACCAGGATTGTCAGTGCTAATGTCAGATGTATTCTGGCTGAAAGCACAATATCTGAAGAACGTCTGTCTATTTTTGCTTTACTGACTATGTAAAAACATTGGACTTTGTGGATCATGACAAACTGCCTAGCATTGAGAAAAATGGGAATCCAGGAACACTTAATTGTGCTTCTACAAAGCCTATATATTCTGCGGACTGCCAAAAGAACAAATATGTCTTGGAAAAAGGGTAATCAGAGGGAGCCTAGGAGACAAAGACGATAAAACTTCATCTCACATCCTTTGGACATGTTGCTAGAAGAGGTTATTCCTTGGAGAACGGCATCACACTTGTAAAAGTGAAGAGACAACAAAAGAGAGAAAGACCCCCCCCCCCCAATCAGGTGGATTGACCAACACTGACTGAAGCTACAACCCTAACAGTAACTGCTGCAATGGGCTTGAGTGTGTCAGAGTTTATGAAGATGGTACAGGATAAGACAAGGTTCTGATCTGTTGTTCATAGGGTTGCTATGAGTAGTAATTGACTTGGCAGCACCTAACAACAAGAATATACCTAGATCAAGAAGCTGTTGTTTTAAAATAGCAAGAAAACACTACATGGTTTTAAATCTGGACAGGTATACATCAGAGTTGTACCCTTTCTCGATACCTTTCAATCTCTATGTTGAACAAATAACTTGAGAAGTTGGACTCTATGAAGAAGAATGTGGTATCAGGATTGGAGGAAGTTTCAGCAGCAGTCTATATATTATGCAGATGACACAGCCTTGATTGAAGCAAGTAAAGACATAAAGCAGTTATTGAAAACGATCAAAGAATACTGTCTTCAATATGGGTTATATCTCAATAACAAGAAAACAAAATTCTCACTGTTGGATCAAAAGGCAACAGTATGTTGTTATCATCAATTGTTACAAATGATAGAGAGAAAAATTAAACTTGTCAATAATTTCATTTTTACTTGGATCCACATTCAACACTCATAATAGCAACAGTAAATCAATCAAAAAACATGTTGCACTGAGAAAAATCTGCTTTCAAGGACCTCTGCAACAATTAGAAACAAAGCCAATTTAAAGACTAAAGTGAACTTACTCTAAGGCATGGTGTTTTTAGTTGTTTCTTGTGTATCTGAAAGTCACAGAATGAATAAGCATGACCAAAAAATAATCCACATCATTGAACTGTGGTGTTGGAGAAGGGTACTGAATATCTCATGGACTTTGAAAAGGACAAACAAGTTTGTCTTGGCAGAAGTACAACTACAGTGCTGCTTGGAGTTAAGGATGGTGAAATTCCACCTCACACACTTTGAGTGTGTTATCAGGAGGAGTCAGTCCTGGGAAAAGGATAATATGCTAGGAAAGATAGAATGTCTTTGAAAGAAAGGAACACTCTCAACAAAATGTGTTGACACAGTGACTGCCACAATGGGCTGCAACATATTGGAGCTTGTGAAGATGGAGCAATATAGGGTAAGATTAAAAGCTCTTGATCATAGGGTCATTACAAATGGAGATAGACTTGATGGTACTAGTAACAAGTACAACTACTCCATTTTCAATTTGTTTTGTCTATAGGGTGAAGCTTAGATACTGTCTCATTTTCTACATAGAATTTCTGCAAAGGAATGAAGACACTATTTGTCATTTTGTTCTTTTTGATGATGACTAGAGATCAGTCAGCAATTTTGGACCATGAAGTGAAAATTATATGTTGAGGATCATGGTCCCACAGTATAAAGGGAATTTTGTTCTCTGATGATCGAAGAATTATATCATCTTTCACCTTTAAAAACATAGCAACTTTTATCTACGTATATGTCTATATATTTGTTGTTTATGTATTATGACAAACCAAATCTTCTACTTTTATGTTACCCTTGTGCCTTCTAACGGGTCTTTCTATTCTAGATAAAGTGCAATCAAATCTATCCTTTAAGTTATCCCAAAGTAGTCTTTCTAAAATGCAACTTAAATTGGCTAGTCTTTTCCTAAAGTCTTCCTCCTGTAAGGTATAATCCAGATTCATTTGCATTGATTATGAAGGTCCTTCATTATTTGACACCAGCATTTTCTTTAGCTTTATTCATGCTACCCTGCCCTCAATACAATCAATGCCAACAATTCAAGGTCACCGAGACTACTCTGCATATATCACTGTGTACATTGCCTCTGGCTAGGATGTTCTCTGTGTGCAAAATGTGCTTATCTCCTTCCCTGCCAATCTAACTAAAATTCTCCTTTACGATTCATTAGATGCCACCTACTCTATGAGGCCTTTCCAAACTTTTAGCACTATGTTTATGATTAATAATAAGATAAACACTCTGCCATCTAGTTTATTTCACCTCTTACTAGTGACTTTCCATTGGGTTTCTGGGATTGTAACTTTTACCAGAAAAAGCTGCCCATCATTCTTTCAAGGAGCAGCTGTTGGGTTTGAACCAACCAACTCACAATCTTTTCCTTTAGGAAATCACAAGTAAGAAGCAGTGTAGGGAAATGCTGAGATCCAGACCTTAATAAATACATTTTCTTTGATAATGAAATAAGCATTATTTAAGGTGGAGAGTGGAGAGTATGCAGAGAGAGGAGACGTGGTGGGCAGCCTAGTTTCAGAGTAACTAGACAGTAGAGGATGAAATGTCTTGCATACACCATCTGTGTGCTGTGTACAGCAAGAGCTAGAATTAACACTGGAAGCAACCCACAGCTCTCCATATGTACTATTACGGAGACAATTGATTTTCTCAGTGACTATTAAATTGGAATAAAATATCTGATCATGATTATCTTGATTCTTCTCTTTCCTTCTCAACAATTCCAGGGAAAGAGATAGACATAGACGAGGAAACAGTAAATGCCTGTTTTGCTCAGCCATCTAGAAATAGGGAGGAGTGAGAACAAGGTTAATTTTGGAAATGACAATTATACGGAAGTTGCTAAACCACTGTTTTTCTCGAACCACAACACAAGGCCCAGAACCCATATCTATGGGGTAAAAGATTACCTCAGGAGGTATGTTAGATTTAAACACTGCACTTTCCAGAACTGATCCTTGATCTCCTTCTGGATAGAACCTCTAAGTCCTTAGAACCTCCTGTGTGAGAAAAGTATTTATGATGAATGCTGGGGCCACGTAGAATCAATTTAAGCTCTGGAGTGGCTGGAGATTATGTAGAGCATCCACGTAGGAACTCCTTACCTACATGACCTATTCTCAGTGTAAACTCTGGACCCTGAGGCTGAGGATAATTTGTGTGTCACATATTGATACTAGAAGAGGAATGTGTTGTTTGCAACTGGCAGAGTTAAAATCTGATATTTCTTTGTCTCTGCTGTCTGTTCTTTTTATCTTCACTGATTTAATCTGTGTGCTCTCATTGTAATAAACTAGAACCCTGAGTAAAATCACATTTCTTGAACTCTGTGAGTCCTTCTAGTCAATTTGGAACCTAAAGGCAATCTTCGGGGATCCCAACCACAAAGCTGCTCTAAAAGTAGCACCCATCAAATGAACCTCCTCCAAATAACCTCAGGTTATGAAATAAATTCTGTTTTCCTTCCTTCCTTCAAATTTCCTGATCCTTTATTCCTGAAAATTCAGAGATGAACATCTTCTAGGCCAAGGTCAGTTTTAATCAAGCAACCAGAGTGGCAATGCTTTAACCAGCAGCCAAGGAGGCCCCTAATCTCAGCCTCCAGCTACTATTATGAGACCTCAGCAGATGGATTCCCTCCATTTCACCCAGATTTTTCAGTGGGTTTCTACTGACAGTTAAATACCTTTTTGTAATTAAAGCCAAATTTTAAGCACCAGTCAGTGGTTAAAGCCCAGGTTGTGTTCCTGGTTTTTGCTATTCTTATTTCCCTACAACTATATCCCATTTCTCATGTTCCCAAGGACTCAATGACTGAACACATATATTTCAAGACTGAACATGTATTGGCTACCCCAGATGCTGGCTCAAATCCAATGTATTTCTTGAACTTCAGGCCAATGACAGGATTGAATTGAAGCCAATTTCCTCTTCTGAAACATCATATCTCAGACAAAACCTTTGAGAAGGCAATTTTTGTCTTCTTTTCCTTGTCTCTACTTTGTTATTATCGTTGTGAGGTACCATTGAGTTGATTCTAATTCATAACTACCCTATGAACCACAGAACAAAACACTGTCCTCTATTTCACAATCATGGCCACGTTTGGGTCCATTGTTGCAATCACTGGGTCAATTCAACTTATTGAGATTCTTCTGCTTTTCAAAGACCTTCTGCTTAACTTTTCCAGGGAGTGGTCCTTTCCAATAGTATGTGAGACCATCTTTGGAATCATGTTATTATGTTGGACAATGAAATATGTGAGACTATCCTTGGAACTCTGTTACCACATTCGAGTGCTTCTTCCAACATTGATTTGTTTATTCTTCTTGCAGTCTAAATTATATTTCATATTCTTTGCCAAAAACATTGTTCAATGACATATTCTTATTCATTGTTCAGCTTTCATATGCATGTGAAACAATTTAAAACATCATGACTTGAGTCAGTCACATCTTAATCCTCAAAATGACATCTTTGTTTTTTAACATTTTAAAGAGCCCTTTTGCAATAGCTTTGCCCAATGAATTATGTTGTTATATTTTTTGAGTACCACTTCTGTGGTTGTTGATTGTAGTTCCAATTAAGTGAAATCTTTGACAACTTCGATCTTTTCTCTATTTATCATAATGTGGCTTATTGATCCAGTTGTGCGGATGTTTATTTTTTCTTTAGGTTGAGTTTTAGCCTACACTGAAAGCTATAGTTTTTGTTCTTAATTAATATTATAAATCCTTTTCACTTTTATTAAACAAAGTTGTATAATCTGCTTTTTAGACTTTTTCTAGTTCATTGAGTAGAATTTATAGAAAAGATTGATTTATCCATTCAATGCTTCATGCACATTTTCTTTTATGCCATTAATTACAGTCCCCATATTTAAAGGGAACTCTGATGGCTTAGTAGTAAGGAGTTGCACCACCAACCCAAAGGTACATGATGTGAATCCATCAGCTACTCAACATGAGAAAAATGGGTAATCTATTCCCATGTGATTTACTGCCTCAGAAATCTCGCTAAAGAGTCAGCTATGGTTTGGGTACAATGCAAAGTTAAGCTCCGCATGAGCACAATTAAGTGCTCTGGGATTCCCATTCTTCTCAGTATCAGCGACAACGTATTATGATTCACACAGTCAAATGCCTTTGCATAATCAATAAAGCTTAAATAGACATTTTTTTGTCCTGGTATTCTTTCCTTTTGGCCAGGATCCATCTGACATCAGCAGTGATATCCATGGTGCCACGGCCTCTTCTAAACCCTGCTTGAATTTCTGGTAGTTCTCTATCTATGTACTGTTCAAGCCATTTGTGTACGATCTCCAACAGTTCTTGTTTACAATAATGAATTTAGATAATAATTCTTTTGTGGCTTATTCATTTTATTCAGAAAAATGTTCAGATTCATCTTTGTTACACAATTTTTTTTTAAAAAAATCTTCATTCTTTTGCATTGGGTGCATGTACTGTAATTTGCTTATTCATTTTTATGTTGATGAGCACATGGGTTATTTATATCTCTTTGATGTTGTAAATAATGCTGCAGTGAACATAACTGTTCATATGATCTCTTCACATCCCAATTGTTTAGAGTATATAGCTGGTACTGAGATTGTTGGATTAAATAGTATTTTATTTCCAATGTTTTAGGAAGTGCCATACTGTTTTCAACAGTGGTTAACACTATTTTACAGTCTGACCAGCATTATTATAGGTTGGAATCTTCCTCCAATCTTGATGCCAAATTCTTCTTAATATAGCCCAGTGTCTCAGATTAATTTTTCAGCACACAGATTGAATAAATGTGATGAAAGGACAGAACTGCCTTTACTAGACAAAGAGAATTTGTCTTTGTCACAGGGAAACTTAAAATTTGGGGACATTTTATGAAGTATATGAATTTTAACCTCAAAAGACCACTTATTTCAGTAATATTAGGTGTCCTTTGTCCTTCCCAAACTACTCAACTACAACCTATCTTTCAGATCTCAAATTATGTGTTATTTCCTCAGGGGAAACTTTCAATTCTTAAGTCTAGGTGAGGCACCTGGTCAACATACACATGATCTTTTCATCCACAACAGTTCAGCTAAATTTGTAAGGATAGAATAATTTTTAATTATGGTGTCTTTGTCTGTCTGCCTTGTAGACCATCAGCTCCACATTTCTACTCACCATGTACCCAAGTGCAATGTATGGCATATAGTAGGATGCTCAATACATACTTTTTTTCCATTTAGTGAATATTTAATGATATTGTTAGGTGGTGTGCTCTTCCAATGCATTATCTATCTGCACTTTTAGTGCTAATATTCTGAGTTTCACTTTGGTGTTTTTGTATTGCTTCTAATTTTCCATTTGTTTTATGCATTCGGTCTCGCATAACTTTTTTCTTTTTTTATTAATTTTAATGAAAGTTTACAGAGACTTTAGATTTCCATTCATTTATTGTTGCACTTTTCTCCCTGCCCAACTTCCCCCCGCCCCCAGTTCTCTCTTCTCTTTGAAAAGTAAAAGAAAAATTCTTTCAGTATTATGCAATCCCTCTTCCCAAGTCCACTCCACTATGCAGCCTTTGTTCTGGACTCCTGTCATAACAATACTACCTAATCATATATCTCTTTTGAGCAGTTCTCTCCCTCATCTCTTTCAATGCAGTATATGTAATTTATCCCATCTTTCTCAGTCTCCTCTCAATACATATTCTTAAGTTGAGTACATAATATTCTTAAGCTTAGTACATAATGTATGCACTATGTCAGATTCAATTAATATTTTAAAAATTATTAAAAGTCACTTCTATACATTTATCCTCAATTTTCAGAGTTTGTTGTTGCTGTAATTATTTATTTATTTTTATTAATTTTAATAAACATTTACAGAGGTTTTGGATTTCCATTTATTCATTGGCGCTCTTTTCTCCCTGCCCACCCCTCCCCACCAGTTCGCTCCCCTCTCTGAAAAGAAAAAGAAAAAAAATTCCATTATTGGTATACAATTCCCCCATCCCTTCCTCCCCACTTCCCATCCCGAGTACACTTCTCTATTCAACCTTAATTCTGGATTCCTGTGCTAACCATAATCCATAATAGTCAATCATATATCTCCTCTAATCTGTTCTTTCCCTCATCTGTTTCAATACAGTATACATAATTTATCCAGTTTTTTTCTGTCTTACCCCAACCCGGATGTCAGATCCATTCTACAAAGGTGGCACCATGCCGTATTTGTCCCTTTGTGACTGACATATTTCACTCGTTGCTGTTGTAATTTGGCCAACTGTTTGAAAAAAAAAACTAATTAAGGAAGCATTAATTTGTTGTCAAATGTTATGGATCGAATTGTGTCCTCTGAAAATGGGTGTTAAATATCCTAAACTCTAAAGAGATGAACTGCGGGAGAAAGTGGATAATCTCCTCCAGTGCAATAAACTGCCTCCAAAAACCCACTGGAGGGTCAGTTATGGATTGGTTCCAACTCTACAATACACAACAACAAAGAGATGAAGATCCTGGATGAGATGGATTGACACAGTTACTGTGGTAATGAGGTTAGGTATGTTAGAGATAGTGAGTTTAGATCAGGATAGAGTAAAATTCAGAGCTGTGGTTCACAGAGTTACTATGAGTCATAGTCAACTCAATGGCACATAACAATAACAACAACATGAGCATGACAGAAATCATATGAATGGTGCAAGATAGGACATTCTTCAGATCTGTTGTTCTTAGGGTTACTATGAGTCATAGTTTGTTTCATGACACCTAACAAAAACATGAGTCAGAATCCACTTGACAGTAGTGAATTTTCGTTTTTTTACTACAAAATATAATGGCCCATTTCCTTATCAGTATATTTAAATGAACATTTCTTTTTGCAAACCATCAAGCAATAATACACATCATAGAACAACATCACAGGATCAACTTAAATAAAATAAAATAAAATGAGGTTTATTGGGGGATAGAGATAGTTCAGATAAGAAAACATCCATTTCTGCAAAATGGACGAGAATGACTTCTCCCTGGACCAAGGGAAAGGGTACATTCTTATACTGCTAGAGGGGTACCTGAAGTTGAACAAAATTCATAATTGACTGAAAGACCATGAGGAGAGTTAAAAATAGACTGTCTAAAACTAAGAATTTGGCAGTAATAAGTTCATAATACATAAGTGGAATTATATGATTGGCCATAGATACATACCATTCAGTTTATTACAGTTTTTCTGGTAGCCTATTAGTAAAAGTGCTTCTTCATTCATGTCTGTCTGTGGAGGTCCATTGTATCTCAAGACCTTAAAACGTGAACTATTGCATCTTGCAACTGCTTGTTTATAATGAAAAAGACACTTTAGGTGTAGATTAATATCCTTTGCCTGCGAGTCCTCAGAGAAAAAGTTTGTCCTCCTTAAATAGCCAGGTCAGCCATCAAGTTTAAAGGGACTGTTATTTGAAAATGAAATATTTAAAAATCCAATGTGAATTCCAGATTCATGTGAAGACTTTAGAACAGAGTCAGGGCTCCACTTTTAGACGTCTCTATTTCCACACAAACCATAAGCTCTGGTTTTAGACTCTTTATACATTTATTCCATAATTTGTTTAGATATTTCTGCCTCAATAGAGAACAACTCAATTCACTGTTGTCTAGTCTAAACATACTCATAAGGAGCAGCTGGTGAATTCCAACCATGAGTCTCTCAGTTAGAGGCACAACTCCCTACCCACCATATTTATCAGATCCATATTTATTCTCATTTCAAAAAGATGATCCAACAAAGTGTAAATTATCTAACAATACAACTGGGCCAATTGGCAACATCATGATAGATGGAGAAGATACTGATGTTGTTAACAATTACAGCTTGCTTGGCTCTACAATCAACAGTCTTGGCACCAGCAGTCAGGAGGAAGTCAAAAGACAAATTGTACGGGGAAAATCTGCTGTCAGGGTCATCTCTAGAGTACTGAGAAGCAATAGTGTCAGTCTAGAGGCTAAGGTGAGCCAAATCCAGGCCATGGTCTTTGCAATTACTTGCTATGTATCAGAGAGCTGGAAAATGACTAAGGATGACAGAAGAGGAGTTTTGAACATACCATGGACCACCAAGAAAACAAATAGGTCTGTCTTGGGGAGGGTGAAACAAAGTTTCTCCTTGGAGGCTAGGATTTTGAAGTTCCATCTTACATACTTTATGCACGTGGCCAGAACGGACAGGTCCTTAGAGAAGGACATCATGCTCAGAAGGCTGGAGAAACAGCTCAGAAGAAGACCTGGATGAGATGGATTGATACAGTAACTGGGTTAATGGAGGTTGGTGTGTCAGAATCAGCAGACTGGCTCAGGACAGGGCAGGTTTCAGTGCTGTGTTACATCAGATTGCTATGAGTTGCAGGCAACTTGATGGCACATAACAATAACAACATCACTAATATCACACACAAACAAAATCCTGCTGAAGATTATCCAAAAACAAATGGAACAATATATTGACAGAGAACTGCCAGAAGTACAAGCTGGATTTAGAAGAGGCCATGGCATTAGGGACATCTCAACCAATGTCAGATGAATCTTGACTGAAAGTAGAGAGTACCAAAGAAATGCATATCTGTGTTTCATTGACCAAACAAAGGCATTTAAGTTTGTGAATTTTAACAAATTTTAGCTAACATTGAAGGAAATGAAAATCCCAGAATACCTTATGTGTTAATGTGAAACCTTGTACCAGGAAGCAGTCATCAGAGCAAAGCGAGGCACTGCATGGTTCAAAATAAAGAAAGGACTGTGTCAGGGATGCATCCTTTCTCCATATCTTCTCATCGTATATGTGATACAGATAATTCAGGAGACTAGACTTTATGAGGAGAAACGTGGCATCAGGATTGGCGGAAGACTCATCGACAGCCTTCATTATGCAGATGACACAACTTTACTTGCTGAAGCTGAATAGAACCTGAAAAGTTTGCTCCAGAAAGTCAAGGACTGCAGTCTTCCATATAAATTGAAGCTCAACAGCAAGAAAGCAAAGATTCTCACCACTGGGTCAATTGGCAGCCCTATGATAGATGAAGAAGAGATCGATTCCATAATAAACATCCTTGGCACCAGCAGTCAGGAAATCAGAAGATGAATTGCATTAGGAAAATCTGCTGCCAGGGACCTCTTAAGAGTGCTGAAGTGCAACAGTGTCAGTCTATAGACTAAGATGTGCCTGATCCAGGCCATAGTCTTCAATTATTTGCTACTCATCAGATGGCACTTAACAACAATAACAGTGACAACATAGAGCTATGTTGGCCTAATGGATATGAAGTTATGCTACCGAGCCAAAGGTGGGTGATTTTTCTTTTCTTTTCTTTTTTTTTTTTTTTACAAAGGAGGGAGCTTTTACTCAGAACAGGGGAAGAACAAGGTGGTCATCAGCAGACTACAGAGGCTGCCAGGCCCTCAGGCACCCCCTCCCGCCTCGGGGTGCTCTGCCGCAGGTGCTTGTCGAAGGTGGCGCTCAGGCCGAAGGGCACGCAGCAGTGGGGGCACTGGAAGAAGGTGCCATCGGGCTCCAGGCCGTGCATGCGGCGGTGGCGGTTGAGCTTGATGCTCTGCGCGCAGGAGTAGGAGCAGAACTCGCAGGTGTACGGCCGCAAGCGCTGGTGCACAGCGCTTTGCTTGTGTTGCTGGTGTTGGCAAAGTGCTTCCCGCAAAACTCACAGCTGACCCCGGACCTGCGGCTCTTGCTCCCCAACTTCTGCAGCTTCTTAGAGCCTTCAGGCCCTTTGGAGGGCAAGGTTGGTTGTTCTTTGGTGGCAGCACCCCCACCAGGCGCCCCGGGCTGCTGCATCTGGGCTATGGCTGTGGGGGTGGCATTGACTCCAGCAGCGCCTTTCACGACATTGCACTGGAGGGTGCTGGCCAGGGCAGTGGTGTGGACAGCTGGCTGCTGGCCAGCATCAGCAGTTTGGGCAGTGGCTACAGCATGGGCAGTGTCTTGGGCGGCCAGCTTAGGGTTGTTGAGGAGGCCTGCTCCTGGCCAGCGTTGGCAGCGCGGGCAGAGGTTCGAGCAGTGGTTTGGTCAGCTGGCTCTAGACTTGCCGCAGAGGCCTGCTCCTGGACATCGTCAGCGGTACAGGGGCTCTAAGGCTGCTGCTACCGGTGGGTCTTCTTGTGGTGGTTGAGTTTGCTGCTCTGGGCGCAGGAGTAGGAGCACTGGTCACAGATGTTGGGCCGCTCGCCCGTGTGGGAGTGCATGTGCACCCTGAAGTTGCTGAAGGAGCTGAGGGTCTTCTTGCACAAAGAGCAGGTGGGGCTGCCCTGGCCACTCACACGGGAGCCTTTGGACACAGCCCCTGGCCGCACAGCAGAGGACATGGCCACAAGCCCAGAGCCAGCCGCCCAAACCACTGTACCAAGTGGTACAGTACTGGTCTGTGCATTGCTGTACAGAGGTAACTCGTGCTCGCCGTTATGCCAAACACTGTTACACTGATGTGCCAAATGCGATTAATAGTTACCCGTGGTGGACAGTGTTTGGTGCAGCTTCCCGATTAAAAGAAGTTTGGAAGCAGTAGTGGCATCCACTTCCGAAATGGCTTGCCTCCAGACACTCTATGAACATGGAGAAACGAAGAAAGTTATACAAGTATTCAGGTATTTTGTTAATAGGGTTGCTATGAGTTGTCTATGACTCGACAACACTTAACAACAACAACAACAATCAGAATGCTGGATTATGACTAAGAGTGATGAAAGAATTGATGCCTTTGAGTTGTGGTGCTAGAGAAGAGTATTGAAAATACCATACACTGTCAAGAGAACAAACAGGTATGTCCTGAAGAGGGTGAAGTCAAGTTGCTCCTTGGAGACAAGGATTTTGAAGCTCTGGTTGCCGTACTTTGGACATATTGCCAAGAAGGACCAGTCTTTGGAGAAGGACACCATGCTTGGAAGGGTGAAGGGAAAGCACAAGAGAGTAAGACCCAGGATGAGATAGATTGACACAATGACTGGAATTATAGGAGTAGGTGTGTTGGAGACAGTGAGACTGGCTCAGGATAGGGCAGAGTTTAGAGCTGTGGTGCATATATATGGTTGCTGAGTCACAGTCAACTCTATGGAACATAACAACAGATAGATAGATAGATAGATAGATAGATAGATAGATAGATAGATAGATAGATAGATGATAGATAGATAGATAGATAGATGATAGATAGATAGATAGATAGATAGATAGATAGATAGATAGATAGAGATAGGACAGGGAGAGAGACATTGAGTTAACTTAAGGAAATGGTTCATGTACTTACAGAATCTTTGTAGACTGACAGCTAAAGAATCCAAGACTTTACTTCCTGAGAGGTAACTGGCAGAGGCAATTTGTTCTGGCATAACGCTCACTCAGGTTCTGGCTTTAAGACACATTTGATCACAACACCAACAGCAGGTCCTGCTGCTGGATTATCTCAGATCTTCAATTAGTCAAACAAAGCCCCTTCACCTCATCAACAGACTGATCAGGTAATTTCCTGCCTCACACCCAGTATATTTTAGGCACCAAGGGTAAGTGTGATCACCCCAATCCTGGAGACTGTCAGACTAGGTAGTACACTAATGTCCTTTGGCATACTTATCTTTCTATGCACCTCAGATCTTATTACTCATTAATCCCAGCATTGGCTATCCGATGATCTCCTTAGTTTTACCTGTCCTGGTAATCTTGCCACGTCTCAAGCCTGTCTCAAGTCTTGGAGGGCACTGTTTGACTCTAAACAGGACCATGGGTACCAAGCCATCTACCCCCTTCCTAGACATTCCGCTTGGCTGCCAACTTGCTCGATACCCCTTCTAGGTAGAGGTATTCAGTCTAAATTTAACCCCACTATCTCATTTGCTCGCTTTCCCCAGCTTGCCTTATTTAGCTCACAGTCATCAACAAATAAGATACCTTCCAGGTCAAGATTGGCAACTAGATTTCACACATATGTCCCCTGTAAAGAAAAAAGAAGCTACTCCTAATAGTAATAGACACCTTTATTGGCTGGATTTAAGCCTTTCAGATGTCTCCTCAAAAGGCCACTGATACCATTCATATTCTTCTAAACAAAGCCATCCACTACACTCAACCTATTTGAATTCATATATGGAAGACTCTTCCACCTTCTTGTCCTCTGAGTTATCCTCCAGGAAACTATATATATCCCTAATCTGTAACTTCTCGTGACCCACATTGATCTAACCCTTCCACAACCTTATTTGTCCTTAACATTTTCACCCATACAAACAGGTGACAAACTATACCTCTACACAGGCTCCCAAAGCTCCTGTCTACAACCTATTTAGAAAGGCCCATATTCTGTCCTATTCACCAACCCAGATTCTGTCCCACAACAGGAATTTCCAGGAATGTGGTGTATATTTAAAAATTTTTCCACTACCACTTAGGCCCTAACTTGCACTGTCTTAGTTCCCTCTTTCTCTGAAGGCTTTGAATTTTCTAATTCTGGATGGGTGTGTCAGAGGCAATGCGATTGGCACAGGATAGAGCAGCATTTAGGGCTGTTGTACATAGGGTCACCATGAGTCGCAAACGACTCGACGGCACATAACAACAACAACAACAACAAGGAAGGCAATGTATTTATAACTGTTCATGCTAATAACACTATATCATGGCATGGAGGAGGAATAGTGGAACTGTATCGACTGCTTTTCCGGGTAACAATGGTCTGTGCATTGCTGTACAGAGGTAACTCATGGTTGCTGTGATGCTGAAGACTGTGACAGTGATGTGCCAGTCGTGGTAATGGGTACCCATGGTGGACAGTGTTGGCTGGAGCTTCCCGACTAAATCAAGCCTGGAAGCAGGAGCAGCATCCACTTCTGAAATGGCTTGCCTCTGGAAACTCTATGTACGAACAGTGCTCAGGCCGTTCGTTCATAGGGTCGCTATGAGTCGTCTACGACTCGACTGTATCAAACAACAACAACTTGAGAGGGATTGGTGAGCATTATGCTAAGTGAACTAACTCAGTCCCATAAGGACAGATACTGTATAAGACCATTCTTTCAGAAATAGAAAGATAACTAGTAAAACATGTATGAAAATCCAAGGGAGGGAGGGGAGGCACAAAGGGGTGAGGATCGGGGCCTGTAATCGTAGGGTTGCACAATCTTATGATTGGAAGGAGGAATGAGTAAAGAAGTGGGAAAAATCCAGTGTGAAATATAATGTATACAACTTTGTAAGTAAACCAGCATAAAATAAAAATTATAGGTAAAAAATTTTTTTAAGTCTCACTGTCAGCCAAAAGCAACATGAGACTTCAGTAGTCCACTTCCCTATAAGGAGAAAGGCTGGGATGAGAGATCTGGAAACTTGACCTTTTCTGCTTAGCCACAAACCATCCTCTCCTCCATTGTATCTAGCAACTAGAACACATCATCCTCCTCTGCCTTATACCTAGCAACAAGAATTCAATTCTAGGAGCTGTTAACATTCAAAAAATTATGCCCCAGCCTGCACATCCCACACAAAGCTCCCCTTTATAAACTTTTCATTCATACTGTTCTGGTATGCTGACATCCTGAACATCCTGCACTGGTGGAGGTCAGCCAACTGCTTGTACCTTGACTGAGTAGTCTCAAGTCTATCGACTTGCTATTGCTTTTACAATAAGATTTCAACTACCTATCATGAAGTTTAAGGTTTTGTATGATCCATTTCTATCTATTCAATTTCATGTTAAATAACTTACTTCATCCTTCTTCCCTTTCCTGCTCTTTAGCTATGCCATGGCCTTCCCTAACCCAGGGATTTTGCATCTGCTGTTCTTTCCTTTGCCTCACTCCATAGTAAGCACCTCTTCATTTACTCTCTCTCTTCCAAGAGGTCTCAAAAGATACTCTACTACCTCTCATTATTCTCCACCTCTGTGCCCTGTTCATTACTTTCATAATACCCACTATCCTCCACTCATTGTCATCTAAACAAATGAACCCATAACTGAACCTCCAGGGATTTCGGAGGCTGTAACTACGTGGGAAGAGATTGTTCATCTTTCTCCTGTGAAACCACTCATGGGTTTGAACACCAGATAGGCATGGCCTTTGGATTAGCAACACAACTCCTTATACACTGCTGTGCTGTCAAGTCTCTTGTGACTCATAGCGACCCTATGTACAAGAGCCCTAAACCCTGCTCTATCCTGTGCCAACCTCACTGTCTCTGATTCACCTACTCCCATGACCCCAATCACTGAACTGATCCATCTCATCGAGGGTCTTGCCCTCTTGTGCTGTCCCTCCACCCTCTCAAACATGTCTTGCAAATTTCGTGCCATAGCCTAAAGAGCTTATCCAGAACTACATCTGTTTCCTGAAACATGTTAGCTGATATTCCATGAATTATTGTGATCTTATTTTTTGCCAAAGCTTTCAGTACAACTTCCCTGTCTTCCTTAATTTTGATCATTTGAAATGATCAAAATAATTATTTGATCATTTCAAATCCTAAAGTGGATCCATATTGACCAATTCTTTTTGGAACAGTGACCTGTATATTCATTTCATCTGCTTTTTAGGCTTCTTACATCATTCAGGATTTTGCCCATAGTATCCTTCAGCATTATAAATCAAGGGTTGAATTTGTTCTTCCTTTCTTTCAACTTGAGAAACTCCAAGTATGTTTTTCCTTTCTGGTTTTCTAACTCTCTTTGCATATTTCATTAAAATACTTTATCTTCTCCAGTTGTCCTTTGACACCTGTTCATCTCTTTTACTAAAGCATTTCTTACCTTTGTTTTGGCCTCCTCAGGTTCTAGTGCAATTTCAAGTCTTTTCTAACATCCATTTTAATCTTTTCTTTCTCCTTTGTCTTTGTAATAAGCCCTTTGCTTTTCAAGCTCCAATATACTTTGGGTGAGTGTATACTTCCAATTACTGTAGGCCTTCCTTAACAATCAAAGTTATTCTTCTCCTTGAGTATTTCAGAGTACTCAAGTTCTCCAGCTTAAGGTAAAAAAAATATTATCTTTTTTTAACAAAGCTGAAAATATCTTTATTGAGCTTCATAAGATTGTGTAATCCCCCCCCCATTAGATTACCTACTTTATTGAATAAAGAAATTCAAAGAGGAATCTGGGAATTTTTTTTAGCCACTAAAATGTTAATATTCTTCTTTATGTGTGAAGTAATAACATAGAAGAAATATTATAGAATTTTATCTTGAAATTTTACCCATGGTGGACAGTGTTGGCTGGAGCTTCCTGACTAAAACAAGCCTGGAAGCAGGAGCATCATCCACTTCCGAAACGGCTTGCCTCCGGAAACTCTATGTAAGAACAGTGCTCAGGCCTTTCATTCTTAGGGTCGCTATGAGTCCTCTATGACTCGACGCACCTAACAACAACTTGAAATTAGATAACAGATTATCAACACTAGTTTAACTATGATTGTTTTCCAGTCTCTCTCTGGATAACTTCATTCACCCTCTTTGTGCTGAGCTACTGTTTAAAGGTAAAGGATATAAAGGCTCACAGTTCCTTTTCTTTAAACCAAATCTCTCCTTTGCGTTCTAGGTCACTGGAGTCATGTCACTTTAAGTGAGTGTCCTGCAGGCTCTTCAAACTCAACAGGTGCAAACTGGTTGTATTGTTTCTACCCCAAGCCTCTGCATTTCATTTCTTGGTAGAATGTCCCTTCCAGCCATCCATATGGTCCTGCATGTTAAATTAGCCAACAACGAAGTCCTCTAAGTTAAAGCTCATCTGGATCTTTTGAATCTGTAACCATTTTTCCTTCTTACTCTTTCCGTATCAGTTTTTTCTTTTTCCAATATCCCCTTTTTGGTCCATGTACATGTTTTGCATGAGTACAATTAAGTGCTCTAAAGTTCTTATTATTCTCACTCTTATCCATTACTTGTTATGATATCTATAGTTGAATGCTTTTACATAGTAAAAAACAAAAAATACAATTAAATATCTTACTGATACTCTCTACTTTCAACTAAGATTTACCTCATATCAGCAATGTTCTCATCTTCCATTTCTCCTCTTCTGAATCCTGCTTGAGTTTCTGACAATTCCTTGTCAATGTACTGCTCTAACTGCTTTTTATTTATAACTTATTTATATATTACATTTTACAATATTATTTGCATGCAATAACAATGATGTTGTTAGATATTTTTCTCTTTCTATGGAATCACCTTTGACATGGTCACAAATATGGGTCTTTTCTCATTGGGTGGCCAAGCAGCTATCTTAAAAATTTCTCAGCTTTGTGAGCCCACTCAGCACTGCATCTATCTGCAGAAATATTTCAGTTGGTATTCTGTCAGTTCTTGTAGACTTCTTTTTCTCCTGTGCCTTCAATACAGGTTGGATTTCTTTCTTTAGTACCACTGGTTCTAATCATATGCTACTTCTTAAAATGGTTGAATGTTGTCTTATTTATTTTGATACAGTGATTTTGTGTATTCCTTGAATCTTATTTTTATGTTTCCTGTATCACAGCAAGCGACATACATTAGGTTTGTTTCTCCCAGAACTGGCCCCCTCCCTCTCAGTTCTGAGAGAAATATTTCACATTTGATAATATAGAGGGTTATCATAAAAGAAAAAAACCCGAAGAAGTATGAGTTTGCATAGTGACTACAACAATGGGCTCAAGCACAGTCATGATTATGAGGATGGCACATGTTCAAGGAGTTCCTGTTGTTCATACGGAAGCTGTGAGTCAAAACTGACTCCATAGTACCTGACAACATTACCACCTAGCATCATGCAATGCCTGTCTCCTTGTACCTGCTAAATGGCATTCTAAAGCTCTGATTCCCCACTGTTATGAAAAACTATGTGTACTATTTCCTCTCCCCTTTTGCTTGGAATTTACCCTTCTGGCACTGTCCATGGTTACTTAAGAACTTCCGTGCTCCTGTTTTCCTGCTCCATGAATCATAGATTTTCCAAGGTGAGGTTATAACACATACTGACTGCACACTCAGAGACTTTTGTCAGAATCCAAAATGGACCATAAGAAGAGAGATTCTTGTTGTTGGAAAAAACTATACGGTGAAACTGGAAATTTTGTGTTCCATATGGAGAAAGTGAAGATAGTTTACAGAGAAAAGAGACAGAGAGTCTCAGGGATATTTCTATCGCCCCCTTCTCAGGTTTTTTACTGAGAGCCATGGGGGGACCCTCCTTGGAGGTGCTCACAGTCACTCCATGGGCCCTGGGGATCCTAGGAGTGGCTGGGCAAACTGGGCATATTCCTATCATCTCAGGCAGGCATTAAGCAGCTCTAGGCAATGGCTTGGTTGTTGATGATGGCATACTTGCTGTAGGGGTTTAACTGGAGCAGGCTTATAGTGAGACCCCAGATGATGAATGACAAAATCAGCACTGGCTGCTGGGTTCAAGAATTCTTGTGGAAAGGTGAGAGTCTGGTGGCCATGTTGACCTGGATGGCAGTGGCAGGACAATATTTAGATTCAGCTTAAATACATCCTCACCTTCCCTGTAGTTTGCTTTTCTTTCCTTTGACTCTGTGATTAAAGTTCTATTTTTTGTTTGTGTGTGTGTGATTTTTTGTTGTTGTTATGTGCTATAAAGTGGCTTATGACTCATAGAAACACTATGTGCAACAGCTCTGTTCTCTGCCCCATCCTGAGCCAGTCTCACTGACTCCAACACATTAAAACCCATTGCCCTAGTTACTGTGTCAACCCATCTTATGAAGGGTCTTCCTCGCCTGCACTGTTCCTCCACCCTTCCAAGCATGATATCTTTCTCCAAGGACTGGTTCCTCCTATCCACGTGCTCAATTATGTGAGACGAACGTAAAAATCCTTACTTCCAAGGAGAAACTTGGTTTTACCCTCTCTAAGACAGACCTATTTGTTCTCTTGCTGTCCATGTTATGTTCAATACTCTTCTCCAGCACCACAACTCAATGGCATCAATTCTTCTTCTGTAATCCTCAGCCATTGTTCAGTTCTCTGATGCTTAGCAAGTAATTGCGAAGACCATGGCCTGGATTAGGTGCACCTTAGTCTCTAGACTGATATCATTGCTCTTCAGTACTTTGGAGATATCCCAACAGTAGACTTCCCCAATGCAATTTGTCTTTTGATTTCCTGACTTGTAGTGCCAAGAATGTTGATTGTGATTGTGGAGCTGAGTAAGCTGAAATTGTTAACAACCTCAATCTCTTCTCCATCTCTCATGGTGCTGCCAATTGGCCCAGTGGTGAATTTCTTTGTCTTTTTAATGTTAACCTTCAATCTATATTGAAGACTACAGTCCTTGACCTTCTGCAGCAAGTGCTTCAGGTCCTTCTCAATTATAGCAAGCAAGGTTGTATCATCTGCATAACTTGGGTTATTGTTGAGCTTTCCTACAATCCTGTTGCCACACTCCTCCTCATAAGGTTTTTTTGGTCGTTGCTTTTGGTAGATTTGTTTGCTTTCTTACTTTAGTTGTTCACAACATATAAGGACCCTAGAATCTAATGTAATGTCTAACACTTATTAAGTACTTGAGTAACATTTTTGAAGGCTTATCTATTTTCTTCATTGGAATGCATTTTAGAAGCCTTAAAGCCATGCCAGGTTTTTTTCCTTGTATGTCCTATACAAAGCACAATACTTGATGCATATATGATACTAAAGAATGCTTATGAAACAAATGAATGTGTACATTAGCGATGATGGTATGGCTTACAGATTGGAAGGTTATGGACTTTAAGAATAGGAATTGGCTACTTTATTGTACTTGTCTTTATAAGAGAAGAAAAGTTTGAATTAAAATAGTGAGACAGAGAAGAATTGATAAATTGGAGAAGCACACAATGTAAGATCAATAGACCTCAATGATTAGATATGAGAGATGTGAAAGGGAATTTGTGGTATTTCTTATAAATGCCTGAAAATGGCTACATTTATGTTAAGCTAGCTAAGTCTTATAAACATTTATTTTACTACTTGTTTTTGCGTTAGACTTGTTTTTCTGGTGTCTTCCCTGAATGAGGGTAAACTGACCATTCCCCCTTATTTAGAAGGTGGTGGTGGTTTTACCCCCGTAAACTAAGCTGCTTGTGTATAGCTAGTATTTCCCCATCCTTTTGTATAATTCTTGACTTTGCTATTTAAAGGGGTTGTTTGTGTAGGGGTATAAAATTAGTTGTACCTCACATCTTCAGCTGTAGGTCTCCAGCCTGCCACCACCGGACTTTGTGCCATGTTACATCTTCCTTCTGGCCAGTAGTTTCCTGTCCCAACATCTTTTAGTTTGTTTGCGCATTGTTTATTCAGTCTCTCTGTGAACATGAATCTTAGTGGATTTTACCTCTGGGAAGCTAACACCAACAGATAAGAATCAATAATTTATTAATCTTGAATCTTGGTTTTCTGTCTTTGACACTGAGTACATGATAGCGCCCTTTCAACACAGAGAAAAGAAGAAGAAAAGCAGATTTCGTCTTTATTCTTTCCAGATCCTGCATACTTCTCTTTGAGTACAGTGAGGATTCTAGCACTTCTCACTGTGACCCAGGCGCTTAGATGAAATCGTCATCCCTAACAAACCTCTTCCAGTTTGTTCTGTTTGGGATACAGATTTTTAACAATTAAGAAAATCAGTCATGAATCCCAAAATAACAAAATTTAAAAATTAATAAGGATATTCATTTAACAGTTTTACTTAAGAATGAGAGTTTTTAACTTGCCAGTTCAAAATTATATCAAATGACCAAAGATAAATTTGATTAATTTACTTTACCTAAAATACAAATCCATCCCTTTGATAAGTGGAAGTAGATATGGGAGATGTAGACAAATCAGAGTTTGTACAACTTCCCACCAATTTCTGACCTTAAGATATTTTTCCTGCTTTTACAGCTGATGAGTCTCTGGTTGAGTCATGCGTTATCTATCTTTAATTTCCATCCATAATTTGGGGTTCATATAAGATAGTCCAAGCCCTCCTATCATATGACCACTATGAGTGCTATATTTAAAAATATCCATAAGCTAAAGTAAGAGTATTCCAAGCATGTGCGTAAATATGTATGTTTGTGCATCTATGATGTGCAACTGGTCTGGTAGGTTAACCTTGAATTTAAACTCTTTACCATCACCTTACTCTTTGAATAGAAGAAGATTGAATTTCTAACATCATACTGAATTTTTCCAATTACTTTAATCCTCTTAACTTTTTTACATTCTCATGAATATATATAGAATTCAAGTAGTCAATGTCAGAATTCTAAGATCTTAAGAAGGGGGTTATTTTTGCAAAAGTCTGCAGCTTAAACCTGTCACCCTAGAATTTTCTGAAAGAATAGATTTGTTGCATACTCTTGGTCTGGTCACTAACATGTGCAAGCAAAATCCTGCTGAAGAGTATCTAAAAATTACTAGAACAGTACATTGACAGAGAACTACCAGAAGTACATGCTGGGTTTTAAAGAAGCCATGGTACTAGGGACATCATAGCCAATATCAGATGGATCTTGACTGAGAACAAAGAGTACCAGAGGGATGTCTGTCTGTGTCTTATTGAGTATGCAAAGGCATTTGACTGTGTGGATCACAGCAAATTGTGACTGACCTTGAGAAGAATGAGACTCTCAGAACGTCTGTGTGCTCATGTGAAACCTATACTTGGACTAGAAAGCAGTCCTTAAAGCAGAGCAAGGAAACACAGCATGGTTCAAAATCAAGAAGAGTGTGCCAAGGATACACCATTTTTCCGTATCTTTACAATCTATGTGTGGAACAGATTATTCAGTAGGCTGGACTCCATGAGGAAGAATGTGGCATCAGGATTAAAGAAAGATTCATTAACAACTGTGGCAGGCAGATGACATAAATTTGCTTGCCAAAACTGAGGAAAACATGAAGCATTTGCAGTAGAAGGTAGAAGACTGCAGTCTCCAATGTGGACTGAAGCTCAATGTCAGGAAAACAAAGATTCTCACCACTGGGCTGACTGGCAGCACCATGAGAGATGGAGATTGTTAAAAATGTCAGCTTGCTTGGTTTCACAATCAATAGTTTTGGCACTAGCAGTCAGAAAATTAAAAAACAAACAAACAACTAATTGCATGGGGGAAATGGCTATCAGGGACCTCTCCAGAGTGCTAGGTGCAAAAATGTCAGTCTAGAGACTAAGGTGCACCTTATCCAGTCTATGGCCTTTGCCATTACTTACTACACATTAGAAAGCTAGATAATGACTAAGGATGACTGAAGAAGAACTGGTGCCTTTGAGTTGTGGTACTGAAGAAGAGTATAGAACATATCATGTACTGCCAAAAGAACAAACAGATCAGATCTGGAGAAGGTGAAGCCAAGCTGCTCTTTGGAGAGAAGGATTTTGAAGCTCCATCTCACATACTTTGGGTTTGTTGCCAACAGAGACCAGTCCTTGGAGAAGGACAACATGCTTGGAAGAGTAGCGGGACAGTGCAAGACAGGAAAACCCAGAATTAGATGGATTGACACAGTAACTGATGTAATAGGGGTAAGTGTGTCAGAGACAGTGAGACTGGCTCAAGATAGGGCAGACTTCAGAGCTATGAGTTGCAGGCAACGTGATGGTATATAACAACAACTGCCCTAAGGAGTGGTAAGAAGTGGTGTTGCAATCCAAAGGCTTGTGATTCAAATCCACAATCTGCTCCTCGGGTGAGCACTCTCATTGTATGATTCACAACCTCTGAAAATCCACTGGAAGCTTAGCTATGGGTCAGTTCTGACTTGACAGCACACAGACCCAACTTATATCAACAGTTTTCTGCTATGACGGTACACAATAATAACCCAAGGACACAGGGCCTCTCTCCCGCCCCCGCCTTGTATATACAGACACTTCTCCCAGACCAATAAATCTGAACCTCAAGGGTGGCAATAAACTGTTTTTATAACTCTTCCTACTGGTGATCCTGATGAGTCATCTTTGACAGGACTGAAAACTGATCAGTGCTGACAGTTTTGAACACAGGGTTTTTTTCCTTTGATCCATAGAGGGTCTTTAACATCTGTTTCTATAGGAAGAACTATGTCTTCCAGGACCTTGCTATGCAAACCATGGTCCACTGACTTTCAACATTATCAATACTTGGAAGCATACTAGAAAAGACTTATCCAAGACCTACTGAGTCAGAACTGGATTTTAGATTCCTTGTAGTCTTTAGTCAGGGACTTTTCCAAATTATTGGGGAGTAATGATGCCAATCTGAGGACTAAGGTATGCCTGATTCAGGCCATGTTTTTTTCAGTCACTTGCTATTTATCTGAGAGCTAGACAATGACTAATGATGGCAAAAGAAGAATTGATATATTTAAATTATTGTATTGGAGAAAAGTGTGGAAGATCCCATGAACTGCCAAAAGACCAAAAAGATGTGTCTTGGAGAACGTACAGCGAGAGTGCTCCTCGTAGACAAAGATGATGAAGCTTCATCTCACGTACTTTGGGCACGTTGCTTTAAGAAGAGGTTATTCCTTGGAGAGGGTTGAACTTACACCTAGTATTTATTGATTATGTTGCTGTTATGTTTTGTTGTTAAGTGCTGTTGAGTTGGCTAAGGCTCACAGTGATTCTATGAAGTACAGATCTGAACCTTGCACTATCCTGCACTATCCTCATGATCTCCTATGAGCTGAAGCCCACTGCTACTGTCACTATGTCAATTCATATTGCTGAGGTCATACTTTCCTTCACTAATCCTTTACTTTTTCCAGTACTATGTCTTTTTTCTAAAGACTAATTCCTTCTGATATTATGGCCAAATATGTGAGATGACGTTTCACCATCCTTAATACTAAGAAGCATCGTGGTTGCACTTCCTCCAGGATAGATTTGTTTGTTCTTTTGACAGTCTGTGGGATACTCAATACTCGTCTCCAATACTACAGTTCAAACATATCCATTTTCTTCTTTGTCAAACTTTCAGATTCTAAAGAAGTATTTGAAAAATACGTAGATTGGAAAAATGGCTTGAATCAGGTGCACCTTCATCTTTCAATTGACATCCTTGCTCTTCAGAACTTTGGAGAAGTCTTTGACAGTAGATTTCCCCAATACACCACATCTTTTGATTTCTTTACTGCTGTTAATATTGGTATTGATTGTAGATCTGAGCAAAATTAAATAGTTGATTACTTCAGTCTTTTATCCATTTATCATGATGTTGTCTATTGGTCAAGTGGTGAAGATTCTTGTTTTCTTGGTATTGGCATGTAATCTTTATTAAAGATTCCATTCTTTAAATATTGAAGATTCCAGTCTTTGATCTTCTTCAGTGAGAAGGTTTCATCTTTGATCTTCTTCTTTCTCTAATCTTAATACCACATTCTAGACATTGAAATTTATACATGGGAAGATACATGTCACATGAGGGCTGTGTAGCAGTCAAAGAACTAAAGAATGCTCAGGGTTACTTGCCAAGAAGGAATCTCACTTCTAGAATGTTGAGAAAACAAATTTCTGTTCTTTAAAGTTCAATTTGTGTTATTTTTGCTACAATAGCACTGGTGATAAAAAAAGACAGCAAGCAAGATTGACAATCATAGCTCTAGTGGCTTTGGGGTTCATATGGATGATTCACGACCCCTTCTCTCACTATTATGGCCTTTGTTTGGAAATGTTTCAAGGTGGGGGTCCAATTGTTTCAAAAATAACCCCAATTTAGTTCATCAGAGAAGAAAATGAATGACTTGCAAGCATTTTGGTCTTTGGGACAAGAGGATTACATAGTAATTAGTTTCCTCCTAACATATAAAGATTTTTTAAAAAAACAAACTTTTTTTATTTTGTGATTTTAACAAAAGTTTGTTAGAAAAGTTCGATTTTTCATTGATTCATTGTTGCACATTTCTTCCTTCCTTTGTCGCTTCCTCCTCCCACAGTTCACTTTAAAAAAAAAATTTGTTTATTGTTGTGCAATTACCTCTCTCCCCCACTACCCAGCCCTCTTAGCAATCTATGTCTTATTCAGACCTAACAGATAAAGATTTGAGGTAGAAATGGGGTTTTTTTAGGTTTAAAATCTTCGCTTAGAGAAGCAATCAGACAGGGAAGACTCTGAGTGATTCCCAGACTGGAAAAATGAGTCATCTTCATGAAAGTGATAGATAAGAAAGAACACAAATACAAATTGTGCAACCCAAGATGCTGAGTTAGCAACTTCAAGACTGAGTCAGTGCTGGGGGCCCTAGAATAGGGAGTCTACTTTTTGATCTTTCACTCCTTGCCACAAGGAAAGGGCTTCAAACCACAGCAGTATTAGAAATCCAGACAAGTTCCTCTGGAAAAGATTTTCTGCTGGACTTGCAGGTTTTCAACTTGCTTTTATCTGTGCTTGTTAGACAAGTTCAAGAAATGTCAAGGAGGAAGTAGAGCTGAATTTTTTGTGATAAGCACACAATACAACATCTGTCTCAAAGTGTTAAGTGATTGTAGATGATGATACAGTAAAAGGCAGAATACTATTCTTAGTCAAGTCACAATTAAGATATTTGGGCTTTGCTGACCCAAATAAAGGTGTGTTTCGAGAAAATCTGATGTAATAATAGCTAATTTTGCTGTTGTAGGGTGTTGTTGAATTGGAACCTACCCATATCTGACCCTTCAGAGAGTTTTCAGAAGCAGTAAATTGCATAGGAGATTGTCCATCCTTCTCCTGTAGTAATAGTAATGAAAATAGCAAAAAACAACATTAATAGCAGAGAGTTTTTGGTTCCACAATCACCACTCTTGGCACCAGCAGTCAGGAAATCAAAAGATTAATTGCATTAGAAAAATCTGCTGTCAGGGATCTCTCCAGAGTGCTAAAGAACAATGATGTCAGTTTAGAGACTAAAGTACATCTCATCCAGTCCATGGTCTTTGCAATTACTTGGTATGCACCAAAGAGCTGGACAATGACTAAAGATGACAAAAGAAAAATCAATACCTTTGAGATGTGGTGCTTAAAAAGAGTACTGAACACACCATGGACTGTCAAGAAAACAAGCAGGTCTGTCCTGGATAGGGTGAAACCAAATTGCTCTCTGGAGGTAAGGATTTTGAAGCTTCATATCACATATTTTGGGGATATTGCCAGGTAGAACCACTTCTTGGAGAATGTAATCATGCTTGGAAGAATAGAGGGTCAGCACAGAGAAAGAAGACTCTAGATGAGATGGATTGACATGGTAACTGGAGCAATGGGAGTAGGTGTGTCGAAGGTTGTGTGAAATTGGTTCAAGATAGGGCAGGCTTCAGAGCTATTGTTCATAGATAGGGTAACTATAAGTTGTAGTTGACTTGATGGCATATAACAATAACATTGATTGCTTAATATCAGATTAAGAATTTAGCTTTTCATGTTACTCAGTTCCCATCTTTGTTTTCTACATCCAATACAGAAGTTCAGCACTAAGTCAGAGCAAAGCCAAAACCAACTATGGAATAATTACCAATATGAAATCTCAAGTTGAGGATGTAGAAAATTTTTAAAAGTCCACAAGAATCAATATACAACCTAGAATATATATACCCAAATTTAGGGAACATTGCAAGAACAGATTTGATATATTCAGCATTAATGACTGAAGACCAGACAAGTTATGAGATCACACCAAGGACACGACACATAAAGAAAGCAAGAACTCATTAAAAAGATAGGAAAGAAATGAAGGGAGGGGGGAACATAACAACAAACCAACTATTAGAAGGAATTGTGAAATTCGCTCTTGAAAGAAGAGAAGCTAAAGTAAATGAAGGAAATGGTGAAGTAAGAGAGCTGAACCAAAAATTGTAAAGGGCAACTCAAGAAGACAAAATAAAGCATTATAATGAAATAGGGTGAGGAAATAAAAAGACAAGAAGAAAGAAAGAAAAAAATCAAACACAAGTTGCAATATTAAAGGATTAAAACAATAAAATATTGAATGACAGAAAGAATCAAAGGAAGATGGAAAGAATATTCAGAATTGCTATACCAAAATGAATTCATCAACATTCAACCATTTCAAGAAGTAACATATAATCAGGAACCAATGGTATTAAGGAAAAAGTCCAACCTACAATGAATGCATTGGAGAAAAAGAAGGGTCAGGAATTGGTAAAATAACAAACCATTTTGTCATGGAGCTGCAGTGCTGGAGATATTATTTGTCTATGCTAAAAAATTTGGAGGATTGGCCAATATAAAAAGACCCATATTTGTGTTCATGCCAAAGAAAAGTGCTCTAACAGAAAATATTGACATAATCAAGAATTTCCTTTTACTTGGATCTACAGTCAATGCTCTAGGAAGCAGGAATTGAAAACAAACTACACACTGGTGTTGTTATGTGCTGTTGAGTCACTGGCTACTCATAGCAACCCTATGCACAATACCTTTAAACCTGCTTTATACTGAGCCAGTCTCATTGTCTCCAACACATCTGCTTCCTAATATTAGAGTTACTCTCCCAATCTGTCTCAGTCAGGTCTTCCTCCCCTGCATTGTTCCTCTACCATTCCAAGAATGATGTCCTTCTCCAAGAACTGGTCCCTCCTGAACACATACCCAGGGTATGTGAGACAGAGCTTCAAAATCCGTGCCTTCAGAGAGCTGCTTGGTTTCACCCCTTCCAGGACAGATCTGTTTGTTCTCTTGACAGTTAATGGTATGTTTAATATTCTTTTCCAGCACCACATCTCAAAGTCATTGATTCTTATTCTGCCATCCTTAGTCATTGTCCAAATCTCTCATGTATAACAAACAAGTAAATGCAAATATCATAGCCTGGATCAGGCACACCTAAGTTCCTAGACTAACATCGTTGCTCTTTAGCACTCTGGAGAGATCCCCAAAAGCAAATTTTCCTAATGCTACTCATTTTTTATTCCCTCACTGATTGTGGAACTAAGCAAGCTGAAACTGCTAACAACCTCAATATCTTCTCTATACTACATGGAGCAAATCTGCTTCAAAAAACTTATTTAAGTTTCTAAAGTTCAAGGATATTCCTCTTAGAATTAAGATGCACCTGACCCAAGACTTGGTATTTTCAAATTTCTCAGATTCATGTGAAAGTAGAGCAATGAACAGGAAAAAATCAGAGAAAAAGTGTGCCTTTGGCAAGAACACTGAGTAGACTGCCAAAAAAAAACCAAACAAATCTGTCACAGAAGCAGTGTAATCATAATGCTCCTTGGAAGCCAGGATGATGAGGCTTTCTCTCACATACTCTGGACAGATTATCAGTAGAAATCAGTCGTTGGAAAAGGACACCATGCTTGGTAAAGTAGATGGTTAATGAAAAATGAAAAGACTATCGATGAGATAAAGTGACAGAGCAGCTACAGCAATGAGCTCAAATACTAATGATTGTAGCAAAAGATCAGGCAGTGTTTTGCTTTATTGTACATAGAGTCACTATAAGTCAGAACTGACTTGATGGCACATAAGATCAACAACAGATCTCATTTTCTCTACAATCTCTCAATACAATTAATTTTAATTTTCTTATGATCATATGCATGTATAAATAATTGTCTCCAAAGTCTTTTACTTCATATTTCCATGTGGCTAGAATATTTTTTCACCGGCAATTTTGTTCCAGAGATGTGGAATCTGCTTGAATTAATTTCTTTCTCTTCCGGTTTGAATTAATTTATTTATAGGGCAGTTTCCCAGTTAACATTCAGAGTCTTCTCTTTATGATTGCCTTGTACATCACTATAAATCCAACTAAGAGACAGAAAATGAAGGTAGTTTGGCGTTTCCTCAAAAAGCTGAACATAGAAATCTTACATGACACAGCTATTCCACTGCTTGGAATAACCCTGAGAAAATGAGAACTGAGGCATAAATGGAGACTTGTACAGCAATGTTCCTAGCAGTAATATTCACCATGAAAAGAACATGGAAACAGCACAAATGTCCAACCACAATCAAATGGATTGAGATATTATGGTATATTCACACAATGGAGTACTATGCAGCATGCAGGAGCAATGATTTTGAAAATCACTACATAACTTGGGAGGGACTGGAGAGCATTATGCTAAGTGAACAAAACTAGTCCTGTAAGGACAAACATAAGACCATTACTGTAGAAATAGAAAACGAACAAGTAAAACCTATATGAGTATCCAAGGGTAGAGGGTGGAGGGTAGGAGCAGAGGGGTGAGAATAGGCAGCGGTTAATCATAGGGTTGTACAATATGATGGGTAGAGGAGGGGGTGGGTAAAGGAAGTGGGAAAGATCTAGCATGGAAAACATTATATATGAGCTTTGTAAGTAAATGAGTATAAAATGAATGTTTTTTTTTAAAAAAAGGAAACTGCTACAGGCATATTTTTTGTAGTCATACCCAGGGTATGTGCTATACCTTAGATGTGTCTCTGAATTTACTGTAAGTTTGTAAGTAAGTAACCAAAGAAGTGTAAACTTAGAAGAGAGACCTTCTCCCCATGGCCACAACCTTTTGGGAGAAAATACAGTGTAACATATTATATGACAAAGTTGTTTATTGTTTACTGGGCTACTATGGCCAGAACTAGTGCTCAGTCACCAAGTAATCAGACAGCTAGAAATAAGCTCCTGGATACTAGCCTGCTGAAACTCCTGGGTGATATGCAGCGGTAGTTGAGACTTTAATGCAATTGTGAAACATAAAGTACAGTATACGTTCTAGACAGAAGGTTCCTGGCAAGGTGGTCTCCAAGTCCAGGTCAGCACTGACATCTCCAAAGGACTACATGTTGTGAGCATGGGGCTGGGGAAAAGCAGTCTGATATCCCCATACAAAAACATACTAGGCCGTATTTGGAAGTCTCTTTATACCACCTACTATATGTTTTTGTATAGGGATATCAAACTGCTTTCCCCCAAGTCACACACACAGGAGCAATTTTGTTAATCACTACCTAACTTGGAAGGGCCTGGAGAGCATGATGCTGAGTGAACTAACTCAGTCCCATAAGGACAAATACTGCATAAAACCATTATTATAGAATGAATATGAGGATCCAAGTGGGGAGGGGGAGAGGGTAGAAAAAGAACGGTGAGGAAGAGGGGGCATTAATCACAGGGTAGCTCAAATTGATGAGGGGGTGAAAAAATGGGAAAGATCTGGTGTGAAAAACAATGTACTCAAACTTAGTAAATAAACCAGTATAAAATAAATAAATAAAAACCAACTATACTAGGGAGCTCTGGTGGCCTAGTGGTAGTACACTTCACTGTGATCCCAAAGGCATGCAGTTTGAATTGACTAAATTGACAGAGACTTTCTCTGTGAGAGAAAGATATGCAATTTCCTCCCAAACAATTTCTGACTCTGAAAGCTCACTGGAGGGTCAGTTATAAGTTGTTTTGGACTTGATGGTATGCAGCAATGACAAGACAAACATATCACTGAGAAATCACACAGCTGGAACAAGAGAAAGCCAAACTACAGCCACTGGAGACTGCAGAAGCTGTTGCAGCTCCTCTAACGTACTTTCAGTGCCCTCTGCTGATAAAGCTTAACATCACATTCACTGTAAAAGAGGAAAGCATAAAAGAGTTGTTTTTTATTTTTATTATTATACAATTGTTGTTGTTGTTGTTATGTGCCATCGAGTCACTTACGACTCATAGTGACCAAGTGTACAAGAGCCCTAAACCCTACTCTATTCTGTGCTAACCTGTCTCTGACATACCTACTCCCATTACTCCAATCACTGATTGATCCATCTCTTCGAGGGTCTTCCTCTCTTGCACTGTCCCTCCACTTTCCCAAATATTATGTCTCTCTCTCTCTAAGGACTGATCCCTCCTTGCAACATGCCTAAAGTATATCAGATGAAGCTTCAGAATCCTTGCATCCAAGGAGCAGCCCAGTTTCACTCTCTCCAGGACAAACTTGTTTGTTCTCCTAGCAGTCTGTGGTATATTCAACACTCTTCTCCAGCACCAAAGCTCAAAGGCTCTGTCTATCAAAGAAATAAAAATGCCGAAGGCTCAATTCTCTTTCTATCATCCCTAGCCACTATTCAGCTTTCCAATGCATAGCATGCAATTACAAAGACTATGGCCCAGATCAGGCACACCTTAGTCTCCAGCCTGATGTTGTTACTCTTTGGGACTCTGGAGAGGTCCCTGACAGTTGACTTTCCCAGTGCAATTCATCTCTTGATTTCCTGGCTGATGGTACCAAGAGTGTTGACTGTGGAGCCAAGCAAACTAAAACTGTTAACTATCTCAATCTCTTCACCATCCATCCTGATGTTGCCAATTGGCCCAGTGGTGAGAATCTTTGTTTTCTTGATGTTGAGCTTCAATCCATATTGAAGGCTGCAGTCCTTGACCTTCTGCAGCCAACACCTCAGGCCTTTCTCAGTTTCAGCAAGCAGAGTTGTGTCATCTTCATAATGCAGGTTATTGATGACTCTTCCACCAATCCTGATGCCACATACAGCCCAGCATCCCAGATGATCTGTTCTGCAGATTGAAAAGGTATGGGGACAGAATACATCCCTGGTGGACACCCTTCCCAATTTTGAACCACGCAGTGTCTCCTTGCTGTGTTCTGATGACTGCCTCTTGGTTAAAGTATAGGCTTCTCATAAGCACAGTTAAATGTTCTGGGATTCCCATTCTTCTCAGAATCAGCCACAGCTGTTGTGATCCACACAGTCAAAAGCCGTTGCATAGTCAGTGAAACACAGATAAACATTCCTCTGGCACTCTCTACTTTCTGCCAACAACCATCTAACAGTAGCTATAATATCCCTAGTACCATGGTCTCTTCTAAATCCAGCCTGCACATCTGGCAGTTCTCTGTGACATAAGTACTCTTTTTATTTGTATAAGAGGTACTGAAGCGTGAATTTGGAGGTTGTTGTTAGGTGCTAATGATTTGATACTAACTCACAGTGAAACTATGAACAACAAATCAGAATCTACCCTATATCACTCTCACAATCTCTGACTTGCTTATGCCCATTGCTGCAGTTATTTAGTGTGTCAATCCATCTCATTTAGAGTCTTCCTCTCTTTCACTGACCCTCTGTCTTTACCAGTATGCTGACTTTTTTTCCAAGGACTGGACCCCCTTCTGCTATAACATGCTCAAACTATGTGGAATAAAGTTTCCATATTCGTGAAATAAAGTTTCCATATCCTTTAAGGAGTACCCTGGGTTGTACTTCCTCCAAGTATTTGCTCTTTTGGCATTCCATGGTATTCAGTACTCTTCATCAATACCAAAGTTCAAAGCCATTGATTCTTCTTCAGTCCTTCTGATTCACTGTCCAAGTTTCAAGTGCTTAGAAAGCAATTGAAAATAACATGACTTGGATTCGAAAATGAGGAGAAACAGCTGCAAAACACTCACTAATAATGGAATTCAGAGGTTAGCAAAAATTAAATGGAACACAAAGATCAACATTATAAGCATTAATGAGTTGAAATAGACTGGTATTGGTAATTTTGAATTAGATAGTCCTATAACCTACTATGTCAGAAATGATACATTGAAGATGCATGGTGTCACATTTCTTGAAAAAACAAAACAAAATCCCAACCATTTCCTATTATTCCATTATTATAATTTTAATTTCAGTGTCTGCTTTATGTCAATTGGTATACCATCTATTCCTGGGGCCTTATTTTTGCTCTTTCCTTCAAAGCAGCTTGAACTTCTTCCTTCATCACCACAGGCTCTTGCTCAAACGTTATTTCATGAAATTCTTCTGTATCTGCCAATTCCTTTCGATACAATGACTCAGTATATTCCTTCCATCTTCTTTGAATACCTCCTGGATCATTTACTATTCTGTCTAAAGCATCCTTGATTATAGCAACTCTAGGTTTGAATTTGTTCTTCAGTTCCTTGAGCTTAAGAAATGCTGAACGAGTTCGGCCCTTTTGATTTTCCGACTCTAGCTCCTCGCACATTTCATTGTAATATTTTGCTTTGTCATTCTGTGCTGCCTTTTGGAATCTTCTGTTCAGCTCTTTAGTATCTTGAATTCTTCCTTGTGTTTTAGCTTCTCTACGCTCCAGCGCAATCTTCAGAGTTTCTTCTGACTTCCGTTTTGGTCTTTTCTTTTCTCTTCTGTCTTTGTAATGACCGTTTGCACTCTTCCTGGATGATACATTTGACATCCTCCCACAACTCATCTGGTCTTCGCTCATTAGTGTTCAAGGCCTCAAACCTGTTCCTGAGATGATTCTGAAATTCAGGTGGGATGAAATCAAAGTCATATTTTGGCTCCTGTGGATTCGGTGTAATTTTCCTCAGCTTCAGCTTGAACTTGCTTTCAGCTAACAGATGCTGCCCTGGATGTGCTCACCAAGTTGTGTCAAGAAATCTGGAGAACAACCACTTGGCCAACTGACTGGAAGCGATCTATATTCGTTCCCATTCCAAAGAAGGGTGAGCCAACTGAGTGTGGAAACTACAGAGCAATATCATTGATTTCACATGCAAGCAAGATTCTACTGAAGATTATCCAAAAACGACTGGCACAGCACATCAGCAGAGAACTGCCAGAAGTCCAGGCTGGGTTTAGAAGGGGTCATAGTACTAGGGATATTTTTGCTGATGTTAGATGGATCTTAGCTGAAAGCAGGAAATACCAGAAGAATGTCTATCTGTGTTTCATTGACTATGCAAAGGCATTTGACTGTGTGGATCATAACAAACTGTGGCTGACTCTGAAAAGAATGGGGATCCCAGAACATTTAATCGTGCTAATGCAAAACCTATACTTGAACCAAGAGGCAGTAATCAGAACAGAGCAGGGTAACACTGCATGGCTCAAAATTGGGAAGGGTGTACGCCAGGGATGTGTCCTATCTCCATACCTTTTCAACTGTATGCAGAGCAGATTATCCGAGAGGTTGGGCTCTATGAGGAGAATTGTGGCATTAGGAGTGGTGGAAGATCTATTAACAATCTGCGTTATGCAGATGACACAACCTTGCTTGCTGAAACTGAGGAGGACCTGAAGCACCTGCTGCAGAGGGTCAAGGACTGCAGCCTTCAGTATGGACTGAGGCTCAATGTCAAGAAAACAAAGATTCTCACCACTGGACCAATTGGTAGCATCAGGATGGATGGCGAAGAGATTGAGATTGTTCACAGCTTCAGTTTGCTTGGCTCCACGGTCAACACTCTTGGCACCAGCAGCCAGGAAATAAAAAAGCATATCGCAATAGCAAAGTCTGCTGTTAGGGACCTCTCTAAAGTACTCAAGAGCAGCGGTGTCTTTCTGGAGACTAAGGTGCACCTGATACAGGCCATGGTCTTTGCAATCACTTGTTATGCATCAGAGAGTTTGACAATGACTAGGGAGGATAGAGGAGAATTGATGCCTTTGAGCTGTGGTGCTGGAGAAGAGTTTTGAATGTACCCTGGACTGTCACAAAAACAAACAGATTCATCCTGGAGAGAGTTAAACTAGGCTACTCCTTCAAGGCAAGGATTCTGGGGCTTCATCTGACATACTTTGGACATGTTGTAAGGAGAGACACGTTCTTGGAGAGGGTCATTATGCTTGGTAGAGTGGAGGGACAGTGCAGGAGGGGAAGGCCCTCTATGAGGTGAGTTGATTCAGTGACTGGGGTTAATCTGGATGGGTGTGTCAGAGGCAATGTGATTGGCACAGTATATAGCAGGGTTTAGGGCTGTTGTACATAGGGTCGCTATGAGTCGCAAATGACTCGATGGCACATAACAACAACATCTGCTTTGTAATGATTTTTTAAAATGTTTATCTTTACTTGTGACTTCAACTCTTCCTTCCATCATTTGCAATTTCTTGAGTACCAAGTATTGGAATGCCATGTTGCTGTATTTCTTCTGCCTTCCTGTCTCTGGGTGTTTATTTGGTCTGTGATCTGGTCTGATTTTAAGGAAAAAACGTGTTTTATGTAATGTTTTAAAATGACTGCTGCATCCTTGACATTATGTGGGGTTCTTCTTGGTATGTGGCTTGCAATTCCCATTGTGTCTGTCTATCTAATTGACTAGTTCTTATCTTTATGATACTTATGAGAGTTGAATTTTAAGAGTTGCAATGTAGGATTTATAAAGTTTGCAAAATTTAAGGTGATGGTATGGGTTTAAGATGTAACTCTCGAGCAGGTGGTTGCGGAGGGCCAGTTGGGCCTCCTGGCTGCAGAGCTGGAGGCTGTCTCCGGGCGCCTTTGTCGCCAGCTCGTCCCCAGCGGGCCTGCTCCTTCCTTCGAGACAGCGTGCTGTAGGCTGCTTTTGCACCGCGTTGGGCGCTGCTGCGCGTGGGGCCCCTTTTGGGTGCCGGCAGCGACCAGGAAGCAGGCGGTGGTGACAGGCACCTGGGACCCCAGCCCAACATGGCTGAAGTCAGCATGGACCAATCCGAGCTGCCCAGAGTCAAGGAAGTCAGCCGTGATTTTGCTGTCCTGGAAGACCACACCCTGACCCACAGCCTGCAGGAACAAGAGATTGAACATCATTTAGCCTCAAATGTTCAGCAAAAGCGTTTGGTTCAACATGATCTCAAAGTAGCTAAGCAACTCCAAGAAGAAGATCTGAAAGCCCAGGCTCAGCTCCAGAAGTGCTACAAAGACACAACAGGACTGTGAAATTGCTCAGGAAATCCAGGAGAAGCTGACAATTGAGGCAGAGAGACAACGTATTCAGGAAAAGAAAGATGAGGATATAGCTCGCATTTTGCAAGAAAAAGAGAGGAAGAAAAACGGCGAAAGAAACACTTTTCAGAATCATCTGGCATCAGTACTTATGGAAAGTTACTATTATGAAGATGGAGGAACAAAAGCAAGAGGGGTGAAAGAAGCTGTCTCTACTCCATCACGAGCGACCCACAGAGATCAGAAGTGGTATGATGCTGAAATTGCCAGGAAACTGCAAGAGGAAGAACTTTTGGCTACCCAGGAGGACTTGAGAGCAGCTCAGGTGGCCCAAGATTAAGAGATTGCTCAACTGCTGATGGCTGAGGAGAAAAAAGCTTACAAGAAAGCCAAGAAACAGGAGAAATCTCTTTGGACAAAAGGAAGCATGACACTGACTGAAAGTCCAAAACAGCTAAGTCAGCACACCCAAAGTCAAAAGAGAGTGATGAAGCTCTAAAAATGACAGGCCAGCACGGCCTCCACACCCTGCCATGGCAGAGGATGACGATTCAGATTACTCTCATTTTACAAACCAGCATAATTCCACACGCCATTTCTCAAAATCAGAATCCTCTCATAAAGGTTTTCATTACAAGCAGTAAAAATGGTAGGATTCTTCTTGGAAATGGACTCACTGTCGCAAATATTACTGGATGATACAGAATGCATTTCACATTGAGTTTTTCCTCATATATTTGCACCCCTGGGATTTCTCCTCAAGTGTTAAAAAAAATTTAAAAACATTAAAAAAAAAAAAGATGTAACTTTCATTTGAAATCCTATGTCAGTGGAGGTGCTGCAGTTTAGTGAGTAGTGTTGGTGCAAGAGTTGTTTGGTGCCACTAGGTGGGTCTGTGCTGTGTGATGAGAGCCTGGGTATTTGTATCTGGCAGATTTTGCCTTCTAGTCAGTATCTGCAACTGTTTGCATAGTCCATCAGCATAACCTTTTCTGGCATTAAGACAATTCTTTTGCTCTCAGAAACTTCTTAACCAGTTTCTCACCCTCTGTACATGAACCACCTTCTTCTTTGTGGCTGGAGTAATTAAAGATGTCTTTATCTTCTGCGGCCTTTCTACTTGGCTCAAATGGCACCAGACAGTCTGCTATGTCTTCGCTTGAGTGAAAAGTTTGGCAGGGGTTTTTCCCTACTATTCTGTCCGTGGGCAATTCTTGTAGCCTTTTACTTTCCTGGATGAAGGATTGCTCAGGCATTCCTCTTCAGGTGGATGGGGATAGGACAGCTCTACTCCTTGTAAGATTTCTTTTTTTTCTTTCTTTCTTTTCATCTCCTGTACAGGTAGGGCCTCTTTCCTTTGATCCTGATGCTTATTACACATTTCTCATATGTACTTCTGTTTTTTTCCTGGTAAATTTTTATCTCTGTTCTCCCTGACCTCTAGGTGGTAAGCTTGTCCATGACTGAGATTTAGTTAGAATATCTCTGTGCCCCTACTATGAGTAGGTGAGTACCTTGGATCTCCTATGATGCCAGCCCCACTGGAAATCTGAGACAGTAAATATTAATGGGGCAAAGCGGCTTCATTATCTTTCTCTAGTGGAAAATTTGATGATTTGAATTACTGAGCTTTTAGGGTTAGTATCCCTACACATTGTTGTTGTTGTTGTTAAGTGCCATCGAGTTGTAGATGACTCATAGTGACCCTATGAGTGAAAGACCTGGAAAACTGTGTAACTTTCATCGTTTCTCCAAGTTCATAAATTTCTGGAGGCAAGCTATTTTCAGAAGTGGATGCCACTCCTGCTTCCAAGCTTGTTTTAACTGGGGAGCTCCACCAAACTCTGTCCATCATGGGTAACCATCATTTCATTTTATGTATCAGTGTCATAGTGTTTAGCATTACAGTAACCACGAGTTACCTCTGTACAGTGAATGGACAGACCAGTGCTTATGTCACTTAGAAGAATATTTGACAAAGAACTCCCCAAAATAAAAAATACACTAAAACCAGGTCTGAGGAGCAAAAAATAATGGTACCAAACTAAAGGTGGGTGATTTTAATCTGTGGCACCACAGAATAGGGAAAGAAAACCTGGTCTGTTTTTACCGACAAAAACAGAAGTATATATGGAAATATCATTCGTTTGGAATCTACTCAGAGATGCATCTCCCATGGGTTTTCAGAAGCTATCAATTGCACAGAAAGGACTTGTCCATTTTACTTGCGTGGAGCAGCTGGCCAGTTCGAACCATGTACATTTGGGCTGACAGCACAATTCTTTATCATTAAGGCAACATAACTCTTTAGTACTGTATAAGGCAAACCATCACAATTTCTATGTTCTCTAAACTCCTAGAGCATTTGTTCCCTGCTTCAGTTAATTTCTCTTTAGCCAGACAGACTTGCTGAGATGCCTCTGAGATCATCAGACATAACATGGACACTCTAGACATTACTCAACTGAAACGGATTGGTGTTTACCATTTTTAATCAATCATGTGACCCATTATATTGGTAATAACAAATTGAAGAAGAATGGTGCTACCTTCTTAGTCTAAAAGGACATATCAAAGGCTAGGATGGCCTGAAGCACTCCTGTACATGTCTAGCCTTGGGATTCTGTGGGTTGGTCAACACCTATTTACTGACTCAGCTAAGCCAGATGATGAGAAGGCAGAACAGAAGCTGGGACCTGCTGCAGAGCCTTTCTTTGTGCTGGACTCCACTCAAAGTTAGCAGCTTTTTTAGTTACTTGATAAATAGACTAGAATCGCATTCCTAAATGAGGGAGGTAGTACTTTTTGTTATTATTGTTATAAAAAAGGTTTATTCTGCAACATTTTGTCATAATGACTTGCATCTCTTTGGTAAAAATAAACTTTAAAACATATTAATGACCAGATTAGATAAAGAAACTAAACATTTGTAAGTTATTTTTAATAGGAGCAAAAGATTAGCAACTGGGGGGGTGGCTCACACATGAATGGTCAGCAATCGGTAGTTAAAACCTAAACTCAAAAAAATGTTTATGCTACATCAGTTAAGAAGACAAGAAAACAGTTTAATATTTCAAATTTCTTGCATTAGAAAGTATTCTTACTATTCCATATAAAATAAAGTTACAATGAATTGGCAATTTTACATCTTTATGTACTGTATGTTGATAACATAATACTTCAAAATGAAGCACTTAATTTAAAAAGAAATGTACAGTTTAAAGTTCTGACAATGGCACTGGCAGTCAGACACAAAGCATGTGCTTTAAGGAAAAATGATAGGTATAACATTAAATACTTTGCCTTTCAATAAATACTATCTACTTCCTAAACAACATGTCTCTGAAAACTCGATGAACTTTGATAAATGTCGATAATTATAGAAAGGCTTTAGGCCTTTTGTTAATAGAGTCGCTATGAGTCGTGCTTGACTCTGTGGCAATCAACAACAACATATCATTAATATCTGAAGTGGAGTTCGGTTCCTTATTGTTGTTTCTGTCAGGCTCAGGAAGGGGATCAAATTAATCATGGGTTGTCCCACCAGCATGGTAGACACTTTTTGTCAAGTGTCCCCTCACTGTACAATGGGGAGCAGCTCCCCTTGCATGAGGGAGTGATTGACTGAATTATTATCTCCTTTGACCACTATCCAGAGGAGCCCCGAGGATCTGAGGAAAAGTCAGAGTAAGACCCAGCAGAACTCTTTTAGGTGCTTGGTTTTGCTTGTGGGGAACAGGGGGACGGCCAGTGGACATGGCCAGGTATTATTTATCATCATCATGGAGATGGCCTCTGAATAGATAAGTAGGGCTTAAGAAAGTCTGAGAGGACCAGGTCTGATGGGGCAGGCAGCTTTATGACTAAGTCTTTCATGGACTATGTAGAGTTGGTTTCAGCATGATATAGTCACATAAAAGGCTAACACATATGTTTTATGTCATACTGCAGAAATCCAATGTCTATAGTCTTCAATATGGATTGAAATTCAACATCAAGGAGACAATGATTCTTACCACTGGACAGCACCATGATAGATGGAGAAGAGATTGAGACTTTAACAATTTTTAAAATTTTAAAATTTAACAATTTCAGCTTGCTTGGCTCAATAAACAACACTCTTGACACAGTCAGGATATCAAAAGATGAACTGCTCTGGGAAAACCTGCTGTAATGAAACTCTCCAGAGTACTGAGAAGCAATGGTGTCAGTCTAGAGACTACGGGGCACTTGACTCAGGCCATAGTCTTATCAATTACTTCCTATGCATCAGAGAGCTGGACAATGACTAAGAATGACAGAGGAAGAATGCCTTTGAATTGTGGTGCATGAGAAGAGATTTGAACATACCATGGGCTATCAAGAGAACAGACAGTTATCTCTGGGAGAGAGTGAAGCGGAGTTTCTTCTTGGAGGCTAGGATTTTGAAGTTTCATCTTACATACTTGGGGCACATGGCCAGGATGGTCCAGTCCTTGAAGAAGGATATCATGCTCAGAAGGGTGGAAGAACAGCACAGGAGAGGAAGACCCTGAATGAGATGGATTGACACAGTAACTGAGGTAATGGGGGTAAGTGTGTGGAGTCAGTGAGATTGGCTCAGGATAGGAAAGGCTTCAGAGCTGTTGTACATAGGGTGGCTATGAGTCTCAAGCAACTTGATAGCACGTAAAAACCACCTGTGAGTACATTCTCTTGATGAGAGGTTATCAGGAGGATTTCTTCGTGTCTAAACCCTACATCCTGCCTGTGGCTTTAGCCATTGGAAAAGACTGATGAATACCTCTTTTATCTCTCAGAGAAGTACCAGAGCCCTGAGGGTTGTCCAGGGTAGATCCCAGCAGAGCTCTTTGTTGGGTGCTTGGGTCTGGTTGTGGGGGCCAAGAGGATGACCAGAGGGAATGGACAGATCTTGTTTATAATCACCATGGAGATGGCCTCTCAAACTGGCCATCCAAGCCATTCTTCTTCTTTAACTGTCAACCAATGTCCTTTGTGGACTACATATAATAGGTATCAGGTTGGTACAGTCACTTAAAAGTCCAACACATATTTTACATCATGCCAACATTCGGGTCCTTTTGATGAAAACTGCCAGAGGGAGTTCCTTCATGTCTAGACCCAACCCTGTGACTCTGGTCATCTGAAAAGGTTGGGCCTCAAACAGGAAGTGAAATTAGATTTATTTTTATAGACCAGTCATTCTCTGCCAGGCTCAGAAAGGGCCTGTAATAACCCTTGGTGTCATAGGACACCCACCACAACAATGAGCAGAACCCTCCCACCAGTTCTGAAGGCTATCTCCTTGGCAATGGTAGACAATTCCTGGCCACGTCCAATAGACATCCTCCTGGCTCCCACACCCAGACTCAAGCACCCAACAGAGGGTATTCCTGGGCCCTGCTCCGCCCTGCCCTCAAATTCCTGGAACTCTTCTGGGAGGTGGTCAAAGGGCATACTCATCTTCTATGCCACTAAGCTAAGGCATCCCCATTATACAGACTGAGGAAAACAGGTGTTTGAAAACAGGTGTCTTCTGTAGTGGTATTATTTCCCATGATAGCAGCTGTTCCATGACACGTTTTCTGTCTGATAAAGAGATACTGGCCTACAAATAGGAACTGAATTCCACTGGCTAATAGAAGGTTGGGTTGGCCCATTTGGCAGCCTAAGTGGAAACCAGTGGTAAGATTCTGCCTTGACAAATGCCTATAGAATGCTCCCTAGAGTGAGGCCTGTCCTGTTCAGATGTCCAAGGCTATAGGCAGGATGTAGGGTCCAGACATGAAGGAATTCCTCTTGTTGGCTTTTATGAAGAGGATGTACTCACAGGCTAACATCATGTGAAATGTGTGTTGGACTTTTATCTGAATGCCCCTTCATTAAACCAACTCTGTGTAGTCCGCTATTGGTAGTAAGAGAACAGGAAGGGCCTGGATGGGTATGTGTTGGCTAAGTATCAATTGTTTGAAAGAGTCTTGTAGAAAAGAGGCACCTGACCATAAACAGCTTGTCCCTTCTGACTTGGTCCCCTCAGGCTTCATAATTCCCACCCAGCAGTTCTAAGGGTTGTCTCCAAGGTGATGTTAAACAATATCTAGTCACACACACTACCCAATTTCTGTGTCACCCAACAGAGGGTTCAGCTGGGCCCTAATTTGGTCTGCCCTATGGTCGCTGCTCCTCGGGGAGGTGGTCTACAGAGGTATTCATTTTGGTATGCTGCTCAGCCAAGGGGAGTGGGCTCCCCATTATACAGAAAGGGGACAATGTATAAAGGTGTCTACAGTGTTAGTGGTGGCTCTCATAACAGCAAAGGCCACAGAGGCCCTTTCTGAGCCCTACATAGAGCAATTGGCCTGCAAAAAGAATTGAATTTGACTTCCTGATGGAAAGTTGGCCTGACCCACTGGCAGGCTAAGTCAAAGGCAGTGTTAAGGTTTTACCTTGACAAATGTCTGAGGGACACTCACAGGCTTAGGGAGGATGTGGGATCCATTCATGAAGGAACTTCCCTTGTTGGCTTTCACCAAAAAGATACACCCACAGGTTGTAATGATGTGATCATATGTGTTAGATTTTTATCTGAGTGCACCATTCTTAAACCATGTCAATGTAGTCCATGAAAAACACTGGTAGTTAAAGAAGAGAGATGATCTAGATGTTTGTGTGTACTGCCTAAGCATCAAATGTGGCTTGAAAGAATTTTGCAAAAAAGATGAACCTGGTCATAAAGCTGCTTTCCCCTTCATACCTGGTCCTCTCAAATTTCTTAAGCCCAGCCAGCAGTTCCAAGGGCTGTCTCCAAGGTGACAGTAAACAATACCTGGCCACGCCCACTGGCCAACCTCCTGGCCACCACACTAAGACCTAAGCACCCAACAGAGGGTTCGCTCTACCATAGCCTGCCCTCCGGTCACCTTTGGGAGGTGGTTTCAGAAGGTATTTGTTTGGTATGCCACTCAGCCAAGGGAAGCAGGGCTCCCTATTGTATAGAGAATGGACAATTTGAAGCCGTGTCTACGATAGTGCTACTGTGCCCCATGAAAACAGCAGTTATTGCGGCACTTTCTGAGCCTGACAGAGAGCAACTCGCCTACAGAAAGATCTGAATCCCATTCCCTTATGGAAGGTTGGGCTGGTACTTGAGCAGCCTAAGTGGAAAGCAGTGCTAAGGTTCTGCCTTTACAAATGCCTGAGGAACACTGCATAAAGTGGGGCCAGACCGTTTCAGATGGTCAAGGTCACAGGCAGAATGCGGGATCTGGTCATAAAGGAACTCCCTCTGCCGGCTTTCATCAAGAGAATATACCCCAAAATTGACATAAATTGAAACCTGTTAGAGTTTTATGTGACTGTACTGTCCTTATACCTATTCTGTTTAGTCCACTAGGGATTTTGGTAAGCAATTAGAGATGAAGAATGGCCTGGATGTGTGTGTGCTGGCTAAGCATCTCTAGTAATTCGCATGAACCTCGTGAAAAACAGGCACCTGACCATAAAGCTGCTTGTCCCTCAGACCTGGTGCCCTCAGACATTCATGAACCTTGTTCACCAATTCCAGAGGCCATCTCCACAGTGAAGGTAAAAAATATCTGACCCTTCAGGTTGACATGACGAGAAACAAGTGACATGTTGAAATTTTATGTGACTGCATCATCCTGAAACTGATTCATTGTTGTTAGGTGTCCTTGAGTCTAGTACAAGTCATAGCAACCCTATGAACAGCTGTCCTGAACCCTGCTCTATCTTGTGCCATTCTTTCCATCTCTGACACACTAGGGACTAATAGTGAAGTCACTGTGTCAATCCATCTCATTGGAGCTCTTCCTCTCCTCTGCTGACCCTCCTTATTTCCAAGCATGATATCCCTTTCCAAGGAATAGCCTCATCTGGCTACATGTTCCAAGTATGAAAGTGACACTTCACCATCTTTGCCCCAAGAAGCACTTTTGCCACACCTTTTCTAAGACATCCCTGTTTGTTGTTTTGGAAGTCCATTCAATACTCTTCTCAACCACCACAGCTCAAAGGCATTAATTCTTATGTAATCCTTATTTATTGTCCAGCTCCCTGATGTGTAATAGATGATTGAGAAGACTTTGGCCTGAAACCTTTGTCTTCAAACTGATATCATTGCTCTTCAGCATTTTGGAGAGGTCCCTGACAGTGGACTTGCCCAATGCAATGCAATACAACTCCTGCTATCCTGACTGATTTCCTGTATGAAGGGTACTGATTGGTGATACAACAAAGATTAAATCATTGACAGCTTCAATCATTTCTCCATCTATCATAATATTGACAGGCGGTCCTGTAGTGAGTACCTTTGTTTTCTTGATGTTGAGATGTAATCCATACTAAAGGCTGTAGTATTTGATTTTCTGCAGCAAGCATCTCATATACTCTTTACTTTCAGCAAAGCTGTCATTTGCATTGTGCAATTTGTTGGTGAGTCTTCTCCAATTCTGATGCCATATTCTTCTTCATAGAGTCTGGCTTCTCAATTTCTTCAGTATACAGATTGATTTTATGGTAGGAAATCTAGAGGACAACTACCTGGCCAACTGACTGGAAGAGATCAATATTTGTACCCATTCAGAAAATAATTGATCCAGCAGAGTGCAGAAATTCTCGAACAATATCCCTGATATTTCATGCAAGGAAAATTTTCCTGAAGATTATCCAAAAATGAGTGGAATAGTACACCAACAGAGAACTAATAAAAGTGCAAAGTGGATTTAGAAGAGGCCATGGGACATCGTAGCCAATGTCAGATGGCTCTTGGTTGAAAGTAGAGAGTACCAGAGTAATGACTCTCAATGCATAGGCATTTGACTGCATGGATCACAATAAACCATGGCTGACATTGAAAATAATGGGGATTCCAGAACACTGCTTGTGCTCATGTGAAACCTATACTTGAACCAGGAAGCAGTTGCCAAAACAGATCAATGAAATATCGCATTGTTCAAAATCGGGAAGAGAGTGTATCCGGGATGTACTTTTTCTCCATACCTTTTCAATCTACATGTGGAAGAGTTCGTTCAGGAGACTGGAATTTATGAGGAGGAGTGTGGCACCAAATTTGGAGGAAGATTCATCAACAACTTGCATATGCAGATGACACAACTTTGTTTGCCAAAATTGAGGAGGACATGAAGCGAGGTCAAGGTTTATAGCCTTACTTATGGATTGAAGTTCAACATTAAGAAAACAACGATTCTCACCACAGGGCCAATTGGCAGCACCATGGTAGACAGAGAAAAGACTGAGATTGTTAACAATTTCTGCTTACTAATTCTACAATAAACATGCCTGGCACCAGTAGTCAAGAAATCAAAAGAAATTGCATTAGGAAAATCTGCTGTCAGGGACCTCTCTAGAGTACCAAAGAGTAAAGATGCCAGTCTAGAGACTAAGGTGTGCCTAATACAAGTCATGGCATTTACAATTACTTGTTACACATCAGAGAGCTGGACAATGACAGTATACATCTGACTTCAGCAATGATATTCCTGTGCCACAGACTCTTCTAAGACTAGCTTGAACCTCTGGAAGTTTCTTGTCAATATATTGTTGTTGTTTTTGTTTTGTGCCATTGAGTCACCTCCAACTCATAGTGATGCTATGTACAACAGCCCTAAACTCTACTCTGTGCCAATCTTATTGTCTCTGACACACCTACCCCCATTACTCTAGTCACTGAATCAATCCACTTGATCAAGAATCTTCCTCTCCTGCACTGTCCTTCCACTCCTCCAAACATGATGCCTCTCTCCAAGGACTAGTCCCTCCTTGCAACATGCCCAAAATATGTCAGATGAAGTTTCAGAATTCTTGCCTCCAAGATGTAGCCTGGTTTAACCCTCTCTAGGATGAACCTGTTCATTCTTTCAGCAGTCCACAGTATATACAATACTTTCTCCAACACCACAGCTCAAAGGTATCAATTCTTCTTCTGTCATCCCTAGTACTTGTCCAGCTTTCAGATTCATATCAAGTGATTGCAAAGACCATGGCCTGTCTCAGGCACACCTTAGTCTCCACACTGACATCATTGTTCTTCAGTGCTTTGGAGAGGTCTCTGACAGCTGACTTTCCAAACACAGTATGTCTTTTCATTCCCTGGCTGCTAGTGCCAAGAGTGTTAATTGTGGATCCAAGCAAACTAAAGCTGTTTACAATCTCAATCTCTTCACCATCCATTTCGATGCTGCCATTTGGCCCAGTGGTGAGAATCTTTGTTTTCTTGATATTGAGCTTCAGTCTATATTGAAGACTGCAGTCCTTGACCGTCTGCAGCAAGCACTTCAGGTCCTCCTCAGTTTCAGCAAACAGGGTTGTGCTATCTGCATAACACAGATTGTTGATGAGTCTTTTTTCAAAGGGCCACATTTCTCCTCATAGAATTCCAGCCATTTTAAAATAATCTTCAACAATATTTTGCTCATGTAATATCGTAATCCTATCATTTGATATTTCCCACATTCTGTTGCACTCACTACCTTTTTTGGGAATGGGGACAAATATGTCAGCCAGGAAGCTGTTTTTAAAATTTCTTGGAATAGACTGGCTATCACATCCAGGGCTGCATCAGTTAGTTGAAACGTGTCAATTGGTATTCCATCAATTCCTGGGTTCTTTTTATTTTTTCCCTCCTATCGCCTCATTACAACCTGAATTTCATCTTTCATCACCATTAGCTCTTATTCATATGGTATTTTTTAAGGTTTTTGTTGAAGACGGAGGGTCCCAAAGAATGGAATAATTTTATAATTATTAATAATGAGACAAACAGCCAGGAATGTGATAGAGCAGAGAGCATAAAACAGGGGACCAGCAGTTCTCGACTGACGACCCCAAGCCAAGCTTCTCTGTATTTTTATTGAAAATTATTAGGAAGTAAATAATACAGAGAATTCAATGCAAATAATTCAAGCTCTTACTATTGAAAACCTTCTGCTTGACTCAGGAAGGAGGAGTTTACAAATGCAAGAGTTTGGTTTACCCTTAACTATTAACCTTGATGCCTCAGGGTGAACTCTAGCTCAGGAATTAACACTCTCTCTGTAGGAGGCCCCTTGCTGTCTCCTGTCTCGCAGGGAACAAACAGCTCCTTTTCTAGGATCTGCCACAAGAGAAATCCTAACTTATATATCTGTAATTCCTTCAATTCCTAAACAAGGGTTTTCATATAATATTTGGTATAAAGTTTGGCTTCCCATCGTTTTTCAGTGTCAACAAACTATTTTTGGTACAGTTATTCTGTGTATTCCTTCTGTGTTCTTTTGTTACTTACCGAATCATTAAAAATTGTATCCATAGCATCTCCCAGTATTGCAACTGGAGGTTTGAATTTGTTTTTTAGTTCTTTCAGTTTGAGAAATGCCAAGCAAGTTCTTCCTTTTTTATTTTCTGACTATACTTCTTTGCATATTTCCTTCTAATATTTAGGTTTATCTTTTAGAAATGTCCTCTGAAATCGTATTGAAATATCCTGTTGCTTTGACTTCTCAATGCCCTACTGTTATTTTCATAGACTCTTCTGTTATCCATTTTGGTTTTTGGATTTTCCTTTCTCCTCCTCCTTTGTAGTGAGCTTTTGCTCTTTTCATGGATGAATACCTTTGATGTTCTCTCACAATTCCTCTGATCTTTAATCATTGCTGTTCAATGCTTCAAACCTGTTCTTGAAATTATTCTTAATTTCAACTGGTGTAGACTCAAGGTCATATTTTGGTTCCTGTGGACTAGTTTTCATTTTCTTTAGTTTTAATTTGAACTTGCACATGAATAAATAATGGTCTGTTCCACAGTTGGCATTTGGTCTGACTTTCACTGCATCTTCTTCAATAATTCTTTCCACAAATACAGTCAGTATGATCCCTGTGTAATCTATCAGGTGAGGTCCATGTGTGAAGTCACCATTTGTGGTTTTTGAAAAAGGTATAGGCTATGAATAAATCATTGATTGCACACAATTTTATCATTTGCTCTCCAACCTGATTTCTGTCACCAGTTCCATACTTTGAGGACACTTAGAAAGGTTACCTATTATAGTCCCATGAAAGCAACAGTTATTGGAGGCCCTTCATGGGCCTAATAGGGTATGGTTTGCCCTCAAAAGAAACTGAATTTCTTTTCCTTATGGAAGATTGGACTGGCCCATGGGACAACTATTTGGAAGCCAATATTAAAGTCTTGCCAAAGCAAATATATGAGGTATACTTTAACTCCATAGGGCAAGGTCTGATCTTTTCAAATGTTGAAAGTCATATGATCAGGAGGCAATGGTGATAAAGGAGTTCAGGCTACTCTGAAGGACTTGGCAAAAAATAAAGCCCCAGGAATTAATAGAATACCAACTGACATATTTCAAGAAACAGATGCTGCCCTGGACATGCTCACCAAGTTGTGTCAAGAAATCTGGAGGACGACTACCTGGCCAACTGGCTGGAAGAGATACATATTTATTCACATTTTAAAAAAAGGTGACCCAACAGAGTGTGGAAATTACTGAACAATATCACTAATATCACATGCTAGCAAAATTCTGCTGAAGATTATCCAGAAACTACTGGCACAGTATATTGACAGAGAACTACCAGAAATACAAACTGGGTTTAGATGAGGTTGAGGCACTAGAGACATTATTGTCAATTTCAGATGGATCTTGACAGAAAGCAAAGAGCAGCAGAGGAATGTCTATCTATATTTCATTGACTGTGCAAAGGCATTTGACTGTGTGGATCACAAAAAAATTATGGGTAACCTTGAGGAAAATGGGAATCCCTGGACACTTCATTATACTTATGTAAAACCTATACTTGGACCAAGAATAAGTCTTCAGAATAGTAGCAGTCTCAAAACCTAGAATGGAGTTTGTCAAGGAAGTATCGCCATACCTTTTCAATCTATATGCAGAAGAGATCATTCTGGAAGCTAGGCTTTATGAGGAGGAACATCAACAACCTAATGTTATGATGATGACACAACTTTGCTTGCCAAAACTAAAGAGGACCTAAAGTGCTTGCTGTAGAAGGCAAGGACTGTACTCTTCAATATGGATTGAAGCTTAACATCAGGAAGACAAAGATTCTCACCACTGGGCCAATTGGCAGTAGGAGATATTGCAGTTGTTAACATTTACATCTTGCTAGGCTCCACAATCAACACTCTTGGTGCTAGCAGTCAGGAAATCAAAGGACGAATTACATTAGGTAAATTTGCTCTGAGGGACCTTTCCAGAGTACTGAGAAACAATGATGTCTGTCTAGAGACTATGGTGCACCTGATCTAGTCCACAGACTTCACAATTACTTACTATACATCAGAGAGCTGGACAATGACTAAAGATGGCAGAAGAAGAATCAATGCCTTTGTTTTATGGTGCTGGAGAAGAGTATTGAACATATCATGGACTACCAAGAAAACAAATAGGTCTGAACTAGAAAGGGTGAAACCAAGTTTGTCCTTGGAGGCAAGGATTTTGAAGCTCTGTCTCACATACTTTGGGCACGTGGCCAGGAGGGACCGACCAGTCCTTGAATAAAGACATCATGTTCAGATGGGTGGAGGGTCAATTGAGGAGAGGAAGACCACAGCTGCCATTGCTATGGGTCACAGGTAACTCGATGGTGCTCAACAACAAGACCACAAGAAGGATGTCATGTTCTGACATGAAGGAATTTCCCTTGCTTGCTTTTTATAAGGGATGTACACACAGGTTGACTTGACATGAAACATTTATGTTGGGCTTTTATATAACTATACCTTCCTGAAACCAAATCTGTGTAGTCCAGGAGGGAAATTTGTTGGCAGTTAGAAAAGAATGATTGGAGTGTGTGTGTGCTTTGCTGGCCAATTAAGAAAACTAGATACTATATCCCCATACTGTGACTCTTAAGGGCCTTGACAGGTTTTGGGCCACTCTTCATCCAGAGGATCGTAAAAACTGTTCTAAGTCAAATACATCATGCTCAGTGTAGGAGTTGATCAGGAACCTGTCAGTGACCAGTCTGTGCCTTTAGCAAGACAGAGACCCAGTTGAGCTACTTCAGCCTTAACATCATACAAGATCTTGGTAGGTTGGGTCACTCTTCTTCATCCAGGGGAAGAGAAAAACTGTTCTAAGTCAAACACCTCACATATAGTGTTAGACTTTCTCAGGCACTGTCTGTGACCAGTCTGTCTCTTCAGCAAGGCAAAGACCCAGTAGATCTACCTTACCTCAACACCAAACAAGTCTTAGTTGAGAATGCTACTGCTATGAGTCTGGCCTGGAATCCTCCCAGTTCCTGTCATAAGCCTCACTCTCCCAAAGGCCTCCACCTTTGAATACCTTATGCCCAACATGTGGTGTGGTGACACTAGTGTTTTTAGAGCCTCTGCCATTGTTCTTTCAATATTTCCTCTTCTTTCTGTGGTGACTCCAAGGGCTGGATTGAGTTAGAATATTCCCAGAAATGACTACATGGTATTGAGAGACACAGCTGCTGAATGGAGTTCCCTGAAATCCCTACTGAAGATAGCTTCAGTATAGTGTAAAAAGGTGTGTTCAGGACATGGTCTTTGGGAGGAGTTTCTCCTCCTGTTGGAATTCTTACTGTGTCTCCCAGACTGGATAATGTGGCCAAGATGAAGAGATCTCTTCCAGAGTGGTTAGCTAAGCATCAATTGTGGGCCAAAAAAGTCTGTGGAAAAGGCCCACTTGGCAAGAAATTTTCCAGACTCCTCTTATCTTGGGTCCTTAGACATATATATATATGTGTGTGTGTATATATATATATATATATATATATATATACACACACACACACACACACACACACATGTATATATGTCTATATATGTATATGTCTATGTATGTATATGTGTATATATGTATATGTGTATACATGTATGTATGTATATACACACACACACAAACTATAAATTATGTAGCGCCACACAAGCTATTTCTCCTAACACAGCAGATTGACAGATAAATGCTGGACCCCTATTAACAAACCATAAATGCAAGCTAGCAAGTAGATATCAAGCAGAGTCTGCTTTCTCCCAGCAAAGACGGTCTTGGCTGACCTGACTAGCTACTCCAGGTTGGAAGATATTGGGCTGTCTATCCTCCACTGGTCCTGCCATCAGGCTGGAGATCCTCCTGGTCAGAAATGGCTTGCCAACTGCCCTTGCTGTACTTCACTGTCAGTCTAGCTGTTCCCAGTCAATTATCTTTTAAGAAAATAAGAAAAAAGAATTTCATATTTACCTACATATTTTCCATCTTTAATATTTTAAATTCCTTTGTGTAGATTTAATTTTCACCTAAATCATCTGTTCATTTGAGTTGTGACTAAAGCCTCAAGGTGTAAGACAGGTCATGGATAGCGCCTCTTCTGGTCTAGGCTGTACTTAGAATATGTCAAGGAGTAGGACACCCAACCTGAGGCAGAATTTCTGTGGGCCTCAGAGGGACATAAGCTAATCATCCTGCTAAAGATGCCAGTACAAGAGATAGATGCAGACAGTATACTAAGTCATAGAGTGCTAGCATAAAGAGGCAGTCACTACCAATCTGATATATCCATGAGTGGGCAAATGTGGCTATGGAGTTTATCAGAAAGAAGGAGGCTTCCAATTCAGAGGAAGTGGCCTTACTAATTTTGGAGAAATTAAAACAAACTCATAAGAACTAAAATACAATCTTGAATCTATCCTAATTGAATTTTAAAAAGCTATCTCAAGAACTGATCCAATGCATTTAACACTAATGACCAAAGAATGTATGTGTTGTGGAATGATATCATGGATACGTACATCACCTATGAAGAAAGGAAAAGGTCGTTATAAAGGCAAAGGGGAAACAAAAGACCAAAATGGATGTAAAAAGAAAAAAATCCTGTGAAACTTGAAATAGAACTTGGAGTGGCCAAAACAGAGGAAAAATATGAAGTAAGAAAGATAAACAGAAGTTTTAAAAGGACAACTCAAGAAGACAAGGCAAATTATTATGATGAAATGTGCAAAGAGCTAGTTATTCAAGCTAAAAGATTGAAGATCAAGGTTTAGCCTCAAATTATAATAGTGAAGGATTCTATGGGCAGAAAGCATAAAAAAATATGGAAGGAATATAACAGAGGCACTGTACCAAAAAGATTGGGTTTACATTGAAACTTTTCAGAAAGTAGCATATGTTCAAGATCCAATGAGAATGATGAAAGAAGCTTAAGAGTAATACTGAAGGCATTGGCAAAAACTAGGGCAAAAAACATCTATTTACATGTTACAGCAAAAAAACAAAAACAAACAAACAAACGAACAAACACCAACCCAGCTCAGGATGTGTTCATTAGCCTATGCCAAGAACTTTGGAAGGCAACTATTTGGTCTACTGTCTGAAAGTAATTCATATATGCTCCCATTCCAAAAAACAAAAAGGGTGATACACAAAGTACTGAAACTATATAATACTCTTATTAATATCACACGCAAGTAAAATCTTGTTTAAGTGTATCTAAAACTGTCTGGAATAGCTCATCCACAGGGAACTCTCTGAAGTTCAAGCTGGATTCAGGAGAGATTGTGGAACCAAAGATACCATTGCTGATATCAGATGATCATGGTTGAAAGCAGAGAACAAGAAAGATATTTCTTTTTATTTTTATTGATAATGCAAAAGCATTTGATACTATTAAACATAATAGATTATGGACAACATTGTGAAGAATGAGAATCCCAGAACATTTAATTGTGCTCATGAAAACCCTATCTATAAACCAATAGCCGTTGGCAAAAAAGAGCAAGGGAATCCTGCAGTGTTTAAAATCAGAAAGGCACTGTTGCCCTGCTTTCTATGAGAGTGTCCTGTTTGGCCTCAGCCCAGTCTGACACCATTTTGAGCCTCGGTCTATTTCTACCATTGTTGTTGTTGTACACCATCGAGTCGGAACCCACCCAAAGCTGACTCTCCAGCGAGTTTTCAGAGGTAGATAATCGAACAGGAGAAGTCTGTCCTTCCTTCTCCCTCGGAACAGCTGGTGGCTTCGAACTGTGTGCCTTCTTGCCACTAGGCTACCAGAGGTGCCTAATAAACAGCATGTTGCTGTATATATTTTTTTAAAAAAATCAGAAAGACGTCAGACTTGTATCATTTCTTCATATCTGTAATTCTTTTAACCTGTATGTTGAAAAATTAATTTTGAAATTTTATCCTTTTTCATACATACATACTGTTTTTACATAATTATTTACTACTGATAAATGCCTTTTTTTTTAAGGAAACAAGTTTTATTTTTATAATCAGAACATTCTAATAAAATATTATTATATTAGCTACTTTCATTGTCTGGGGCTTTGGCCCAGGGGTAGCCAAGCCTGTGCTCCCGCCTGGCCACTGAGACCTATCTTGGCGTGAGGTAAGTTTAAGGGACACCCCCAGCTCCCCACCTCTCACCTCCCCATGGCGGCTATCTCAGTGGCTGGGACCCCTTCCTCTTTAGTCCTACTCTCCTTGCAGCCCCCAAATGCCCCCACCTGAGCCGCTCTCTTTAGCACTCTTGACCCGCCCAGCAAGATAGACCCCAACTCAGCTCCTCCAACAGCCTGGGCTGCGTACAGCAGGAGCCAGGGTCAAGTGTCCCACTGGCTGCCAGGTATGCCCTTCGGCGAGCACCCTCAGGGGCCTGCTTCCATCTCTCTGTCTATGTGGTGGGTGCTGTCAGTGGGGTGCCAGCTCTGCGATGACCCTCCTGCAACCACTGGAGCTGCCTCACCACGTGTCTCCACAGCATAAGGCACGGCCCATCTCAGCGATGCCCACCTCCAGGGGCTCCGGCTCTGGTCAGCAGAAATCCGGTCACAGTTCTGGAGCAGGGCCAGCGACCAGGGCGCGGCTCAGTCGGCAACACCTCTGGATTCTCGGTGGCGAATGTCTCCATTTAAAAAATAGACTGAAAAATCTGAAATCGATAAATGCCTTTTATCATCCTAACTCATTAAGTCTCCATTGCACTTTGCTTATTCCTCTACACACACACACACGCACACACACACACACACACACACACACACACACACACACACTCTCTGTCCTCTACTCTCTTCTGTTTTCTCTCTCTCTTCTTCCACTCTTTATCCCCTTTCACTGAGTCTGAAGATTTGCCAGGTAATTTGAACATTTCCTCATGTGTTTGTTGGCCATCTGATCATTATCCTTGATGAGGAATATTTTTACTGCTTTTGCTCATTTTGTAATTCAATTTTAAATCAGTCTTTTTCTTGTGGAGACCCTGTAAGCTGTAAAGCTTTGTTATGAGTCCTTTGCCTGAAATGTCATTGTCCAATGTTTTTTGCAACCTATGGGCTTTCTTTTCATTCGACTAGGAAAGCTTCCTGAGGCACACTGGGTTTTGATTTGCAGAAGGTCCCATTTGTTGATTTTATTCTCTCTTTGAACATTTTTTATTAGATTTGAAAGTCTATTCACACCTTGAAGTTGGGAGATCTGGACTGGAATCCTGTCAAGCTAACCTTTTGCTAAACAAGTAAACTTCATTCTTCCCATTTGTGAAACAGACTGGAGTTGATACTAAGAACAGTGTGGGCAACTACTTCACTCATATATACATCTCTCCAAAGTACTGCACTATTCGGGTTTTTCATTGATTAAGATTTTCTGCATTTATTATTACTATGCAGTTCTTTTTCCCCAGTGATATTTTTTTGTTTATTCTTAAACTGTAGAACAATTATCCCTATTTATTTTTTCTATAAATTTGTTCCATTTTATTTTGTCTTTATTTTCATTAAAATGAAATTAATACCTACAACCAGGAGAAGATAAGATAAATGAATGTGACCTTCTAAGAATCAAACCCTTATGTACATCTAAAAAACTTCTCCAACAGGGTAAAAAAGGAAGCCACAGACTGGGAAAAAGTATTTGGGAATGAAATGTCAAATAAGGGACTTATATCCAGAATTTATAAAATACTTGAGCACCACAACAAGATAAAGGTAAATAATCCAATAGAAAAATGGGTACAGGATATGAACAGACACTTCACCAAAGAAGACATTCAGATGGCCAACAAGCACATGAAGAAATGTTCAAAATGCCTAGCTCTAAGAGAGATGCAAATCAAAACAACTATGAAATATCATCTCACCCCAGTAAGACTAGCAAAATTTAACAGAACAGCAAGCAACAAATGCTGGCGAGGTTGTGGAGAAACTTAATCACTGTTGGTTGAAGTGTATAATTGTGCAACCACTGTGGAAGGCAGTATGATGCTTTCTCAAAAAGTTGCAAATAGATAAACCATTTGACCCAGCAATTCCACTACTGGGAATATACCCCAAAGAGACCATAACTGACATCCAAGCAGATAGAGGGACACCCATGTTTATCGCGGCTTTGTTCACAATAGCAAGGAGTTGGAAACAACCTTAGTGCCTATCAACAAACGAATGGATAGAGAAGCTGTGGTATATTCACACAATGGAATGCTACGCTGCATTGAAAAACAAGGAACTCATGCAATATTATTCAAAATGGGTGACCCTGGGGGACATGATGCTGAGTGAAGTATCTCAG
>NW_006399821.1:6445842-6464233 GCF_000299155.1 Elephantulus edwardii | reverse complement strand
CCAAGTCCACTTTGCAACGCACCACTTATTTCAGATTGTTGTTGTACATATGACATCTAATCATATATTCCTTTCAGATCATTCTTACCCTCATCTGTTCCAATACAGTGTTCATTATCTATCCCCTCTTTCCTTATTCTTTTGCCAACACTCCCATGTCAGTTCTATTTTATAACAGTGGTGTTATGCAGTATTTGTCATTTTGTGACTGAGATATTTCACTCAGTATAATGTCCTCCAGGTTCATCCATGTTGTAAAGTGTTTTATGAGTTCATTGATTTTCAGTGCTACATAATATTCCATTGTGTAAATGTATCATAGTTTTTGTATCCATTCATTTATTGATGGGCACTTGGGTTGTGTTGCATATATTTGTTTGAGTCACAGCTTTATTCCCAGACATAAAATTGTTGGATCAAATGATATTTTTATTTCTAACTTTTTGAGAAAGTGCCAGAATGCCTTCTATAGTGGTTGTACCCTTTTTTATTCCCATCAGCAATGAAAAAGAGTTCCAATCTCTCTATAACCTCACCAGTATTTGTTGTTTGCCGCCTTGTTGTACTTTGCTATTATTGCTGGGGTAAAATGATATTTCATAGTTGTTTTGATTTTCATCTCTCTGATAGCTAGGGATTTTGAACATTTCTTCATGTGTGTGTTTGCTATTCGAATGTCTTCTTTAGGGATGTGTCTATTCATATCTTGTCCTCATTTCATGGTTGGGTTGTTTACCGTTCTCTTGTTGAGGTGCTGGAGTCTTCTATAAATTTTAGATATAAGTCCCTTAGTAGATATATCATTGCCAAATATTTTTTACCAGTCTGTAAGTTTCCTTTTTACCCTGTTGGAGAAATTTTTTGATGAGGATAGGGATTTGATTCTTAGAAGGTCCCACTCATCTATTTTATTCTCTTCTGGTTGTAGATTTTTCATTATGTCTGGAAAGGTCTGTTCATGATATGAATTAGGGTTTCTAGAGTTGTTCCTGGATTTTACTATGCAGTTCTTGTCTTACATGATTGCATCTGTGTTTTCTTTGCTTCTTCAGCTGGTCTAGGAGCTTTTCTAGAGAATAAGTACATCTGTCAGTTTATCTACTCTTTGTTCTGCACAACACATATGCACAGTAGAGGAAAAGATGCTTATGCATTTAGGAAAGACTGCTCATTTCCCCCAAAGTTAATTGCCCATTTCTTCCCTAAATGTCTACTCATTACTATTGTTGTCCCCAGGGCAGTATGGGTTCTTGGACTGTTGCTAAGTGCTGCTAGAAATATAAATTTGGGTCTAGAACACAAATGTTAACGATTAAATGAGACATTCTCAGCTCACCATATTGTGTTTTTAATTAGTTGGGATTACAGCCTTTAAATTATAACAAGATTATGATATTTGGTTATAGTGCAGTAATCTAAATGTATGCACAGCTGCCATGTTTAAATTTTAGAAAGTGCAATTGCTTTATAGTGCTGTAGTTTTCCAGATGTTTACAACAGTTTAACTCATGACTGATGGGCTACCACAGATAAAATACAGTACTGTACCATTAGGTATCCTGTTAGTTGTTGTTGTTGTTGTTGTTGTTATATGCTGTCGAGTCATTTGCAACTCATAGCGACCCTATGTACAACAGCCCTAAACCGTGCTCTATCCTGTGCCAATCTCGTTGCCTCTGACACACCCATCCCAATTACCCCAGTCACTGAATCAATCCACCTCATAGAGGGCCTTCCCCTCTTGTGCTGTCCCTCCATCCTCCTAAGCATGATGTCCCTCTCCAAGGACCTGTCCCTCCTTGCATCATGCCCAAAGTATGTCAGACGAAGCCCCAGAATCCTTGCCTCCAAGGAGTTGCTTGGTTTAATCCTCTCCAGGATGAATCTGTTTGTTTTCTTGGCAGTCCATGGTATATTCAATACTCTTCTCCAGCACCACAGCTCAAAGGCATCAATTCTCCTTCTATCCTCCCTAGTCATTGTCCAACTCTCTGATGCATAACAAGTGATTGCAAAGACCATGGCCTGTATCAGGCGCACCTTAGTCTCCAGAGAGACACTGTTGCTCTTGAGTACTTTAGAGAGGTCCCTAACAGCAGACTTTCCCATCGCAATACGCTTTTTGATTTCCTGACTGCTGGTGCCAAGAGGGTTGATCGTGGAGCCAAGCAAACTGAAGCTGTGAACAATCTCAATCTCTTCACCATCCATCCTGATGCTACCAATTGGTCCAGTGGTGAGAATCTTTGTCTTCTTGACAGTGAGCCTCAGTCCATACTGAAGGCAGCAGTCCTTGACCCTCTGCAGCAAGCGCATGAGGTCCTCCTCAGTTTCAGCAAGCAGGCTTGTGTCATCTGCATAACACAGATTGTTGATAGATCTTCCACCAATCCTGATGCCACAATTCTCCTCATCGAGCCCAGCCTCCCAGATAATCTGCTCTGCATACAGGTTGAAAAGGTATGAAGATAGGACACATCCCTGGCGTACACCCTTCCCAGTTTTGAACCGTGCAATGTTACCCTGCTCTGTTCTGACAACTGTCTTTTGGTCCAAGTATAGATTTCGCATTAGCATGATTAAATGTTCTCGGATTCCCATTCTTCTCAGAGTCAGCCACAGTTTGTTATGATCCACACAGTCAAACGCCTTTGCATAATCAATGAAACACAGGTAGACATTCTTCTGGAATTCCCTGCTTTCATCTAATATCCATGTAACATCAGCTATGATATCCCTTAGTACCGCGACTCCTTCTAAACCCAGCCTGGACTTCTGGTAGTTCTCTGCTGATGTGCTGTGCCAGTAGGTTTTGGATAATCTTCAGTAGAATCTTGCTTGCATGTGAAATCAATGACACTGTTCTTGAAAAGATTGAAATTAAAATAGTCCCTATAGTTCTCAGCTGAATTAAACTCAAGTTTCTATAGTTCTCAGCTAAGTTAATTTTTAAAGCCCCACACCCAGGTATCCAGGGCAACAGTATTTCAAGAATAGCTAGCAGAAAGGCAGAGCAAACAAGCAAAGATTGTTTCTCAACTGATAACCCATGTGCCTTTGTTTCCCGACTGATAACCAATGTATCTTGTGCTTTTCTACTGCCCTGGAGTTTGAACTCACTGTATACTTAAGAATTTATGACACCACCCTATAGTTAAAGATCTATCTAACTGCTACATGTGCTACGTGACTGCCGCAAGTGCTACGTGCAAAAATGCTGTGTAAACCCTGAGCGAACACTGAGCCAATGAATTCAAACTGTGCTTTCATCACCCAATGAGAAGCTGATACTCAGTTGTATCCCCCTAAAGTGTATAAAAAAACCCAACTTTTTCTGCTCGGGGTCGGCTCCTCTGTCTCCTGCGAGAGATAAGGGTCGGCCGGGAGCTCCGCAATAAACCTCTTATCTCTTGCTGTTGCATCAAGCCGGTGTCTTGGAGTCTTGGGTCTTCGCCGTCCACTCGGGACAGAACAGGACCAGCGGTTCGGGGGTCCTTCATTCTGTAGTTTCCACACTCAGTTGGGTCACCCTTCTTTGGAATGGGAACAAATATAGATCTCTTCCATTCAGGGAGAGTAAAAATTTGGAGGCCTATGCTCCCCAGGGAAACTGTTGACTGTGTCAGATACTGAAGGTGTACTTGGAAATTTTTAACCTCTTCTGACAAGGTGGATAGTCTCTGCTAGCTGTCAGGACTGCCACCTCCACCTCTATCTTCAGCCTTGCACATTATCTAAAGAATGAAAAGTGTAACTTTTCCCCTTCCCTAGCTACGGACCCAGACTTTTATCCTCATTGGGTCGAAGGCAACAAGTGTGTGTTCCAAGTCTATTCCAATTCATACCCACTTTATAAGACAGAATAGATTTGCTCTACACGATTTCCAAGGCCATAATATTTACACAGTCTGTGTAGTACCTTTACCATGCAAAATGCAAATAGGAGTTTGAATCAGTGGTCTTTCCATTACCAGTCATGTTTTAACTCTACATCACTAAACCTCTTGTGTAAACTGACAAAACTTTAAATTGGCTTTTTTTTTTACTACTGCTTCTGTATCCACAGTAGGAGCGTCCTCTTAGCTAGAGAATAAAGCCTAATGTTAATTCTACTTTCAGAACTTGGAAACTTACCTTTATTATGACTAAGACATCTGATATGCCTTTTGTATTATGGGAAAGAAGTAGAGTAGATATGATCTAAAAAGAGGACTATCTGGAAGTTTCACATTTATTGAGCACCAGCAGTGAGTCATTGGGATTCATACACACACCCCAACAAACTAGACAGTTTTTGGAAAATTCTGGATAAAAATTATGTATAATTGAGGAAGTAAGTGAATTCTTTCTCTCTCCCTCTCCTTCTTTACACACATACATCCCATCATTACAGTACAAGAAAATTAGAAGAACTGCTCCAAAGGATTTCTATGGGCAAAAATATTTCAGCAAGTACCATATGATCAAGAGCCAATGGTATTGAAAGAAGTCCAAGCTTCACTGAAGGCATTGATCAAAAAATAAGGTCCCAGGAATTGATGTGATACCAATTAACATGTTTCAGAAGATAGATACAAATGCAACTCTGGACATGTTCACCAGTCTATGCCAGGAAATTTGGAGGGCAACAATGGTCTGGCCGGCTGACTGGAAGAAATCCATGCTTGTTACCATGCCCAAGAAAGTCGATCCAAGAGAATGTGGAATTGAACAACATCATTAATGTCACATGAAAGTATACATATTCATTATAAAACCTAAATTTCATACTCAGAATAATTATCTCTCACAAATTGGTGGTTGTGGGCAAGTATAATCAACACTATGTGCTATCTATTATTTTTGGGATATGAGTTAGAAAATATATTACAGTTTTTAGCTTGTCTTCACCATGTTAGGTCTTTATTGACTGAAATAAATAAATGTTGTTGTTGTTGTTGTTATGTGTTGTCGAGTTGCCTGCAACTCATAGCAACCCTATGTACAACAGCCCTAAACCCTTGCTCTATCCTGTGCCAATCTCACTGTCTTTGACATACCTACCCCCATTACCCCAGTCACTGAACAAGCCACCTCATAGAGGGTCTTCTTCTTCTGCACTGTCCCTCCAACTCCCAAACATGACCTCCCTCTCCAAGGATTGTCCCTCCTTGCAACATGTCCAAAGTATGTCAGATGAAGCTTCAGAATCCTTGCCCCAAGGAACAGGCTGGTTTAACCCTCTCCGGGATCAACCCGTTTGTATTCTTAGCAGTCCATGGTATATTCGATATTCTTCTCCAACACCACAGCTCAAAGGCATCAATTCTCCTGTCATCTCTAGTCATTGTCCAACTCTCTGACACATAGCAAATGATTACAAAGACTATGGACTGTATCAAGTACACCTTAATCTCCAGAGTGACATCATTGCTCTTCAGTTCTTTGGTGAGGTCTCTAACAGTGGACTTTCCCATCTCAATTTGTCTTTTGATGTTTTTGCTGCTGCTGCCAAGAGTTGACTGTGGAACCAAGCAAACTAAAGCTGTTTGCATAAACATAAACATAAACATAAACATAAACACTTTTGAACTTATTAATATCACCCTAGAGTTCAGGTCTTTTGTACAAAGCTTTCTCTGAGTTGTATTTGACTTGATGACACTTACCCACTGCTAAATGAAACTAGTGCTCTTATATCTGGAGGAACACTCTCCATTTTGTATGTCACTTTTTGTCAATGTGAAGAACCTTGTGCCATTTGGGGTGTCAAATACCATAATGGTTTCCCAATGTGGAAAGTGTTTGGTGGATGCTCCAGGTATAAAACAGGTTTGGAAGCAGGACCGTCATCCTCTTCCTAAATCACATGCTTCTGGAACTCTATCAACTTGGAGAAATGACGATAGTTATGGAAAGGCGTTCGGTCTTTTGTTCATAGAGTTGCTAGGAGTTGTGACTGACTTGACAGCAATCAACAGCAACAACAACATTTGTTTGGATAATTCTGAATTTATGAATATCACTCCAATACTATCGCCTGGAGAAGCCCCTCACCACCCTGTTACTGAATGCAAGGGATTCTTTCCATAGTCAATTGCCAATAAGACAGATGGATTGCAATATCCATAAGCACTTTATTACAGTTCTAGGAGAAAACAGTGAGATCCTTCTCAGAGACTGCCTCCCCATCTGGGAGTGGTCATTAGGCTTTTAGACATCACCTCACTCAACAATGTGCCTTTGTTAGTAAAATCAAAGACTTTCCGCATCTGAAAAAAAAAATCACACAGAGGTACCAGTAAACAAGGCAATCTACAAAATAGTTAACACATGACTGAGAAAAAGAGATCCTGAAAAAGATAAAAAAGGCTAACTCAGGAAAGGCACACCTCCCCTCCTGGCAACAGGCAGATTACAGATTAAGATGCAATTTACATATGACTGGGAAAACAGTTCCAAAGAAGTAAACTGATCTAGGAGAGATGCTTTTGCTCTTTTGATAAACAGCGTTACTTTACATCACTAAAGAAAGGAAGTAAAGAATTTTAAGGCAAAGTAACAAATTTTGCAGGCTGGAGAAAACTGAAGGCAGCTTTATAACTTATTTTTATAACTGATACATATCTAGAGAATTCAGAATTTATTAATACCACCCCATCAGCCCTACTTTAGTCACACTGATTTTTTTTTTCCTTCTCATCACTTCTGATCACTCTCTGAAAGGATCATGAGTATTTGGTAACTTACTGTGTTCAATGTCCCATGTTAGAAAGCAAGTTGCTTGAGTACAATAATAGCCTGGTTCCCCAGTACCTAGCACAGCATAGAAAAAACTTGCTGAACTGATGAACAGAGTAGGCTTATTGTGGGGGTCTTGGTGCGTGGGCAACATTGATTGGGATAGTCTCTTCAGTTAAGGCTTCAATTTCGCTCCTGAAGCTTCCACTCTGCCTGTGTAGGAGGAGGTCATTTGAAGCGACCTCATTTTGCCCATGAGGTCTTCTCTAATAAAATTAAAATCAACATGGCATAGTTTCCATTATTACTACCAAGAAAAACGCTGCTCCTTCCGTATGAATCAGCAAATAGAGCTGAAAAATTCTTTCCTGAGAAAAGTGAGAAAATTGTAATAGACAGCTTTTCCCAATATGCAGAGACAGCACATTTGAACAGTGCAAGAAAGAAACACTTGATGGTTGATGGTATTTTTCCTTGTTAGCTTTTTCTCCTAAGGCTTTGCGTTCAGAATAACAAAAATCCATCAAATTCCTGGTAAAGGGCACTTTCCTATCCCTACCTGCGATTCTGCAGTGTCACCTTCTGGCCACCTAGGGAACTGCTCCATGGCTTTCTTCATTCCAGCAACATTCCAAGAGGAAGAAGCAGCAGGAAAACATATATTCTGCTACTCAGAGCTTTTAACAAGGGGGAGGGAGGAATAGACACAGTTCCAAAAGGGCCTCTAAGACCTGCAGCTCCCTTTTGTTACTGAACCCAAGAGAGTTTTTCTGTAGTTAACTGTTAGGAAGACAGATAGAATGCAATATCCAAAGCTCTTTATTTCAAGTCTGGGAAAGCAGTGAGATTCTTCTCAAAAACTACTTGTCTATCTGGGAGTAGTCATTAGGTTTCATACTTGGGTTAGGTTTTTGTTAATATTACAGGAACACTGCATTTAAAAAGAATAGTTTACATACAGTTACTAGTAAACAGACAACTTATCAAATACATAGTTAGCATATGACTGAGAAGAAACAGTTTTCAAAAGACAAACTAATCCAGGAAAGATGCAAGTACCTTCCTGGTAAACAGGCAGGTAAGGTAATTTACATATGACTGTGAAAAAGAGGTAATTGCTAATCTAGGAAAGATGCATTTTCTCTTTGTGAAGTAGGCAACTTACTTTATATTACTAAAGAAAGAGGGGAAAAAGAATTCTAAGGCATCCACATCCTAAACAACATGCCTCTGGAAACTCTGAACTTTGATAAATGACCTGAGTTATAGAAAGGCTTCAGGCCTTTTGTTCACAGGGTCGCTATGAGTTGTGCTGGACTTGAGAGAACCAAAAACAACAACAAGGCAAAGTAACTTGTTTGTAGGTTGAAGGTAACTGATGTCAGTTTTATAACTATACTGATATGTTTGGATAATTCTGAATTTATTAATACCACCCTACTAGTTTCTGTGTGTGTGATCAAAATGTGAACATCAGAACTTTGTTTAATGTCAGTTTTTATTACAGCCTGTGTCCTTAGGAGCTCACGGAAAGGTTTTGGGTTGAAGCCAAGAGCCACGCCAAGGTAGAAACATTCCTCAGAGTTTATTGCACGCCGGGCTACTCCACAAGGAGAGTAGCCCTAAGGGTTGGGCTCAGGGGATTGTTTGGGGTCATTGCAGTGGCTCATTGGGCATCAAGTTTCTGGTCTTGGAAAACTGGTTCTGGGGAATGTCCTGACATAGGATTTCTGAGTTCTGGTTTCAGAAAAATGTCCTAACATAGGGTTTTCTAAGTTCTGGTTTTAGGGAAAGTCCTGACATAGGATTTTCTGAATTCTGGTTTTGGAAAATATCCTGACATAGGATTTTTTGAGTTGTGCTTCAACCTCCATTTTGATTTTTAGCCTAACTCTCTCACCTATTCTCACACAGTACCTCCAAGAATGAGAGAAATCCTGTTTGCAAACACCTCTTCATTCCCCCACCCCCTTAGAGGCCTCTGAAGGGAATTAGATATTGAATAAAACTATCCGCACAGGGTAAATAGACTTGAAAGTTCCTGAAGCTTTTAACAGTTTCTCAGAGCTCAGGAGGCTAAGGCAGAACTATAGCCTGACTCTATCACTGACAAGGGAAACCAAAACAAATCCAGAACATGAGAAGTGAACTGCTTGTTTCATGATCGTTTACTTGAAGAAGTAGTGTGAAAAAAGCTTTGCTCAGATAATCCTTAAAGTACTGAAGATTTTAAAAAAAGAAAAGGAGTACCAAGAGAGTCCCACAATGAAACCACCAAAGATAGTGAATAAGAAAACCCGCCCAACATCTCAACTGAAAAATAGTCTCATACTGTATAAACTCAAAATTGGGAAGGGTGTGCATTAGGGATGTGTCCTATCTCCCTATCTTTTCAATATATTTAAAGAACAGATTATCCAGGAAACTGGGCTCTGTGAGGAAAAGTGTGGCATCAGGATTGGAGGAAGACTCATCAACAATCTGTATTATGCAGATGACACAACCTTGCTTGCTGAAACTGAGGAGGACCCGAAGCGCTTGCTACACAGCAAGTCAGGGACTGCAGTCTTCAATATGGATTGAAGCTCAACATCAAGAAAACAAAGATTCTCACTATTGGGCCAATAGCATCATGATAGTGAAGAGATTGAGATTGTTGACAGCTTCAATTTGCTTGGCTCTGCAGTCAACACTCTTGATACCAGTAGCCAGGAAATTAAAAGACAAATTACACTGGGAGAGTCTGCTGTCAGAAACCTCTCCAAAGTACTGAAGAGCAGTGACTCAGTCTGCGGACTAAAGTGCTACTGATACAGGTCATGGTCTTTGCAATTAACTTCCTATGCATTAGAGAGCTGGACAATGATGATAGGAGGAGAGTTGATGCGTTTGAGCTGTGGTGCTGGAGAAGAATACTGAATATACCATGAACTACTAGGAGAACAAACAAGTTCATCCTAAAGAGGGTGAAGCCAGGCTGCTCCTTTGAGGCAAGGATTCTGAAACTTCATCTGACATACTTTGGACATGTTGCAAGGCGGGATCAGACCTTGGAGAGGGACTGGACATCATGCTTTGGAGGGTGGAGGGACAGCGCAGGAGAGGAAGACCCTCGATAAAGTGCCTGGGGTAATGGGGATAGGTGTGTCGGAGATAATAAGATTAGCAAGGGATAAAGCAGAGTTTAGGGCTGTTGTACATAGGTTTGCTATGAGTCGCAGGTGACTCGATGGCACATAACAACAACAACTATATAAAAAACATGATTATGTAAATACAATTTTTAAAAGGCATAAAGATATTAAAAATAAACAAGTTTTTTGTTGTTGTGTACTATAGAGTCAGAACCATCCCATAGCTGATCCTCCAGCAGGTTTTCAGAGGCAGTTAATCACAAGGGAGGAAATTGCCCATCCTTCTTCCACAGAACAGCTAGTGGCCTTGTGTAGGGAGCTCTGGTAAGAAGCTGCACTGCATTCAAGGCCACTAGCTGCTCTGTGGAAGGATGGGCAATTTCCTCCCTTGTAATTAACTGCCTCTGAAAACCTGCTGTGGGACGATTGTTGTTGTTATGTGCCATCGAGTCACTGCGACTCATAGCAACCCTATGTACAACAGCCCTAAACTCTGCTTTATCCCTCATTGTGGTTTTGATTTGCATGCCTTTTATTGTCAGTGATTTGGAGCATTTCTTCACGTGTCTGTCATTTGAATATCTTCCTCTGTGAAAATTCTTTCCATGTCTTTGCCCATTTTGTAATTGGGTTATTAGTCTTTTTCTTGTGAAGGCTCAGGAGTACTCTGTAAACTTTTGTTATAAGACTCTTGTCTGAGATGGTATTACCAAATGTTTGTTCTCTGTCTGTAGATTTTTCTTTTCACCCTGTTGGGAAAAGTTTTTGATGTGCATAGAGATTTAATCTTTAGAAGGTCCCTCCTTGCAACATGCCCAAATGAAGTCCCAGAATCCTTGCTTTCAAGGAGCAGCCTGGTTTCGCCCTCTCTAGGATGAACCTGTTTGTTCTCCTGGCATGCCATTGGATACTCTATACTCATCTCCAGCAACACAGCTCAAAGACATCAGTTCTCTTCCCATCATTACTAGTCATTGTCCGACTTTCTGATACATAGCATCAAAGACCATGGCCTGGATCAGGCGCACCTTTGTCTCCAGACTGACATTTTTCTATAATACTCTAGAGAAGTCCCTAACAATAGACTTTCCCAATACAATTAATCTTTTGATTTCCTGGCGGGGGGGGGGGTACCAAGAGTGTTGATTGTAGAGCCAAGCAAACTAAATCTGTTCACAAACTCAATCTCTTCACCATCTACCATGATGCTGCTAATTGCCCCAAGGGTGAGAATCTTTGTTTTCTTGATGTTGAGCTTCAATCCATATTGAAGGCTGCAGTCCCTGACTTGCTGTGTAGCAAGTGCTTCAGGTTCTCCTCAGTTTCAGCAAGCAGGGTTGTGTCATCTGCATAACAGAGATTGTCAAAGAGTCTTCCTCCAATCCTGATGCCACAGGTCTCCTCATAGAGCCCAGCCTCCTGGATAATCTATTCCTCATACAGATTGAAAAGGTATGGATATAGGACACATCCCTGGCATACATCCTTCCCAATTCTGAACCATGCTGTGTCTCTTTGCTCTTTTCTGATGACTGCCTCCTGGTCCAAGTATAGGTTTTGCATAAGTACTATCAAGTTTTTGGGAGTCCCATTCTTCTCAGAGTTAGCCACAGTTTCTTGTGATCCACACAGTCAAATGCTTTTGCATAGTCAACAGATAGACATTCCTCTGGTATTCTCTGCCTTCAGCCAAGATCCTTCTAACGTTAGCTCTAGTACCAAGGCCTTTTCTAAATCCAGTCTGTACATCTGGCAGTTTTCTGTTGCTCTAGCCATTTTTGGACAATCTTCAGCAGAATCTTGATTATGTGTTATATTAATGATATTGTTTGATAATTTTCACTCTCTGTCAGGTCACCTTTCTTTGGAATAGGAACAAAAATAGATCTCTTCCAGTCAGTTGGCCAGGTTAGTGATTGTATCCATTGAAGAATCTGTTTGCTGAAATATGTCAATTGGTATGCTGTCATTTTTTTCAGAGCAGAACTAGATAGAGACTGAAGGAGATAGAGTTAAACTGGAGCTGCTCCTACACAGAGCCAGAACCAAGGTTGAGGGTTTTAACTTAAGTTTGTCTGAATATGGAGGGGGTGTGTGTGTGTGTGTGTGTAAAATGGCATAATTGGCAGAACTAATAGAGTTTTCTTTAGAACATTTACCTAAACTAGCAAGACTGAAGGTCACAGAGTCTCTAGGAACACCTGAAAAACTGTCTTGACTGAAGAATTATAGCTTCTTTCCTATCTGAATTGTTACCTGTTTAGTTCCTTAATAAACTGTAATTGAGAATGTTACATATGAGTTCTGTGTGGCCAATGTCATAGATTAACTCTTTTTATTTATTTTATTTGTATAGCAGAAATACTATACAATTGTGCACTGCACAGCTTGAAATTAGAGATGAGTATTTTTTACTTAGTAGCAGGACAAGAGGACCTTGGGAAGGACAGTTGGTGCTAGAATTTATAGAAGTAAGTACAACGAGTATGTTGAATGTCTGATCTCATATGTATTCCCTTTGAATGGTTGATGTTGTAGATGGAGACATTTCTATCTTTTGAAGACCAGTCCCACTCATCATGATGTCACCTGACACCTACAAAAGAGAGATGGCAAGAGATATAAAATCTAAATTTTGCATCTGATTGATAGGAAGTTTCTTGGAGTCTTTAAGATTGTAACCCCACACCTCCCACCTCCGGAAATATGTCCTTACCCACACCCAGGATCACACACAAATACACACACTCCGGTGAATCAACAGAGCTGACAGAAGAATTTAAAAAAACAACATATGATCAAGAGGCAATGGTAATGAAGGAGGATGTGAAGGCTGTTCTGAAGAACTTGGCAAAAAACAAAGCTCCAGGAATTACCAATTGATGTATTCCAACAAACAGATGCTGCCCGGGATGTGCTCACCAAGTTGTGCCAAGAAGTTTGGAGGACAACTGCATGGCCTACTGACTGGAATAGATCTGTATATTTTCCTTTTCCTAAAAAAAGTGACCCAATAGAGTGTGGAAATTAACAAACGATATCACACACTAGTAAAATCCTGCTGACGATTATCCAGAAAGTACTGGCATAGTACATTGACAGAGAACTACCAAAAATACCAGCTATGTTGAGAAGAGGTCATGGTACTAGAGATATCACTGTCAATGTCAGATGGATCTTGGCAGAAAGCAAAGAATATCAGAAGAATGTCTGTGTTTCCTTGACTATGCAAAGGCATTTGACTGTGTGGATCAAAATAGATTGTGGTGAAACCTATACTTGGACCAAGAAGCAGTCCTCAAAACAGCAAGGAAACACAGAATGGTTCAAAATCAGGAAAGGAGTGTGTCAGGATTGTATCCTGTCTCCTTATCTTTTCAATCTATACACAGAACAGATCATTCAGGAGGCCGGGCTTTATGAGGAGGAATGTGGCATCAAGATTGGAGGAAGACTCTTCAACATCCTTTATTATGCAGATGACACAACCTTGCTTACTGAAACTGAAGAAGGCCTGAAGAGTTTGTTGCAGAAGGTCAAGGACTGTAGTCTTCAATATAGATTGAAGCTCAATATCAAAAAGACAAAGATTCTTGCCACTGGGACAATTGGCAGCACCATGATAGATGGAGAAGAGATGGAGGTTGTTAACAATTTCAGCTTGCTCACTTCCACAATCAACATTCTTGGCATCAGCAGTCAGGAAATCAAAAGATGAATTGCATTGGGAAAATCTGCTGTTAGGGACATCTCCAGAGTGCTGAAAAGCAACGATTTCAGTTTAGAAACTAAAGTGTGCCTAATCCAGACCATGGTCTTTGCAATTACTTGATATGCATCAAAGAAGTGGACAATGACTAAGGATGACAGAAATAGAATAGATGCCTTCAAGTTCTGGTGCTGGAGAAGAGTCTTGAACATACCATGGACTGCCAAGAAAACGAACAGATCTGTCTTGGAGAGGGTGAAACCAATTCTCTCCCTGGAGGCTAAGATTTTGAATCTCTGTCTCACATACTTTGGCCATGGCCAGGAGGGATCGATCCTTGGAGAAGGACATCATGCTGGAAAGAGTGGAGGGACAGTACAGTAGACCCTGGATGAGATAGAGTAATACATTAACTGGGGTAATGGGTGTTGGTGTGTCAGAATTAGTGAGAGTGGCTCAGAATAGGGCAGGGTTCAGAGCTGCTGTACATAGGGTCAGCATGGGTTGCATGTGACTCAACAACACATACCAACATATCAATGATTGCACTAAGAACCACCATGATTTGTAAACTTTCAATGAAATTAAGATTAAAGAGTCACTTCATTAAACTCTAGGTATGATTTTGAGTCCTGGGATTTTAGTAAGTTTAAAGCCCCATGTTTAAGTGCTACAAGGAGGACAGGAAAGAGTTCCAGGACATTATAACTTTAAGGAACACAGGAATGGTATCAGGACCATTGAAGTCCTGGGCCAGTCAGCACTCACATGTATATAGTTATGAGGGCATCTGCAGCTAAAAAATTTTCTTTCTGTAAACAAATGCTGGCAAGGTTGTGGAGAAACTGGAACCCTTATTCACTGTTGGTGGGAGTGTAAAATGGTGCAACCGCTATGGAAGGCTGTATGGCGCTCCCTAAAAGTTGCAAATAGAAATTCCATTTGACCCAGCAATTCCAGTACTGGGAATATATCCTAAAGAAACCATAACTGCCACCAAGGCAGATATATGCACACCCATGTTTATTGTGGCTTTGTTCACAATAGCAAGGAGTTGGAAACAACCTAAGGGTCCATCAACAAACAAATGGACAGAGAAGCTGTGGTATATTCACACAATGGAATACTACGCTGCATTGAAAACAAGGAACTCATGCAATATTATTCAAAATGGGTGACCCTGGAGGACATTATGTTGAGTGAACTATCTCAGTCACAAAAGGACAAGCACTGCATGGTGCCACTGCTGTAGAATGGGACTGACATCAGGGTTGGAGTAAGAATGAGAAAAACTGCCAGAAGTCCAGTCTGGGTTTAGAAGGGGTCGTGATACTAGGGATATTGTAGCTAGTGTTAGATGGATCTTAGCTGAAAGCACAGAATACCAGAGGAATGTATATCTGTGTTTCATTGACTATGCAATGGCATTTGACTGTGTAGATAATAACAAACTGTGGCTGACTCTGAGAAGAATGGGAATCCCAGAACACTTAATTATGCCAATGAGAAACCTATACTTGAACCAGGAGGCAGTCATCAGAACAGAGCAAGGAAACACTTCACGGTTCAAAATTAAGAAAGGCATACAAGAGGGATGTGTCCTGTCTCCATACCTTTTCAACCTGTATGCAGAACAGGTCATCCGGGAGGCTGGGCTCTATCAGGAGAAATGTGGAATCAGGATTGGTGGAAGATCTATCAACAATCTGCATTATGCAGATGACACAACCCTGCTTGCTGAAACTGAGGAGGACCTGAAGTGCTTGCTACAGAGGGTCAAGGACTGCAGCCTCCAATATGGATTGAGGCTCAATGTCAAGACGACAAAGATTCTCACCACTGGACCAATTGGCAGCATCAGGATGGATGGTGAAGAGATTGAGATTGTACACAGCTTTAGTTTGCTTGGCTCCACAGTCAACACTCTTGGCACCAGTAGCCAAGAAATCAAAAGGCGCATTGCCATGGGAAAGTCTGCTATTAGGGACCTCTCCAAAGTTCTGAAGAGCAATGGTGTCTCTCTGGAGACTAAGGTGCATCTGATACAGGCCATGGTCTTTGCAATCACTTGTTATGCATCAAAAAGTTGGACAATGGCTAAGGAGGATAGAAGGAGAATTGATGCCTTTGAGCTTTGGAGCTGGAGAAGAGTATTGAGGATACCATGGAGTGCTAGGAAAACAAAGAGATTCATCCTGTAAAGGGTCAAACTGGGCAGCTCCTTGGAGGCAAGGATTCTGAGGCTCCATCTAACATACTTTGGACATGTTGTAAGAAGGGACTGGTCCTCGGAGAGGGACATCATGCTTGAGAGGGTGGAGGGACAGCGCAGGAGGGGAAGGCCCTCTGTGAGGTGGATTGATTCAGTGACTGGGGTAATCAGGATGGGTGTATCCGAGATAGTGCGATTGACACAGGACAGAGCAGAGTCTAGGGCTGTTGTACATAGGGTCGCTATGAGTTGCAAGCTACTCGACAGCTCATAACAACAACAACAACAGCATTGAAACATATGAGGGAGAGAACTGTTTGAGAGTGATATATGATGTGCGTATTATGGTTATGACGAGTCCAGAATGAAGGTTGCATAGTGGAGTGTACAGGTGGGGGGGGGCATTCTATACCAATAAATCCAAAATCTCTGTAAACATTCATTAATTTTAGAAAAATTAAAACACACATGAATTAAAACAAAACTTTTTGGTTTTGTTATTAATTTAAATGAAAGTTTACAGAAACTTTGGATTTCCATTCATTCATTCATTGTTGCACTTTTCTCCCTGCTTCCCCCTTCTCTCTGAAAAGTAAAAGAAAAATTCTTTCCTTGTTATACAGTTCCTACCCCCAAGTCCACTCCACTATACAGCCTTCCTTCTGGACTCCTGTCATGACACTAATACCTAATCATATATCTGTTTTAAACAGTTCTCTCCCTCATCTGTTTCAATACTAGAGTCGAGTCAGGTGGCCATGACAGAGATCCTTGAGCCTGGGACTCCCTATGCTCCTGCCTGACCTTGGCACTTGGTGTATTTTGCCAAGTATGTGTTCTCTATGCTTCAGTTCTTACATTTACCTCTTACGAGGCTATATTTATGGACATCCTTAACTTCTTCTTAACTCATAACTCCAGCAACTCTTCTTTGGCAGAATTATGGCATCTCGCACAATATAACAATTGCATTTCCTTTCCAACATCAATGGAACTCCATGCAAACTCCTGGGCATTCTGTAAGCATAACCCATCTGCTAAGAAATCAACATCAGAAAATAATTTAAAGGACTTTTATTGAAAATATCTTTGTTCCAGAAATTTCTTCATACCCATGCTAATTTGCCCTTTGTAGGGGCTTCAGTCATGAAATACTCAAGGACCCATCTGTTGAGAACCACTTTTTACTGAATAATTAAGTTTCCTTAGATGTCTGATATTTGGTAAGGAGATGGTTTTTTTCTTTAAACGTACATGTTACTGTCCAACAGTGTTTTCATTCTTTTGTTTGCTTTCCTTATTTTCTTGGTGGCAAGTTTTACTTTTGTTGCACTCCTGAGGGAGTCCTATTATATTTTTTATAGGTGATTTCTCATGTTATTTACTGTTGTGTACATGTACTATACATGTGTACAACTCTCCTTGGTTTTCTAATTATGAGCCATAGTTAAAATATAGCTAAAAGCAATTATGAAGCAGGTTAGTGAAATCCATGATATATTTATAAGAAGAGACACAGAAGTTGTATTGTTTAACCTTAGAGTTATGTGAAATATTAATGTAAAATAAAATGTCTGGGATTAGAAAAAATAGATTAGAATGTCTATTCTTTTTCATTTATATGTTTTTATAATAACCATCCTGGGCTTAATCTCTTGGCATTGTAATCAGTTGAGTATTTGGAATTTCTTCTTTGCGATTCTCTTTTCAGTAAGGATTTTATGCTCCATAAATGGCGTTATATGAAGAACAAAAAGTTATATAACAGAAAAAAACCTGAATCTTAACATACAAGCATCCACAGAGTCCTTGAAATGAGTATATACAGTCTGTACATTTCCTGAGTAGCATGTTTTGAGGTGCTTTGTTCGTATAACCCTTTTTTTATGAATGCTCCATCCAGTAAGTTAATGCAAAGCTCTCCATTCTATATCTCCATTTCCTGCCATGCTATTGCCATTCAAATTTCACACACACACACACACACACACCCACTTAAACCCTTACAAACTGAAGGAGGGTCACTATGTGTCTGAATTGACTCAACAGAAATAGTTTTATGCCATTAAAATGATAATGAAAAATAAACAACTTTGTCCTTTAATATAAGTAACTTAACTATATACCAACATTATTTTAAAAACATTTTAAAAAAGTAAAAATAAACAATTTGCTGTAAAAATTCTTGGTGGCAAGCATACATTAACTCAAATACACACCCCTTCTCATGCCATGGGAGTGGGAGGCTTGCTTTTCTGGCATCAATTATTTACAAGAAATTAAGTTCACTTTTGCCTCGGTTTCCAAATGAGTTCTGTAATGCAAAATTCTTAGCATAATTGTCCTGGGTTTTGTACCTGTCAATAATTTGAGCTACACAAGATGCATCAAGTGTGGAAGCCTTGAGAATGACTCTGCACAGATAACACACATATTCTCTAGGACTCAAGTAGAAGCACTTTTAGAAGTGGCACACTTCATGCCATTTGCTGGAATCTTCTGCATTCACTTGACAAAAATGGATTAAGTACATGCCCTGACTAGTTAGGGAGAAGAATGTGCCCACTGCCTTCAAACTCATACTCAAGGTTCTCTCCAGAATGAGGAGAAATACTG
>NW_006399821.1:6433153-6445657 GCF_000299155.1 Elephantulus edwardii | reverse complement strand
CTGGCTTGAATCCATTAGTGACTCCACAGGAGAAAGAGAATCTACTCCCACAGAATTTACAGCTGTGACCTCACACTGCATGATCAGCTATGAGTCAGTTCCAACTTAGTGGCAATAATTTTGAGGGTTTTTGTTGTTGTTGTTATTGTTCTGTTAGGTCTTTACCTGAGTCCCGAGTCATCATTTCCCACTTCTCCATGTATTCTCTATTTGTCATACACACTGTCCGCTGTAGTGCCCAATAGCTTCCTCTTTGACTCTTTCAAACTTAGAGTAATAGACAAATTCAAACACAATCTACTAATATTACTCATTTTTATTGCTCCCCATAAATGTGAAATCCTATTACCCTGACTCATATCTCTGAAGCATTCCATTAATGAAAATTACCTGTGGAACTTAAAAATTTATGGCACCTTATCCATCTGTGTGGAACTTGGCCGTTCACGCATCATTATTTTCTTCCCTCTATTTACACAACTTAAAAAAAAAGCAGTCGAGATTTTTCTGATTTACAAGAACCTCCAATCTTGTTTGGACAATTATAGACATTAGGGAAAGAGACTGTAGATGGTATATTAAGATGACAACTTTTGGTTACCAACTCAATAATGTTATTGATTATTATGCTGCCACAAGTCCTTAGCCTATTTTAAACCCAAGCCTGTAAGATCATTAATCCTTGATATAATGATTCTCCTTAATGAACATCTTCACCCGCCAGGTAATACATCAACCTGGCTAAAACACTGAAACAATCTGAAACCATACCAACACCCACTTCAAAATTCTAGTCAGTCTACAAAATAGTGAGTAAGCCTTAGCCAAGGGCTCTCTGTCATTCTATCTCAATTATATCTCATACCCAATCAAGACACAGACATTTGCCAAGACATCTTTCAGATAAAGTTCTTTCTCACCTGTTTTTGTGATATCCACTCCCCCAACCTTGTGCCCAAGTGAGATATTTGGTTTTCATGCTCCACTTTTCTTCCAGAATGTGATTAGCAGTAACATTTGAACCAAATTCTTTGTAATTAATTATATCAACCTCTCCATCATGATCTACTCAGTGCTTGCCAATTGTAGATGAGTACAGCCCAGGAGTTCCATTCCTCTATGTCCAGCTACCTACTTGATTTTCCACTAATGTATTCCATAAATAGCAAAGGCTTGTGCTCTCACAAATGTTCAGAAAACACCTAAGCTTTTCCATCAAAAAACAACACCTAGTTCTATTTCCCCATTTTGGGCAATGGCGTTTCCATATGTTTCTTTGGTAAAAGTATAATCTTGATGTCATATCTGATTTACAAAGATGACAGGTACACATGATAAGTCATACCCTGTCATTCATTGGAAAAGTTAAAGTAGTTCAAACATCTAGTGAATGATTAAGGTGAAAGAAAACTTTGAATTAAAATGGACAAGATGTATATTGCAAAATTAACAATCTGTAACAGGTCAGGTATAACTGAATAAATGGAGGGGGAAGGGAGAAAAAGGGGATAAAGAAGTAAGAGATGGCTTACCCACTGACAAAAATAATTAAGAAGAGTGCTGACAGTTACAGGAGAGGAAAGGAAGTGATAGGGAGTAGAGATTAATGAATGGATGGGGAAGGAGAAAAAAAAATGGATGAGTACAGTGAGGTTTTGATAGGGCACTGTAAATAACAGGATTATGCAATGGCAATTATCTTTATGAAGCAAAATGTGTGTAAGTGAATCAAAACCAATTTTTTAAAAAGGAAGAGAAAGAAGGCAATAGATTGTAAAGTACACATTGTGTACATTTTTAACCATTGCAGACAATTATTTTGACTGACTTGGTGTCCTGGAACAGCAGTGATGCTCACATCAGCAGCTGGCTGACTACAAAAAAAGTATAATCTTCCCCTTGTTACCCATATTCTTACAATCTTTCCTCCACAGCTCCACACAAAGCAGAAAACTGTACAAGCAAAGCAGAGATCTCCATCCTCTATCACACCTCCCAGAAAACAGCTGGGATACACTAAGAATTGCTAAACTAGCAAGCTACAGAGCATGCTTTAGCAGCTTAATGAGGTATTGTTATTGTTAAGTGCTGTTGTAGATGACTCATAGCAATCCCATGAACGAAAGACCTGAACACTTGTATAACTTTCATCATTTCTTCAAGTTCAAAGATTTTCCAGAGGCAAGCTATTTCGGAAGTGGACACCACTCCTGCTTCCAAGATTGTTTTAATCGGGAAGCTCCACCAAATACTGTCCGCATTTGACACATTGTATACTAAAGCAAATAATACAAGACAATAGGACCATAATGTCCTGGTGGCAACAAATAATTTTAATCCACCATACCATACTTGGAAGCAGGAGTGGCATCCACTTCCTAAATAACATGCCTCTGAAAACTATGAACTTTGATAAATATCAATAGTTGTAGAGGGGCTTCAGGCATTTTGTTCATAGGATTGCTATGAACTTGCTCAACTTGAAGGCAATCAACAACAACATAACATATACACACAAAAAACATTTGAACACACCAGGATAAGATGCCACATAAAAATGACCAAACTGAGTCAGTATTTCTTTCAGAGGAAAGAAATGTTATTAGTACTTCCTCATAAGACATTAAAAACATGTCTTTAAGGAGCTGAGAAAAACACAGAATAATTAAACAGTGCAAGATCTTTTTTCTGGACGACAATGGAAAAGAAAATGCAAATCAACACCAGTAAATTGAACTCATTTCGGCAGCACATATACTAAAATTGGAATGATGAAGAGATTAGCATGGCCCTTACACATGGATGACACAAATTTGAGATGCATTCCATATTTTTAAAGACATGGAAAGACTTTTCACAGAGGAAGATATTTGTTGGCCAACAGACACGTGACGAAATGTTGCGGATCACTGGCAGTAAGAGAAATGCAAATCAAAACCACAATGAGACACCATCTTACAACAGAAACAGTGGCAAAGTTTAACAGGGCGGCAAGTAATAAATGTTGGGGAGAATGTGGTGAGATAGAACTCTTACACATTGTTGGTGGGATTGTAAAATGGTTCAACAACTCTGGAAGGCAGTTTGGTGTTTCCTCAGAAGGCTGAACATAGAAATTCCATATGACCCAGCTATGCCACTGCTTGGAATATACCCCAAGAAATGAGAACTGAGGCAAAAATGAAGACTTGTACACCAATGTTCATAACAGCATTATCCACCATCACAAGAACATGGACACAGTTCAAATGTCCAGTCAAATGGATTGAGAAGTTATGGTATGTTCACATGATGGAATACTACACAGCAAGCAGGAGCAGTAATTTTGTAAATCATTTCCTAACTTGGGAAGGACTAGAGAACATTATGCTAAGTGAACTAACTCAGTCCCCAAAGGAGAAACACTGTATAAGACCATTATAGAACGTATATGAGGATTCAAGAGTGGGAAGGGGGGAGAGTGGAAGCAGAGGGGTGAGGATGTGGGGGAACGAGTGATCAATCATAGGGTCACACAATTTGATAGGTGGAGGAACTGGTGGGTAAAGGAAATGGGAAAGACCCGGTATGAAAAACAATGCATATGAACTTTGTAAGTAAATGAGTATAAAATAAAAATTCTATTTAAATTAAAAAAATATTAAATGTGGAAAAACCTCAGAACCAGTAAATGGAAATTCGGAATATTAATAATAAAATTAAAAAAAATAGAGCACACATTGGAGTAAGCCTAAAGCAGAACTTAAGCAATAGAACAGAATTGATGATCTGGAGGACAATTCTTCTAATACTAATCCACTAGAAGAGCAATCTAAAGAAAGAAGGACATTTAGAAAGCATAATAAATACACAGGACACCATTCAGGAGAATAACTTATGTATAATTGGCGTTGCAAACATAAAGAGATGGGGAAAGAGCGGAGAAAAATATAAAGCTATGAAAATGAGGATTTCTCAAAGATAATGAAAAATTAGAAACTATGCAATCAAGAAGCTCAGTGAATGCCAGATATAATAGAGACCAAAATTAAAACACCACGAAATATCATAACCAAATTTTCCAAAAGAGACAGAAAAAATACTTTTCAGTACTTCAGAAAAAACAAGGGTGATCAAGCTCTAATTTTCTAAACAGAATGCATGCAGATAAGAAGGCAATGGATTGTCAGATGGAAAAGAATCCATTCATCAACAAACAATGGTTAAAGAAGGTGTGGTACATGTACAATATAGAGTAGTAAACATCACTAAAGATGAATAAAAATTACACAAAACATGGCAACATGAATTATCAAGAAGACATCACGATGACCGAAGTAAGGCAATCATAAAAAGACAGACATAGTATAATACAATTAGTATAAAACTATATATATTTTTAAAGAATATACAGATTGAATCATGGTTGCCAAGGAAGAGAAGGGAAATATAAATTAATAAATAGAGGATAGGCATTTATTACAAGTGAAGGGAAGAATAAAGTACAGTAAGGGGTAGATCAGACACTGGATAGTGAAATAATGTTATACAAAATGTGTGTGAATGTTTGAATGGTAAACCAATATTCTTTGTAAAATTTCAATCAAACCTTAATTTGAAAAATAGGCACTCAGCTTCTCAAGAAATATTTTTAATGACTCCTAATCACTGTAATTTGATCCTATCAGAAAGTAAGAGACCAGAAATTCTGTAAACATAATTAGTTCAGCCCCTCTCCAGGTATTTGTCTTTATTGGAATTCATGTCTGCAATAATCTCACATACTTCAATCTGTTAGTTTTTACCAAAGTGGGGGTGGAGGGAAGGTTAAAATTCAGAACTGAGGGAGGAGTAGGATAGAATGATTAGTGGAAATTAAAATCACAGGATAAAGTGTGAAGAATATATTTTGAGTATTGTTACTAATGTAAGTGTGTAGGTGTGTGTGAATGCTTTAATGGAAAATTTGCTTTGTTCATGAAAATAAAAATGAAAACACAAAATTTTAAAAACTAAAACACACTATTTTAAAAGTAGAGAAAGTTTACATAAAGAAAGAATCTAGTATCATTTTCAGGGTGAGAAAGTAGAATATTAATGGATAGACAATGAATGTTATACTTGAAGGGTTGAAAGAAAGATGTGGAAAGAATAGACATAGTGTATTTTGTAATTAATGTTATGGTTCAAGCAAACAATATCCTTTGAAAATTTTCATACAAATCATAACAAAAATGCAAAAAAAAAAAAACCCCTTAGAATCTTGACATCAGCCTACTTTTTTTATCTCAGTCTCTATCTCTGAAATTTCTGCATATAACCAGCACAGTCTCACTTCCCAGTATTTATATTCTTATCTATGCCTAGGTCAACTCTCTATATCTCATTCTATTTGATACCAGCACAGAAATCACTCCATAGTGCCCCTGGTCTGAATTTAATACTTGGCGCTTGTACTTTATTGAAGGCCTACAAACATTTCACTACTAGAATAACAGATGAAGAATCCTGGAGCACCACAAACACAGAACATGGAGAGTCATGAACAATGAGGCCCTTATACACCCAAACCCCACTCATATAGTACTCATGAGCTCTCTGTAGCCCTGGGAAATGTGAAAAGAGGGAAGACAGGAGAGGCAAGTACACATAGAGGACATCCATAGCTGAAGTTGCCCCTAATCCAAACAGGGCTCAGATACTGGTGAATTTTCCTGAGTCAATTACCTTTAGGCCACAGTTCTTGCTGCTACCTCTTTTCACCTGTATGAATTTCTACCCAAACTCAATTTGCCTAAGCAAATTTTGTTAAACCTTTTAAAACTATTTCATGCTGTTTTCCTAATCTTCCAAAAAGGTTTATGATTCAGTGTCATCAGAATGAAAGTACAATTACACAACCTCCCATCCAGGAAGATTTTTAATAATCTCTATTCATAACAGATATGCTACAGACCATAGTTTCCTAGTTTGTACGGTTTAGTCAAAACTCCAGATTGTATCTTAATTCTCCATCTGCAGGGAATTCTCCTGAAATCTTTGTGTTAGTTCTTAGGAAATAAGAATTCATCCATTGAGCTTCTGCCTCCACAAGACCAATTGCAAAGAAGCCGTGGCATGAACTAGTCCTAAGTAGAGCTGGAAGATGCTCACTCACCTGATGCAGGTCCTGCTGTGTGCCTGTCATGGAGTCTGTAGTCATTGAAGCTTATCAGGAAACAGAATTTCAACCCAACTGCAGATGTATGGTCACCGTCAAGAGGTATATATGATTAGGTATTATTATCATGACATGAGTCCAGAATGAAGGCTGCATAGTGGAGTGGACTTGGGGTGAAGGATTGTATAACAATGAAAGAATTTTTCTTTTACATTTCAAAGAGAAGAATGAGCTGGAGGGAATGGGTGGGCAGGGAGAAAAGTGCAACAATGAATGAAATGGACATAGAAAATCTCTGTAAATTTTCATTAAAATTAATAATAATAAAAAAAAATATAACAAATAAACAAGCCATGATAAACATGGGTGTGCATTCATCTGCTTGGGTGGCGGTTATGGTTTCTTTGGGGTATATTCCAAGTAGTGGAATTGCTGGGTCAAATGGTGTTTCTATTTGCAACTTTTTGAGAAAGTGTAATGCAGCCTCCCATAGAGGTTACACCATTTTACACTCCTACCAATAGTGAATAAGGGTTCTGGTTTCTCCACAACCTAGCCAGCATTTGATGTTTGCTGCTCTGTTAAATTTTGTAATTCTTACTCAGGTGAGATGATATCTCATAGTTGTTTTGATTTGCATATCTCTTAGAGCTAGAGATTTTGAATATTTCTTCATATGCTGACTCCTGCGATTTCCCCAAATGTGAGTAACTCAAGTGCATAATTTGTAGTAGTGGGGGATTTCATTCTCACTCTCCCCTTTAAAAGAGAAAAAAAGAAGAAGCAATTGTTAAAGGGCAGTTCAAGAAGATAAAACAAAGTGTTACAATGAAATATACAAAGATCTGGAGTTAGAAAACTAAAAGAGAAGCAAATGCTTGGCACTTTTCAAGCCCCAAGTTGCAACACTGAAGTATTCTGTGTTGAATCATGAATGATATTAAGAAACATTAAAAGAAGATGGAGGGAATATACAAAGATAATATAACAAAAAGAACTGGCCAACACTGAGCCATTTTAGGAAGCATCTTATGATAAAAATTCAATGATAACATAGGAAGAGGTTCAAGCTGCACTGAAGGGAGTGGCAAAAAATAAGGCCCCAAGACAATAATTGGGATAATAATTGGCAAGTTTTTAACAAACAAATGCAGCCCTGAATGTGTTCACTAGTTTATACCAAGAAATTTAGAAAACAGCTACCTGGCCAAGTGACTGGAAGAGATCCATATTTATTTCTGTTCCCAAAAAGGTGATCTAAAAGAGTGAGGAAAGTATCAGTATGATTAATATCACATGCAAGTAATATCTTATAGAAGATTACTCAAAATCAGATGGAATAGTGTTATCTACAGAGAACTGCCAAAAAATTAAGCTGGATTCCAGAGAGGCCATGGAATGAGAGATATCATTGCTGATGTCAGATGGAACTTGACTGAAAGCAGGGAATATCAAAAGATATTTAGTTGGGTATCATTGACTGTGCAAGGACATCTGATTGTGTATATTATAACAAATTATTGATAACGTTGAAAATCCCACAATACTTAATTGTGTTCATATGAAACCTATACATAGACCAAGAAGCAGTTATGCAAAAAGAACAAGGGAATATTTTATGGTTGAAAATCAGAAAAAGTGTGTGTAAGAGTTGTATACTTTCTCCATGCCTAATCAATCCATGTGTTGAACAAATAATTTGAGAAGCTGGCCTATGTGGAGAAGAAAGTAGCATCAGGATTGGAGAAAGATTCACCAACAACTTGCCCTATGCGGTTGACATAAATTTACTTCTATAAAGTGAAGACAACTTGAAAGGACTTGCTAAAGGAGATCAAAGACTACAGCCTTCAATACAGATTCCATCTAAATATCAAGAAAACAAAGATCATCACATTAGTCCAGTAAGCAACACTCTGATAGATGGAGGAAAGACTGGAGTTGACAATAATGTCATTTTACGTGGATCAAAAAAAAAAAAGTGACATTGTACTAGGGCTAAAGACACAGGTATGGTCCTTTGCAATATAGATTTTTCCCATTGCTTTACATTCTTTGATTTCTTGACTGTTGTTTCTATGAATTAAGGATCTTTAATCTTTTGTCTGTTCTTCATAATGTTGTTTGTTGGCCCTCTTGTGAAAATTTCTGTCACCTTTAGGTTGATGTGTCATCCATATTGAAGGTTAGAGTTTGCATTTAATCAATAAGTGCTTCAAGTTGCCTTTGTTTTCTGAAAGCAAAGTTCTGTCACCTGTATATTGTTGATGAGCCTTCCTCTAGTCCTGATATCATATTCTTCTTTATATAGTCTAGCTATTTGAATTATTTGATCAGCATACATTTTGAATATGTTATAGTGAAATAATACAACTCAGATGCATACCTTTCCTCATTTTAGACCATGAAATACCTCCTGATTTTAGCTGAACAATGACTTCTGGGTCCATGTATATATTCTACACAACCATAATTAAGTGTTCTGGAATTCACATTCTTTTCAAAATTATCCATAATTTATTCCACATAGATGAATACCTTTTCAGTCAATAAAGCACAAGTAAAAATCTTTCAAATATTCTCTGCTGCTAGCCAAGTTCCTTCTGACACCAGCAATGATGACCTTTGTCCCATTGCCTCTTCAGTCAACTTGAATTTGTGTCAGTTTCCTGTTGACGTGTTGTTCTAGCTGGTTATGAATGATCTTAAGTGAGATTTTACTTGAACCTGACTAATGATATTGCACAATAACTTCTTGATTCTCTGGATAGTTTTTCTTTGAACAGGGCACAAAGATGAATCTTAGCTAGTCAGCTGGCTAGGGAACTACTTTCCAACTTTCTTGCACAAGTGAGCACAGTCAAGATTGTAAATGTTTGTTGAAATATATCGGTATTCCAATAACTCTTGGCAACTTATTTGTATCCAATGCCTTCAATGAGCCTTGAGCTGCTTCTTTTAGTATCAACGGCTATTGATCATACACATTATTGAACATCAAGCAATTCTTTTTAGAACAGCAACAGTGTTTTTCCTTCCACTTTCTTTTAATACATCTTACATCATTTAATATTTTGCCCATAGAATCTTTTGGTCCTGTAACTTGAGGCTTGAATTTTTTTTTCTTCAGTTCTTTATGTTTGAGAAAATCTGATCATGTTCTTCCCTTTTTGTTATCTAACTCCAAGTCTTTGTGTATTTCATAGTTTGCTTTGCCTTCTCAGATTTACTTTGAAACCTTCTGTTCCACTTTCTTAACTATTTTTCTTTTACTTTAGCTAAGTTACAAGTTTCAGTGTTTCTTCTATCTTCCCCTTTGATCTTTTCTTTCTTTGTAATGACTTTTGCTTTCTTTATGGATGATGTCATCTCATAACTCATCTGACCTTCAGGCACTACCTTCAAGGCATCAAATATCTTTTTGAGATAATTTTAAAATTCAGGTGAATGCACTCATAACCATATTTTGGCTACTGTGGTCTTGCTTTAACTTTTTTTATGCTCCCAATTGAACTTGCATATGAGCAATTGGTGATCTGTTCCACAATCAGCCCTGGTATTATTCTGAGTTATATCGAGCTTCTTCACCATCTCTTTCTACTATAGATTTAATCAGTTTTATTCCAGTGTATTCATTATTGTGAGATCCATAGGTACTGTTGCTGAATATTTTCTGAAAAGGCATTGTCCCTGAGATAGACTTCACCCTGATTCATAAGGAAAAGAGGATGGTGTATTCTCTTAGCTACTTCCTGCTGAAAAGGGACGCTGTAGGTTTCAGGGTGAAGATCTTTTCTCACTACTCTAAAGGGCCCCTTTGGCAGTAGGAAACACATAGACTATTATGGAGATTGATTTTGGAATTTAGATGCACTGTTATCAATTGTGCTTAGCCGTACATGTTCATATCCTTGAAGATGTATCATGGAAGTGTTGCAGCCTAGAAGATACAAATTTAACTAACAAGTTAAAAGTACATGAGTCAAAAATTAAAAAGCAATAATATTATGAGTAGAGGTTCTAATAGTGGCACAAATCAAGTTACAGAGGGAAGGTGAAGTTTCTCTCAGGGAGGAGAGATAGGGAATGGCAAAGGACACACTGACAAAGGAGATTAATCAGAACTGGCTTCTACAAGCACTGTGGCAACTGGAAAATTAAAACAGACATTCGGGGGGGGAGGGAAGAAGAACGAACTGGGGAGGAGGGTAGAGAAAACAGTGCAACAATGAATGAATGAGAACCCCAAATCTCTGTAAATGTTCACTAAAACTAATAAAATGTAATAATAATATAAAAAAAAGAAAAGGCATTGTCAATGAATATGTAATTTATCTTGCTAAATTCTGTTATGTGATCTCTGGTCTCATTTGTATCACTAATGCAGGATTTCCCAACTACCAGTCCTTCCTCTTTGTTTCCAATATTTGCTTCCTAATCAACATTTATTATTAGTGTATATTGATTGCCAGCAATTCCTATGCATATCATCATGGTTCAAAATTGGGAAGGATATATGCCAGGAATGTGTCCTATCTCCACACTTTTTCAATCTATATGCACAACAGATCATCCAGGAGGCTAGACTATGAGGAAGAACATGGCACCAGGATTGGAGGGAGACTTATTAACAACTTGCATTACGCAGATGACACAACCTTGTTTGCTGAAACCTGAAGGAAACTGAAGTGCTTGCTGAAGAAGGTCAAGGACTACAGCCTTAAATATGGATTGTAGTTCAACATCAAGAAACAAAGATTCTCACCCCTGGGCTGTTTGGCAACATCATGATGGATTGTGAAGAGATTGAGATTGTTAACAGCTTCTCTTTGCTTGGCTTCACAATCAGCACTCTTGGTATCAAGCAGCCAGGATATCAATAGGCAAATTGGAAAAGTTTGCTTTCTATGCATCAGAAAGCTAGATTATGACTAGAGATGATAGAGAATTGATGCCTTTGAGCTGTGGTGCTTGAATAGAGTATTGAATATACCATGGACTGCTAAGAAAACAAATAGGTTCTTCCTGGAGAGGGTGAAACCAGGTTGCTCCTTGGAGACAGGATTTTGAAGCTTCATCTAACATACTTTGGGTATGTTGCAAGGTGGGACTAGTCTTTGAGGAGGAACATCATGCTTTGAAGGGTGGAGGGACAGTACAAGAGAAGAAGAGCCTGCCAAATACAACCAGAAATGCACAATCTAAAGAGGATAAAATTGATGCATGGGACCTTCTAAAGATTAAATCAATGCCTGCATCAAAAACTTTTTCTAAGGGAGCTCTGTTGGCCTAGTGGCAAGAAGCCGCACTGCAATCCCAGAGGTATGCTGTTCAAATCCACCTGATGCTCTGCTGGAGAAAAAGGGGCAATTTCCTCCTGTACCAGTCAGATCTGATTTGATGGTATACACACAAACAATAATAATTTTTTTTAAAAAAAACTTTTTCTACCAGGGTGAAAAGAAAGCCTACAGACTGGGAACAAACATTTGGCAATACCATCTCAGACAAGAGTCTTATAACAAAAGTTTACAGAATACTCCTGGGCCTCCACAAGAAAAATACTGATAACCCAATTACAAAATGGGCAAAAGACATGGAAAAAAATTTCATAGAGGAAGATATTCGAATGGCAGACAGCCACAAAGAGAAATACTCCAAATCACTGGCAATAAGAGAGATGCAAATCAAAACCACAATGAGACACCATCTCACTCCAGTAACAATGGCAAAGTTTAACAGGGAAGCAAGTAATAAATATTAGAGAGGATGTGGTGAGAAAAGGACACATTGTTGGTGAGATTGTAAAATGGTACAACTATTCGGGAAGGCAGTTTGGTGCTTCCTCAAAAAGCTGAACATAGAAATTCCATATGATGAAGCTATTCCACTACTTGTATTATACCCTGAGAAAATGAAAACTGAGGCACAAACGGAGATTTGTACTCCAATGCTCATAGCAGCATTATTCACCATCGCAAGAACATGGAAACAGCCAAAATGTCCAACCACAAACAAATTGATTGAGAAATTATAGTACACTCACAATGGAATACTATGTAGCATGCAGAAGCAATGATTTTGTAAATTATTACAAACTTGGGAAGGACTGGAGAACATTATACTGAGTGAACTAACTCAGTCCCACAAGGAAAAATATTGTATAAAACCATTATTATAGAATGAGTATAAGGATCTCTAAGACGGGTGGGAGAGGGTAGAAGCAGAGGGATGAGAATGTGCTGAGGGAGGGGGTTGTACAATTTGATGGGGGTGGAGTGAGGGAAATGGAAAGAATTTGTTCTTTAAAATAATGTATTCAAATTTTGTAAATAAACTAGTAGAAAATTTAAACAGAGAGAGAG
>NW_006399821.1:6425299-6429847 GCF_000299155.1 Elephantulus edwardii | reverse complement strand
TTGTATCTAAGCTTTCTTGACTTCTGTGATTCCAAACACGTCAACTGCTGACATTTTTTTTTCTTTTGACCAGTGTCTCTTAAGTTTAGTTGTACTGTCTCCAAGGGAAGTGAAGTGTCCTGTAGAAATCCTGTGTAGATTATGTTTTCCTTTCTGGCCTGAGGGCCGCCGGTTTTTCTGTGTACCTGAAAGATGCCTCTTCGCTATTGTCTGAGGTGACATCCCCCGGTGTGCAGCTTCCAGGCTTCCCTTCCGCCCAGGAGCACGCTTTCCCGCTGGTTTTTCTGGGTTGATATGTATATTTGAATAATAATCATATTAACAGATCTTTCTTGCAACCACTACAATGCTGTTAGACGCATAGTCTTTTCAAATAATTGGACTCCTTGTTCCACTTTGCTTCACATTTTCAATGGGAATTTACAAGCTTTATCTTTCTAAAGTTCTTTGCAATACTTTCCATAAGAGAGGAATTGAAAATTTACAAAAGTATTATTTCTGGAATTCAGTTTTCACAACAGATAGTATTTCAGGCCAGAAAGATTACACACATCTAAATCAACATAATTCTGTGGTTTGGTGTGGAAAAGGTAATAACATTATTCATTTGGACAGCCACTTCTTATCTAAACTTACTAAATGTGAGCAAAATTGTTCTTTGTAGACTTTTCCCAACTCTGGATGCCAAAACAAATACATGGAATCAGGACTCATGATGAGCTGTTGTAGTGGTAGAAGTGCAAGTAAGTCTGGATGGAAAAATACATTTGGAAATAGTTCTTTCTATCTTTGAAGAAGGTCTTACATAAAGCTGTCCAAGGCCATCCTTGCACTGACGAGGTACACACAGAACAGACTGAGAACTACAGAGACACTGTCATTTTAAATAAGAATATTTTATTTAGATTTATATTACTGCCAATGAATTTTCATTAGAAAAGCACATCGTGGAGTAAAATAAATAAAGCCATTTAATTTCTTAATTAATTTATATAAGGTTTAGTTAAATCCTTTTTATTTTGTTAAAATTGATTAAGAAAACATTTTTTATTCTTGTCAAGAATAGTTTTCAGCAAGATAAATTTTCTTCCATTTTGGATTCAAATGAAATTTCACTGGTTCAAGATTTTGTCACTCAGAGTTTTTATGGGCAGATTAAAAGGTAGGTTTTGTTTTTCCTTCTATGGTCAAGCTCAATGTTATAGGCTCAAAATTTGCAAATTTAAAATTTGCCAAACATTTTCAAATCTAAAATTTGCCAGTAGAATTTATTTTAAAAATAAAATTTTCATTGTCAGCAATACTTAAAACATGTCCCTTCTATTCATTGTTCAGATAATTTATGTCAAATATCTCAAACTGTAATGTTCATTATGAATGGGATACAACGTATTCTCAAATTGTTAACATCATTATGTTCATAGTTCTCTGGAAAGTAATTCCTCTATGTTATTGTTGTTTTAGGTGTCATCCTGTAAACAACAGTTCTGAAACTTGTACCATCCTCACAATCTGCATTATGCTAAAATTCATTTGTTTGAAAAAATGTTTTAAATATTTTAAATACCTTAACAGAAGTTTACAGAAAACTTGAATTTCTATTCTATCATAGTTGCACAATTTCCTCCCTGCCCCTGATCCACATTCCTTTTTGCTGTGCACTTCTTATTCTGGACTATTGTCATGCAAATACTGCCTAACCATATATTCCTTTTTGAGAGTTCTTTCCCTCATCTATTTCAATGCAGTGTTCCTTATTTATCCCCTTTTTTCTTAGTTCTTCCCCTCAACTCTCATTTCAGTCCTGTTTTATAACAGTGGCATTATGCAGCATTTGTCCTTTGGTGACTGAGATATTTCACTCAGTATAATGTCCTCCAGGGTACCCATTTTGTAGAATGTTTTATGAGTTCCTTGTTTTCAGTGCTGCACAGTATTCCATTGTCTTAATATACTACAGCTTCTCTATCCATTCATTTCTTGGTGGGCACTTGAGTTGCTTCCATCTCTTTGCTACTGTGAGCAATGACAACAATAAACATGGGTGTGTTTATATCTGTTTGGGTGGCAGTTCTGCTTTCTTTAGAGTATATTCCCAGTATGGAATTTCTGGGTCAAATGGTATTTCTATTTCCAACATTTTGAGAAAGTGCTTTACTGCCTTCCAGAGTGGTTGCACCATTTTACACTCCCATTAACAGTGAATAAGAGTTCCATTTTTTCCACAGCCTTGCCAGCATTTGTTGTTTGCTGCTCTGTTGAACTTTGCTATTGTTACTAGAGTGAGATGAAATTTCATGGTTGTTTTGATTTGCATCTCTCTTAGAGCTAGGGCTTTTGAACATTTCTTCATGAATTTGTTTGCCAAGTGTCAAATTTATTGTTATAGTCACTTTGTCACTCCAGCTTATTGGGGGTCTTCTTCCTTTCTCTGAGCCTCTAACTTTCCCAGCATGATGTCCTTTTCCTAGGACTGGCCTCTCTTGACAACATTCTTAATGTATGTGAAATGATGTTTCACCATCCTTGCCTCTAGGGAACGCTGTGACTGCTCTTTCTTCAAGATAGATTTGTTGGTTCAACATAAGAAAAACAATCAGTGCAATTCATCACATTAACAAAGCAAAGAACAAGAACCACATGATCCTATCAATCCATGCAGAAAAGGCCTTTGACAAAATCTAACACCCTTTTCTGATTAAAACACTTAGCAAATAGAGTTAGAGGAGAATTTCCTCAACATAGTAAAAAGTTTATATGCAAAGTCAAGAGCCAACATCATTCTTAATGGAGAGAGATTAAAGGCATTCCTTTTGAGAACAGGAACTAGGCAAGGATGGTCACTATCACCTCCTCTATTCAATATTGTATTGGAAGTTTTAGTGATAGCAATAAAAGAAGAGAAGGAGATAAGAGGTATCCAAATTGGCAAAGAGGAGGTAAAATTATCTCTATATACAGATGATATCATAGTACATTTAGAAAACCCTAAAGGTTCAATGAGAAAACTAGTGGACATAGTTAACCAATTCAGCAAAGTGGAAGGATACAAGATCAACATACAAAAATCAGTTGGCTTTCTCTACACTAAATACAGAACTGGAGCTAAGAAAAGCAATACCCATCACAATAGCTAATCATAAGGTTAAATGCTTGGGAGTAAATCTAATTGGTAATACAAAAGACCTATTCAATGAAAATTACAAAACATTACTACAAGAAATAAAAAGAAACCTGAAGAAATGCAAGAATATACCTTGCTCATGGATAGGAAGACTCAATATTGTGAAAATAATAATTCTACCAAAGGCAATCTGCAAGTTCAATGCAATCCCAATACAAATACCAATTCCATTCTTCAATTATATGGAAAAGGCAATTTCCAATTTCATCTGGAATGGAAGAGACTTTGAATAAGGAAAGCACTCCTGAAAAAGAGAAACAAGGTGGAAGGCATCTGACTTACTGTTCTCAAATCCTATTACACAGCCGTGGTAGTGGTAGTCAAGACAATGTAGTGTGGTACTAGTACAGTGACAGACACGCAGATCAATGGAATAGAATTGGGACTGCAGAAACCAGCTAATATACCTATGGTCAACCGATTTTTGACTAGGAAATAAAATCAGTAAAGTGGGGAAATCAAAGCCTCTTTAACAAATAATATTGGCAAAATTGGAAAACCGTCTTTAGAAAACTCAAGCAAGACTCACACCTCACACTGTACACAAAAACCAACTCAAAGTGGATCAAAGACCTAGGAATAAAACCAAAGATTATAAACTTTATCAGAGAAAAGCTTGGAAGAATTCTAGAACCCCTACTGCACAAAATGAGCAGTCTCCCAAGAATCCTGAAAAACCTACAACCAGGAGAGGACAAAAGAGATGAATGAGATCTTCTAAGAGTTCAGTCCCTATGCACATCCAAGAACTTTTCCAATACAGTAAGAATGAAAGCCACAGACTGGGAAAAAATATTTGGTAATGACAAGTCTGATAAGGGATTTATATGTATAATTAAGAGAATACTCTAGCACCTCAACAAGATAAATGCAAAATGAGCACTGGACACTTCATGTCTTCAAAGAAACAATTCAGATGGCAAACAAATCCATGAAGAAATGTTCAAAAGCCCTAGCTCTAAGAGAGATGCAAATCAAAACAACCATGAAATTTCATCTCACTCTAGTAACAATAGCAAAGTTCAACAGAGCAGCAAACAACAAATGCTGGCAAGGCTGTGGAAAAAATGGAACTCTTATTCACTGTTAATGGGAGTGTAAAATGGTGCAACCACTCTGGAAGGCAGTAAAGCACTTTCTCAAAATGTTGGAAATAGAAATACCATTTGACCCAGAAATTCCATACTGGGAATATACTCTAAAGAAAGCAGAACTGCCACCCAAACAGATATAAACACACCCATGTTTATTGTTGTCATTGTTCACAGTAGCAAAGAGATGGAAGCAACTCAAGTGCCCACCAACAAATGAATGGATAGAGAAGCTGTGGTATATTAAGACAATAGAATACTATGCAAACAATA
>NW_006399821.1:6395685-6424194 GCF_000299155.1 Elephantulus edwardii | reverse complement strand
TTTTTTTTTAAGTTGTTTTTTTGGCAGCTCACTGGATATTCAATACTCTTCACCCACACCATAATTCAAAGGCATAATTCTTCTTTGGTAATCTCTATTTATTGTTTCAGATGCATACTAAGCAATTGAAATGATCAGGCACTTTTGGGAGAAAGCAAAACCACCTCAAAGAGTTTCCAAGGCTGATCTTTATAGAAGCAGACTCTCATATTTTCTCTCATGTGTCTGCTAATTTGACAGGTTGAAAGGTTGCCAACCTTTCAGTTAGGAGTGGAGTTCTTTATCACTGTGTCACTATGATGATTAAAGCTATAAACAGAGACTTCCTAGAATATATAGTAGAAATTATTTTATTGTCACTCAGCCTTTCAGGATTGCCATTATTATACAACGCCCTGTACACGGCAAGTTGTACACACCATTAAGGTTTACATTCTAAGACTTAAGAACCATCCAGCCTCTATAGAATAAAGGGAAGATACATGTATTTTCATCTTTAGGGGAATGGAAATGGGAATAGACTATTCACACTCACACCACAAAATTAATCATGAATGAGGTACGAAATAAAAACTAATTGAACTGACATGCCACTAATATTGTTATTCATTCAAGGATTAAAGTCATTAACCTCATCTGAGCATACCAGACAGTTATGAACTTAACTGAAAAAACCCATGTACCCTCAAAACTTAAAAGCAAAATTAACTAAAAAGAATGGGGAAAAAAGACCCTTGTCTGAGGTGGCATTGCCAAATGTTTGTTCTTACTCAGTGGGTTTTCTTTCACCGTGTTGGAAAAACTTTTTTATGAGCACAGAGTTTTAATCTTTGGAAGATCCCATTCATGAATTTTATCCTCTTCAGATTGTGTATTTCTGGCTGTATTTGGCATTGCCTTTATACCATACACTAGGCCTTCTAAGCTTGGTCCCAGTTTGTCTCTTAGGAACTTTATGGTTTGGGGCTTTATTCCAAGGTCTCTGATCCATCTTGAGTTTATTTTTATGTATGGTGGGAGATCCTGTTTCAGTTTTCTACAGGTAGCAGTCCAGTTTTGCCACAAGTACCATTTATTGAAGAGTTGTCATTTCTCCATTTGATAAATTTTCTTTCCTTGTCAAGTATCAGTTGACCATAGATAGATGAGTCCATTTCTGGATTCTCAGTTCTGTTCCATTGGTCTATGTGCCTGTCATTGTAACAGTGCCACGCTGTTTTGGTTACTAACACTGTAGTATGTTTTGAGATTAAGTAGTGCTATATTCCCCATTTTATTTTTGTTTTTCAGAAGTGCTTTGCTTATTCAGGGTCTCTTTCTTCTCCAAATAAACTTGGCAATTTAAATTTCAATCTCCTTGAAAAATGAATTTGGTATTTATATTGGGATTGCATTGAACATGTAAATTGCTTTTGGTAGGATTGTCATTTTCACAATAATGAGTCTTTCTATCCATGAAGAGGGTACATTTTCCCATTTATCTAGGTCTTTCATTGTGTCTTGCAGGAATGTTCTATAGTTTCCTTTATATAGGTCTTTTGTATCTTTAGTTAGGTTCACTCCCTAGTATCTCAATTTGTGGTTGGCTATGGTAAGTTATCTTGCTTTCTTGATTTCCTTCTCTGAGTTCTCTTTATTACTGTAGAGGAATCCCACTGATTTTTGGATATTGATTTTGTACCCTGCCACTCTGCTAAATTGATCTACTAGCTCTAACAGGTATTTGGTTGTTGTTGTTGAGTTTTTTTTTTGTTTTCTGTGTACACTATCATAACATCTGTATAGAGTGACGATTTAACCATCTTTTTGCCAATCAGGATGCTTTTTATTTCCTTCTGTTGTCATATTGCCCTAGCAAGTATTTCCAATATAATATTGAATAGTAGTGGAGAAGATGGACAACCTTCCTGGACCCTGTTTGCAAAGAAAATGCTTTTAGTGTAAAAAGAAATATCATTATGAAAAAGACTGAAATGTTGCTATGTTGCTGTTGTTAGATTCCATTAAACTGAGTACAACTCATAGTGATTCTATTAAAAACAGATATGAATCCTATCCTATCCTGAACCATCCTTTTCATTTCTAAAGTATTTAAGCCCATTGTTGCAGTCACTGTGTAAATCCATCTAGTTGAGAGTCTTCCTTCCCTTCACTGACCCTCCATCTGTCCAAACATGGTGTCCTTTTCCAAGGAATAGTTCTTCCTTAGAATATGCTCAAAATATGTGAGATGAAGTATTGCCATCCTTGCTTCCAAGGAGTACTATGACTGTAGGTTTTCTAAGAATTATCTGTTCATTCTTTTTGTAGTCGTTGGGATATTTATGTTTTTCCAACACAACTCAAAGACAATGATTTTTCTTCTGACACCCTTATTCATTGTCCAATTCTCAGATGCATAGCAAGTGATTGAAAAGACCATGGAATGAATCAGATGCACGTTAGTCTCTAAACTGACATTGTTACTCTTAGTATTTTGGAGTGGTTTCTAGTAGCAGACTTTCCTAATGCAACTTGTCTTTTAATTTCTTCACTGCTGGTACCCAGTGTATTGACTGTTGATTCAAGCAAGAGGAAATCTTTGACAATTTCAACCCTTTCTCCATCTATCATAACGCTGTTCCAGTCATTTTTGGATAATCTTCAGCAGACTCTTGCTTGCCTGTGAAAGAAATGATATTGTTCTATAGTTTCCACATTCTGTTGGGTCACCTTTCTTTGGAATGGGAACAAATATAGATCTCTTCCAGTCAGTTGGCCAAGTGGTTGTTCTCCAGATTTCTTGACACAACTTGGTGAGCATGTCCAGGGCAGCATCTGTTAGCTGAAATATGTCAATTAGTATACCTTCTATTCCTGGGGCCTTATTTTTTGCTATTTCCTTCAAAGCAGCTTGAACTTCTTCCTTTATCACCATAGGCTCTTGCTCATATGTTGTTTCATGAAATTCTTCTGTGTCTGTCAATTCCTTTCGATAGAATGACTCAGTATATTCTTTCCATCTTCTTTTGATACCTCCCGGATCATTTAATACTCTTCCTAAAGCATCCTTGATTATAGCAACTTGAGGTTTGAATTTGTTCTTCAGTTCCTTGAGCTTAAGAAATGCTGAGTGAGTTTGACCCTTTTGGTTTTCTGACTCCAACTCTTTGCACATTTCATTGTAATATTTTACTTTGTCATCCCGCGCTGCATTTTGAAATCTTCTGTTCATCTCTTTAGTATCTTGAATTCTTCCTTATGCTTTGGCTTCTCTGCCCTCCAGTGCAATATTCAGAGTTTCTTCTGACATCCATTTTGGTCTTTTCTTCCTCTTCTGTCTTTGTAAAGTACGTTTGCACTTTTCTTGGATGATACCCTTGATATCCTCCCACAACTCATCTGGTCTTTGCTCATTCGTGATCAAGGCCTCAAACCTGTTCTTGAAGATTATCCAAAAATGACTGGAACAGCACAGCAGCAGAGAACTGCCAGAAGTCCAGGCTGGGTTTAGAAGGGGTCATGATACTAGCATATTGTAGCTAATGTTAGATGGATATTGGCTGAAGGCAGGTAGTACCAGAGGAATGTCTATCTGTTCTTCATTGATTATGCAAAGGTGTTTGACTGTGTGGACCATAACAAACTGTGGCTGACTCTGAGAAGAATGGGAATCCCAGAACACTTGATCGTGCTAATGCGAAACTTATACTTGAACCAAGAGGCAGTCATCAGAATAGAGCAAGGAAACACTGCATGGTTCAAAATTGGGAAGGGTGTACACCAGGCATGTGTCCTGTCTCCATACCTTTTCCACCTGCATGTAGAGCAGATCATCCGGGAGGCTGGGCTCTGTGAGGAGAAATGTGGCATCAGGATTGGTGGAAGATCCATAAACAATCTGCATTATGCAGATGACACAACCTTGCTTGCTGAAACTGAGGAGGACCTGAAGCACTTGCTGCTGAGGGTTGGGGACTGCAGCCTTCAATATGGATTGAGGCTCAATGTTAAGAAGACAAAGATTCTCACCAATAGACCAATTGGCAGCCTCAGGATGACTGATGAAGAGATTGAGATTGTTCACAGCTTTAGTCTGCTTGGCTCCACAATCAACACTCTTGGCACCAGCAGCCAGGAAATTAAAAGACATACTGCGATGGGAAAGTCTTCTGTTAGGGACCTCTCGAAAGTACTCAAGAGCAACGGTGTGTCTCTGGAGACTAAGGTGCGCCTGATACAGGCCATGGTCTTTGCAATCACTTTTTATGCATCAGAGAGCTGGACAATGACCAGGGAGGATAGAAGGAGAATTGATGCTTTTGAGCTTTGGTGGTGGAGAGGAGTGCTGAGGGTGCCATGGACTGCTAAGAGAACAGATTCATCTTGGAGAGGGTTATACTGGGCTGCTCCTTGGAAGCAAGGATTCTGAGGCTTTGTCTGACATACTTTGGTCATGTTGTAAGGAGAGACTAGTCCTTAGAGGACATCATGCTTGGGAGGGTGGAGGGCAGGCGCAGGAGGGGAAGGCCCTCTGGGAGACGGATTGATCCGGTGACTGGGGCAATTGGGATGAGTGTGTCGGAGACAATGAGATTGGCACAGAACAGAGCAGGGTTTAGAGCTGTTGTACAAAGGGTCGCTATGAGTCGCAAGCGACTCGATGGCACACAACAACAACAACAACATCATAATGCTGCCTATTGGCCTAGTGGTGAAGTTTTTTTTTTTTCTGTATAGAAGGTATAAATTGTGCTCAGTGGAACGGAATTCTTGACAAACATCAAATTAAATTAGAAATTCTTATTCATATAACTGTAACTGAAGACCCCCAAAAGCCAATGAGTAAGTGGCCATAACCACTGAAACACACTCCAATGGTCAAATATCCTAGAAGTTTGTCATTTGTTTTCATACACACTATCAAAAAGTTTATTCCAATGCAAAGTGTCCCTCTATTAGGTTTTCAAGACTTTAAATCATCAAAATGAGAGACTGTCTTTGTTTCACAAAGCATTAGGTGGATTAGAACCACTGGCCAGAGGAATTTATCTCAAATTACTGTCCTCCACCAATATGTGGTTTTGCTACATCCAATTGAGCGGGCGCCACTCTATCAAGCAGTGGCTGCAAAGAACAAATGACCCATGGGAAGGTGTCCACAGTTTTCCATGTTGTCAAAAAAGGATAAGCAAAGACCTCTGTTTCTCTTGATGAAATTGGGTGCTGACACTTTTGTCAGCCAATGGAGAAAGCTCAATTTATATTTGGATGCTCTTGGTTGCAAATAAATGGACCTCATTTCATGAATCATTTTATAAATGGAGAGTCTAAGGACTACTTTCAATTGTATTTGCAAAGATGAATACCAGAGATAACACAGTGAGGATTAAGCCTCCCTGGAAAGCAGGGAAAGTATACTAGTTATAAGAAAAACTCCACATTTGGGTGCTGCATCATAAGACACAGCATGGGAGCTCTGCTTCTGTTTTCCTGAGGGCAGTAACTGATGAACTCCATTGCCCACACAATTCTATGTGGGCAGAAATAAGTCTCTTGAGGAAAAAACAAACAAACATTGTTTTCTCCTTGAAGAATGAAGGCTCCGTTCCTGTGTCTACCCCATTTCCTCTGCCTCACAATTGCTGGCTTGAGTTTGACTACTGTGGAGTCCCTAACTTTCCTGGTTCATGTGTATGTGCCACACAACCAGACTGATTGCCCAAGAAAGTAGAAAATCAGAGTTCTCATTTAGGCGCTATAATAACAGCAAAGTAGAATGACATCGAAACAAGGCAGACTAGCGGAATCTGAGGGGCAGTTGTCCAGACAGATCAAGGGAACAATTTATGTTTTAAAATCAGAAAAATCCTTTTTCTGTACCTATGCAATCCTCTTTATGCTGAACAAATAATTTAAAAAGCTGGACTACGCTATCATATGGACTGGTTCCTCCTGAAAATATAACCAAAGTAAATGAGACAAAGTTTTACCATCCATGCCACTAAGGAGCATTCTCATATTCTGGTTACAGTTCCTTTAAGATAGAGTTGTTCATTCTTTTGAAAGTCCGTGGTATATTCAATACTCTTTATCAACACCCTAATTCAAAGGCATCAATTCTTAAGTCTTCCTTCATTGTCCAACTTTCAGATACATAGGAAACAATTGAAAATATCACACTTGGACCAGGTACACTTTACTCTTTAAACTTGCATCCTTGCTCCTTAGAATGTTCAAGAAATCTTTGACAAAAGATATTTTCCCAATGTAATACATCTTTTTCTTTTAATTGCTTCTACCACAAGTGTTGGTTGTGGATCAAGGTAAAATTAAATTCTTGGCAACTTCAACCTTTGCTTCATGTATTAACTATTATCTATTGTATTACCTGTTACTTATTTATTGGCCCAGTAGTGAGGTGTGGTTTTTTTTCTCTTGATGTGCAGAATGTTGTATGTAGTCTTTGATATTCTTTAGCAAGTCCTTCAAATCTTCTTCAATTTCTGCAAGCAAGGTTGTATTATCTGTATAATGCAAGTTGTTGATGAGTCTTCCTCCAATCACGATGTTACTTTTTTTTAATTACTTGCTTAATATGCAGGTTTATCCATATATGTATGGATAAAGTATATAGCCCTGACATACAATATTCCTAATTTTAAGCCATGCAGTGTTTCCTTGTTTTGTTTGGAAAACTGCTTCTTGGTCTCTGTATATGTTTGATGTGAGCACGATTCAGTATTCTGTGATTCACATTCTTCTCAATGTTGGTCATAATTTGTTATGATACACATAGTCCAATACCTTTGCATAGTCAATAAAACACAAATAGTCATTCTTCTGGTATTCTTTGCTTTCAGCCAAGATCCATTCAACATCAGCAATGATATCCTTTGTTCCATGACTTCTGAATCCAACCTGAAAGTCTGACAATTTCCTGTCAATATACTCTTCAAATAATTTTTGAATAATCTTCAGCAAGATTTTATTTGCATAAAATATTAATGATGATGTGTGAAAATTTCTACATTCTTTTGGATGACACTTTTTTGAAACGGGAATAAATATGGATCTCTTGCAGTCATTTGGCCAGTTAACTGTCTCCCAAATTTCCTGACATATGCAGTAAGCATAGCCAGGGCTGCATCTGTTTCTGGAAACATCTCCATAGGTATTCCATCAATTACTGAGGTTTCATTTAGTTGTTGTTGTTGTTACTGTGTACCATCAAAATGACTGGCACAGGAGGAGATTGTCCCTATTTCTCCAGAGGAGCATCTGGTGTATTTGAACTGTGAGCCTTCATGATTGCAGCACAGTTTCTTGCCACTAGGCCTCCAGAGCTTCCTGAGGCCTTATTTTTTGTCATTGCCTTCAGTGCGGTTTGAATATCTTCCCTGATTTTTTGATCATATGCTATTTCCTGAAATCATTCAGGGTTGATTCTTTTTTTTTTGACTCTGTGTAATCCTTGCGTCTTCAATTGATGTTTCCTGCCTCATTTGTTATTTTGCACACAAAATCCTTCAGTGTTGCAACTTAAAGCTTAGATTTCTTCTTCAGATTTTGCCACTTAAGAAATACTGAACATGTTTTTCCCTTTTGGTTTTCTAACTTTGTCTCTTTCCACATTTTATTATAATACTTTGATTTGTTTTGGAACTGCCTTTTGAAATCTTCTGTTCAGCTATCTTCAGCATTTCTTCTTAGTTTTAGTTTCTTTACATTCTAGTGTGAGTTTCAGAATCTCTTCTGGCATCCATTTTGGTCTTTTCTGTATTCCCTGTCTTTGTAATAACCTTTTGCTTTCTTCAGGGATGATATCCTTGATGTCATCCTGCAATTCATCTGATCTTCAGTAATTAGTGTTCAAAACATCAAATCTCTTCTTGAATGAGAATTGAAATCTTTCATTCTTTCATACTACCCATCTTATTTATTTTATGCATATAAATGATTGTATGAAACACAATGTGAATGAAGAAATGTATGAAGCATAATGTACTGAAATGATGAAATAATGGCAAGCGTAGATTAATCGTGATTGATTCTATTTCTTTACTCTTTTTTCCAATATCAAGTCTTTACCAAGTATGAACTTTTTCACTCGTTTGCTTCAGGGTCTCTCTCCTTGAGATAAGTTTAAAATAAACTTTGATATGTGCTGCAATCACCAAGGAGTTGCTTTTAAATATGCAGTTGTGCAACTGAGTTCTCAGGACCAAAGGGACTAAGAGAAGAGATGAAGTAATGTCTGGTAAGATTTTATCATAAACATAAAGAAATTCTGTGATTTTTCTACATAGATGAATGAGCTTAGTTTTGGAGTATTTTGGTTCTGGTTTGTCTTTTCCCCCCTAAGATAGTAAAGGCAAAAAAATTAAGTATGAACTAAAGATGTTCTTTAGATCTGGAGAATCAGAATTAGCAATTACAATGTTAGTTTAATGGTTAGAAAACTCCAATAATTTGTTGGCTTTTAACAAGATGTCTTGGGAGGAAAATTTGGCCATGGCTTGGGTAGAAGTCTCTCACAGCTACAGTCTGAGATAAGTGATTGGCAGGTGCCTTTCTAGATTTCCTATTCAGACAGTGTCAGAGTTGAAGGGGTAACATTCTGTCTGCCCTGCCTCAGGGAAGGAGCATATAATCAGAGCTCACACATGAAGTAATCCCTTTGTCTAACCTGTCAGTGTAACATGAAAGACTACTAGTTTACCCTTCTACCCAGGATTAGTGATTACTTGAGATTTGTCTTTTTTGCTTCAAGGTTTAGAGATTAGGGAGGACATTTTATGTCTCGAGGTTATTTTACAACAACTAGTTGTATGTTTTCCCAACATACAGGAGAAAAGTCAACATAAAGGCTTTTTACTACATTCTTCATATACTTTTCTGTTTCTAATTTCAGTAATTGTCTAGGGTTGTTGTTGTTGTTGGGTGCTATGGAGTCATGGAGATGACTTATAGCAACCCTATGAACGAAAAGGCCTGAGCACTGTTCATAGAGTTCCCGAGGCAAGCCATTTCGGAAGTGGATGCCACTCCTGCTTCTAGGCTTGTTTTAATTGGGAAGCTCCAGCAAACACTGTCCACCACGGGTAACCATTCACATGTGGCACATCAGTGTCACAGTGTTTAGCATCACAGCACCCATGAGTTACCTCTACAGCAATGCACAGACCAGTGCTATACCACCTAGAATGTTTGACAAAAAACCAATAATGTACACATCTATGGCTCATAACAATTATGCTGTTGTTGTTGATTGCCATCAAGTCGAGAACAACTCATAGCGGCCCTATGAACAAAAGGCCTGAAACCTTTCCATAACTATCGTCATTTATCAAAATTCATAGAGTTTCCAGAGGCACGTTGTTTAGGAAGCAGACACCACTCCTGCTTCCAATAGTCATTATAGATGCAATCAAACAATATCATACACATTTATACGGATATTATACAGTGTTTAAGAGAATTACGAAAAGCACACATCATGATGACCACAGAACTTCATTTGCAGAAACTATGGGGAGATCGTGAAAGGCACAGTGCAGAAAGCAGAAATTTGGATCCAAAGACTAGATCAGGGCATAAGATGGAGTGGGTCTGGTCGGCCTGGGTGCAGGGAAAAGTAGGTCTGTGGATAAGTTGTGGGGACCACAAGGTCCTGAATTTGGATGGCTAGAAGCTCTGGTGGCCTAGTGGGTAGAAAGTTGAGCTGCAACACAAAGATGGCACCATTCTAGTGGTTCCTGAGGGAAATAAGATGGAAAGTCTCCTATGGGATCCATAATCTCTAAAAATCTCCTGGGGTTTCAGCTATATGTTTGTTCTGAATCAATGCCAATGAATGAGCGAGTAAAGAGGGATTAGGATGCAAAAGGAAGCAAGAAGAAGAAGAGAGGCCCAGTGAAAAGTAAGGATCTGGTGGAAAATTTGTAAGCATAGGAAGGAGTCAAGTGAAGTCTAAATCCCTGCTTCTTACAGTGAGGTCTAGAAGGAGATGGGACACACTGAGAAGGCAGAGGGAACCCAGGATATAAATAATTTTTCCCCCTCATAGTAAAAAAAGTACTTTCAACTCTACCTCTAGTGATAGGGTTTGTAATAGCCTATTTAAGGACCTGAGCACAAATAATTGTAAGTAAAATTGGGTGTGTCTTTGATAAGAAGCAATAATGTCAGTTTGAAGATTATTCTGATTCAGACCATGGTCTTTTCAATCACTTGCTATGAATCTGAGAACCGGACAATGAATAAGGATGACAGAAGAAGAACTGTTGTAGTGTTGGAGAAGAGTACTGAATATCCCATGGCCAAAAGAACAAACAGATAAATCTTGGGGAAAGGGCAGCCAGAGTACACCTTGGAGGCAAGGATAGCAAAGCTTTGTCTCATACTTTGGGTGTCTTGCTAGGAGAGGCTATTCATTTCCTAGGGAAGGTAAAGGGTCAGAGAAAGAGAGAAAGGCTCTCAATGAGATGGATTGACACATTGACTACAGCAATGGGCAAAAGAGATGATGAGGATAGACAGGATAGGATAGGGTTAAGATTGTTTTATCATAGTGTTGCTATGAGTTATACTCGACAGCACCTAACAACAATAGTAATATGTGTCCTACTGTGTGTTTTCTGGGAAGTGTGTCTAAGGCTTTTCTAGATGATTAAAGTAGTGGTGCCTCAGCTCTGGAGTCCGACTGAAGGGAGACATGGAAGTGACCGATCAATATCGATGTGTGTGATAAGAGTGCAAGTCAATGGGCACTGCTAGCCTTTGACCCCAGGCAGGGCTGTGTTGACCCAATGGAAGGGAATGGGTCAAGCTCTATTTGAAATCCTGTTGGGAAAATAAATACAACTGTGTGGAATGACCAGTTGTAGCAAAAGCCAGAGAAGGACCAGAAGAGCAGGAATGGAGCTACAGGTAAAAATGTTGCTAGGAGAGGGAGCAGCAGAGATAGCTCAGGAATAGTGTCCTGGCCACCACTTGCTGAGCTCCAAAGAGCCTAGGAGCAGTACACAGCCTCCCTCTGCAAGGCTTCTCTGGTTCACTGTGTCTATTGCTGGGAAAGAGAAAAAAAAAAATAAATCAATAACTATATTTCCTTCATGAATAAAAGTTCTAAGGGTTTGTATTGTACTCATCTTCATTCCCACTGTCCTTATTACATTCCTCAGGCATACTGCATTAAATAGTTTTTCCTTTTTACTTGAAAAATATCGGGGGTGGGGGGGAATTTGAAAAGTATACCAAAAATTAAGATTCCCAAAGGAATCCTAGCCAAACCCACTGTTCTCCAGTCAATTCTAACTCATAGTGATCTTCTGTCAGTTTCTCAGAAGCAAAAATGGTGAGATTCCATCTCACATACTTTGGACATGTTTTGGGGAAGGATCAGTCTTTGGAAAAAGGCATCATGCAGAGAAAGGTGGAGAATCAGAGAAAGATAGGAAGACCCAAATAAGATGAACTGACTCAGTGACTACAACAGCAATAGGTTTGAGCATGATAAAGATCATGCAGGATGGGGCAAAGTTCAAATCTGTTGTTCATAGGGTCACCATGAACTTTAGTCAACTTGATGGTATCTAACAACAGCAAATCTTTACAGGAACAGACTGACTCATCTTTCTTCTGGAAAGTTACTAGTGACCCTTCACTTAGCAGCCCAGAGCTGGAAACCCCATGGGACAGTTCTGCTCTTTGACATGGCTACTCTGAGTCAAAATTTATCCCATAGCAATAGTTCACTTATTAAGTTTAAAAGAAGTTCTTAACTTGACAATAGCAGGTAAGGATCCCTGGTGGTGCAATTAGTCAGCCCTCGACTCTTAAAGCAAAGTTTAGAAGTCTGAACCCAGCTGACTGCTGCACGGAGACGGATCTGGAAGTTTGCTTCTCTGAAGATTACATACAAAGAACTGTTAATGAGGCAGTTCTTTTCCTATCAGATCATATTAGTAAAAATTTCATTGATAGTATTGTAGCTGCTAGTAGGTGCCATCGAGTTGAGTGTAACTCATAGTGACCCTAATAATAATGAACCTGAAGCCTGTGCTATTCTGTGCCATTCTCATAATCTTAGACAGACTTGAACCCATTGCTGTTCATTCATCTGTGTTTATTCATCTTATTGGGTGTCTTCCTTTCCTTTACTGACCACCTTCAAGCATTATGTCTCTTTCCAAGGAATAGTACCTCCTAACAACATGCATACAATATGTGAAATGAAGCTTCACTATTATTCTCCCCAAGGAGCATTCTGGTTGCACTTTCTCTAAGACACACCTATTTGTTCTTTTGGCAGTCCACAGGATATTCAGGACTCTTGTCCAATTTTCTCAACTCAAAGGCATAATTTTTTCTTCTATCATATTTATTCACTGTCCATATCTCAGATACTTAGCAAGTGATTAAAAAGACAATTACCTCAGGAGCACCTTAGTTTTTAAACTGATGTCATTGCTCCTTGGTACTTTAGAGAAGTCCTTGAGAGCAGACCTTCCCAATGCAGGTCATGCCCTGATATCCATTACTCCTGGTACCAAGAGTGTTGATTGTGAATTTAAATAAAATAATTGAAAACTTCAATCTTTATTCCTTCTATTAGGATGCTGCATGTTGGTCCAGTGGTGGCAATTTTTGTTTTCTTTATGTTGAGATGCAATTCATATTGATGACTATAGTCTTTTATTTTCTTCAGCAAGAGCTTCAAGCCCTCCTTGTTTTCAGCAAGGTTTTGTCATATGGATAAGGTTATGAGTTTTCCTCCAACTCTGATGCCACATTCTCCTTTATAAAGTTTAGCTTCTCAAATTCTTTCCCCAACATAAAAATTGAATAGGCATAGAGAAAAGATAAAGCCCTGATACACGCATTTCTTGATTCTTAAACCATGTGTTCCCTTGCTCTGTTCAAACAACTGCTTCTTGGTTTTCATATAAGCACAATTAAGAGTTCTGGAATTTCCATTCTTCTTAACATTAGCAATAATTTGTTTGCATAGTAAATAAGAAAAAGTAGGCTATTGCATACCGAGGGTCCCAAATGATGGAATAATTTTATAATTATTAATAATGAGACAAACAGCCAGGAATGTGATAGAGCAGAGAGCATAAAACAGGGGGCCAGCAGTTCTCGACTGAAGACCCCAAGCCAAACTTCTCTGTATCTATATTGATAATCTGGGGAAGCAAATAATAAAAGGAATTCTTTGTAAATGAAGCAGAATTTTTCTCTATTGTCAACTGAATGCTCTAGCTCAGGAACTATTTCACAGGAAATAACACTCTCTCTGTAGGGGGGCCCTACCTGTCTCCTATTTGTAGGGAACAAACAGCTCATTTTATAGGATCTGCCACAAGAGAAATCCTAACTTATAAATCTGCAATTCCTTCGATTCCTGAACAAGGGTTTTCATATAATATTTGGTGTAAAGTTTGGCTTCCCATAGTAGACATTCTTCTGGTATTCTTTACTTTCATTCAAAATCCATCTGACATTAGCAACAATATCCCTTGTGTCACAGACTCTTCTAAACCCTTTCAATGTTATAGCCATTTTTGATGATCATCAGCAATATTTTACTTACATGTGTATTAATGATCTTGTTTGATAGTTTCATTCGATTGGATCCTCTTTCTTTGGAAAGAGAACAAATATTAATCTCTGCTACTCAGTAGGATAATAGCTATCTTCCAAATTTCTTGGCACAAAAAAAAAATGAGCATGTCCAAGACTCCATCTGCTATTTGGAACATGACAGTTAATATCACATCAGTCCCTGGAAACTTATTTTTTGCCAGTGCCTTCACGGCAACTTGAACTTCTTCCTTCATTATCATTTACTCTTGATCATATCCTACTTTTTCAAATGGTTTCATGCCAGTCAATTCTTTTGGGGACAGTGACTGTGTGTTCCATTCATCTTCTTCTGATGCTTTCTGGATAATTCAAGATTTTTTTCCCTATAGCATCTTTCAATATTGCAATTCAAGGCTTGGATTGTTTTTCAGTTCTTTCAGCTTGAGGAATGCTGAGCAAGTTCTCATTTTATTCTCCAGCTTCAGCTCTTTGCACATTCCATTATAATACTTTGTTTTGTCTTCTTTTAAAATAATTTCATTATTTATACCGTCATTCTCTTTTACAGTCATTGATGCACATTATGTCATTCATGTATATTTTGTTTTATACAATCATTTATATACATTGTGTTTTATATCATTAACTATTGATCTATTACTTTTGTTTTTCCATTTCTTCAAGCTCCCATTGCACCTTACCTATTTCTTCACCACATCCTCATCCTCCCATTAATCTCCCCTATACTAATGATTTCCTCTTCCTTATTCTACTACGCCCTTTATCTTTTTCCCTTTTAAACTATATATATAAATTCCTATTTTATAATTAGGGAGCTTTGGTGGCCTAGTGGTAAAAAGCTGCACTTCAATCTTAAAGGCATGTGGGTTCTAATCTACCAGTTGCTCTGTGGAAGAAGAATGGTCAGTCTCCTCCTGTTCAATTAACTGCCTCTGAAAATCCACCAAAGGATCAGCTGTGAATTGGTTCCAACTGAAGGGTAAGCAACAATCTAATTTGCTAATCACAGTAGCCATACTGTCTTCAGACCAGTTTAGTATAGTAGCAGGATATAAGATCAATATATAAAAATCAGTTGGATTTCACTACAGCAACAAAGAAAGCATAGAAAATGAAGCTAAGAAAGCAATACTATTTGTAATAACCAACCACAAGATAAAACACTTAAGAACAAACCTCACTAGAGACATAAAAGACTTTTATAATGAAAACTATAAAATATTATGATAAGAAACAATAAAAGACCTAAAAAAATGGAAAATTATTCCCTATTCATGGACAGGAAGATTCAATATTGTGAAAATGAGAATGCTATTAAAAGCTTTCTCATCTTAAGCTATTCTTTAATATCTTCTGTTCATCTCTTTTACTTCAGCATCTCTTCACTTTGTTTTGGCTTCAAGACGTTCTAGTGCAATTTTTAAAGTTCCTGGTTAACAGGTCTCAGCAGAGATCCTAGATTAAGATGGATGAGGAATCGGATTTAGACATCTACTTTGAAATTACAGACCTTTGAAAATCCTGTGAATACAGGAGCTCAGGTAGATACTAGTGTTAGAGGTAGAGCCCAGATTGCAAGTAACTCAAATGAGAAGAAAAAGCGGCAAATATTTATTGATGGTTCTGAACAGCAATGTTACAGGCTGTTTGCTTCTACTATCTGAAAGGTTAGAGGCTTGACTCTGAAAGGTTGGAGGTTTCAATCCACCCAGCAGTACCTCAGAAGAAAGATCTGGAGATGTGCGTCAGAAAGAACCCTCCACTGAAAACCTATTAACCTATTTGGAACACAGTTCCACATTGATATACCTGGGGTCACTATGAATTGGAATTGAATCCCTTCATTTTTTAAAATGGATTTTAATTTTTTAAAATAATCCTGTCAGATAAAAACTTTTATTATATTGATATATCCTCTTTTCCTCAACTATCTATGAGAAGTTATGTGTGAGAGTGTGTGTATGAGTGACAGTGCATGTGTATTTAAATATGCATGTATGTGTGTATATGCAAGGGTGTGTATTATGCTACATGTATGTGTGTGCATATATCTGAGCGTGTGTGAGATGTGTGCTTGTGTTTAAGTGTGCGTGTGCATGTATCTGAGTGTGTATGTGAGGATGTGTGAATGTGTATAAGTGTGCCTGTACAAGACTATGAGAAATAAGTGTGTATGTGTATCTGTATCTGAATGTGTTCATGAGGGTGTATGTGCGTGCCTGTGTGTGTGTTTGGCAGGAAGCAATCACACAGACACATACAGACCACCTTTCTCATCTGTGCCTTCTAACTGGACTGCTCTTCACGGACACTGGAAGATTTCAAGTCGTGTTCAAATGTGGCCTTCTCAGAAAAGTGTTCTTTCACACAGGCATCACGCTTTCTATGTCCCTATTGCTGTAACACAGTCAATGTCATATATATTTGTGGAATCAATTAATAAATGTAGCATGAAAAGCAGGAGCTTGGGGGACAGACACATCTATATGCCCCATTTTCGGGGGGGTAGGGGAGCGGTGAGGTGACTAGCAGGACCCCAGAAAGCTGTCCTTTGCACAGTGAAGTGAGGACTGTAGCTTTTGCCAGCTGCCCCTGGAAGGGAGCTGTTCAAGGAAGGCTAGCTAGCTTGCCTCCTTTCAGAGTTGGACCAAGAACACCTCAGCAGACCCCTTCTGCAGGCCTTTCTCACTGAGGCGGCCCCACCTCCCCCGCTTCCCCTCGGCTGGTGGGCCCTCCGCGCGGCGCCAGGGCGCGGGGCCCTGAACAGCGCGTTCTGTCCAGCAGCAGCCTGGACATCGGTCATCACGGCTTCCCGGACAGGGTCCAGCTCGTGTGGCTGCGGCCCCTCCCCCTCGCCTGGGCCACGTGACCAATCCCACCCACTACCCCAGCCCCTACGCTCGAGGACCAGCAGTCCTGCCTCGGACACAGCCGGAGCAGCCACCCTGATCTGGGACCACTCAGGGAGATAGGTAAGTGCGCGCTCCTTCCCTGGGCCCCGCTCTTGTCTGAGTCCTCAACCCTTTCTCATCTGGCCCTGGAAGGGTGGTCGGGAGGGGAGGCCGGACAGCTGAACCAACGCGGAGCAGAGTGAGGGGCCAGCGAGGAGCCGTGGCCTGCAGGATCGTTGCTGGGGAGCCCCCGGTCATGGCTGTCCTCCTTGCTGCCGCCCCACCTGCTCTTACACGGTAACAGGGAACTCTGAAGGGGTCTGGGACTTTAGGTGAGTGTCACGGCAGCCCACCGGGTGAGGTGCGAGTACATCTCCCTGCAGCCCCCTGGGCAGTGTAGTCTGTGGTCCTCAGCTCCTGCTCTGAGTCGCTGAGCTTCAATGTACTACTCTGTAAATAGGATTAACTCTAGTACTTGGCCTCTCTCGCACATGGGACTAATGTTAGAGAGCGGAAAGAACATGAGAGTTCATTTAGAATGAAAAATGCAAATCTCTACAATTTTTTTTAAGAGACCGTATAAATTGGTGCAGAAAGTATGGCTTGATTCCTGGTTCTGTCTCTTGGCTTAGTAACTTCTCTACCCTGACAAACAGCACCAGTGATTCCGCTTAGCCGGGATTTACTGAATACCTCCTATGTCCCTAGGGAGCTCTGGTGGCTTGGTTGCACCTCGCTGGTGCTTTGAATCTACCAGCGATTCTGTTGAGGTGAACAATCTCCAGTGTGTTACTGCAATCATAAAAACCTGCTAGAGGGTCTGCTACCAGTTGGTTCCATCCAACTCTGCAGCAGTGACTTTCTTGAGTTTTCTGATGTTCCAGGTGTTATTTCCGAAAACAGGGTATCAGTGGACAAAACAAACAAAAGGCAAGAGTTACTACTTCCTGCAGCTTACATTCTAATGGAAGAAAGCAGAGGAAACTAAATGCACTGGTCATAAGCAGTACATAGTTTGCTTCTTTTATTTCATTATCATTAGACTACAGATCCATAGAGGTAGGAAAACAGAACTGGTGATGGTGCTGAAAAGGAAGAACCAAGGAAAAAAGGAAGGGAAAAGACAGGCTGGATCAGGGTGGCAAGTAGAGTGTTCACCCTGCCTGAAGTACCTAATTGTTTCTAGACACTGCTGCTAGTTGACTTAGAGCCAATTTAAGGACTATGTCAGTTATGATGACCATAACTGAACACAAGCCACAGTTTCTGTCTTGAAAATTATGCTTAGTGAAATATCTCAGTCAGAAAAGGACAAACACTGCCTAACACTGCTATTATACTAGGACAGACATGAGGGAGTTGAAGAGAGAATAGGAAAAGAGCGTAGAGAATGGGAAAAGAGAAAGGATACATAATGAGCACTGTGTTAGAACAGATGAGGGGAAGAGCTGTCTGAAAGGACTATATGATTAGGCAAATATATGTCCACAAGGGGTGCATTGCAATATGGGTTTAGGAGGAGGAGGGTAAGGGGGGAAGAAAATGTTCAACAATGAAAAAAAAAAATAATAACTGTTACTTTTTAGAAAGATCATGACCTTGTCGTAGAGAGTCAAAAGGTCAAAGTTATTGCTATCAAGTCAGAACTGGTCCACCAGATTTCCAAAGCTATAAATCACAGGGGAGGAGGAGACTGTACATCTTTCTCCTCTGGATTAACCCACCAGAGAGTGGGTTAGCAGCACAACCCTATGGCCTAGATCACCAGAGCTCCCTCGTCACATAGAAAGACTATTAGAAAGCCACGAAGATCACAGTGCTTAGAATAAGAGGCACCAAAGTTATATCCAATGAGTAGAGGTCTGGCTAAGTGCTCAGACACTTAGCTGTGATATTTAAACTTGCTTTGATGGTGTAGTTGATATGTTACATGTTGGGCTGCTAACTCAATGTCTTTGGTTCAAATCCACAGGAAAAGATGGACAATCTTTTTTAAATACTTATAGCCTAGGAACCTGACTTTGACTCAATGGCACCAGATTTGGGTTTGGGTTTTTGTTTGCTGCCTCAAGTGAGGTATCGAACATTTTTGGAAGGAAAAGGAAAAAGCTTCAAGTGAAGACAATATTTTATTGCATGATAATAGATTATGTAGATGAAAAAGTATCTACCCAGACCCACTGTACATTCACTGTACCCACTTGTGAATGGGACTGGGCAGAGCAAGCATGTCCAGCTCCTTTGAGAACTGGTTTATGTTTGGGAGTGAAAAGCTTGGGTTTTCCTGTGGACCAGTGGGACTTAGATAATGCTTCTGAAAGGTCACAGACTTGAAGACCCTACAGAGTAAAGTTTTACTCTGACACTGGTTTGCTATTAGTTGGAATCATCTCCATGTTGGCTGGTTGTACATTTTTAAATGACACATTCCAAAACAGAAACTCAAATTCTGCTTAGATTACTGCTATTCTAGTTAATTCTCATAGCTACCTTCCATGGGGTTTCTGAAAACAAAAAGAGAAGACCACAGACCTCCTTCTCCTTAAGCCACGGTGGATTTGAATCATCTTTTCAGTTATCAGTGCAACTTTTTTTTTTTAAAAAAGACCACATTTCTTTGTTTTGTTTTCCCACCTGTATATAAAATAATGAACCAAATGTCACAGAAGGGAAGACAGACATATCCCTTAGTGTAGGGATATAGGGGGTGGGGGATATGCCTTAAAAAGAGGGGCAGGAGAAGAACATCATCAAGGCAGCAGAGTATTCTCTGTAAAAAGTTGGGGGAAAGGGTATCCAAGACCGTAGCATGAAGGCAGAGGCCAAAATAGAGATTGCCTTATCAAGGAGGAGAGTCTTTCCACTCAAACATCCAAAGACAAGACATGATAATTTCTATTCTTTGGCTTGGTCCTATTCCAGCTACTCCACCACTCTCTCCGGATCACCTTCTCCCTTCCGCAGGTAAGAGTGCTGTAGGGCTCAGAGGGCAGAAATTTGCTTATGTGGTTTAAAAGTCAGCATTTCCTGCTGTGCTCAGACTCCTCCACCTCAGGCACCACAGACTGCACTGGGCGTGGTCCTCTGGGAGAAAAGGCTTCTTTGGGCAGACACATATCTGAAGGCTAGTCTTCCTCTGATGAGGAAGCCCAATGAGATAAAAAAAAATTTGCTTAACTGGTCAGCTTCTGATTTTCCATACAAGAAAGACTTCCAGTGAAACATCTCTTCAAAGATCCAGCCAGCACTCCACATGCCCACAGGGGTTGCATATGTAAATTGGAGGAAGACCCCAAGAGCTTGGTACCAAAGTATAACTACCACAGGTGTAAATGCCCTTTGGCAGCTGTAGATTGTGGCCAAGCCAAAGTCAGCCAGCCTGACTGTCCTGAACATTGTCACCAGAATGTTCTCTGGCTTCATGTTCTGATGAATAATGTAATTGGCATGGAGGAAATCAAGCCTCTTAGAAACTGGCACATAAGATCTTTGATGGTACCCACTGGCAAGGGTGGTGGGCGTGCTTTCTCTAGATACTTCCTTAGATCATGATCCACATGTTCAAACACTGCAGTCACCTTAGTTTCACAGTCAGTTCAGTCTGTACCAGGCATCTATCAGCCTGAGAACATTGGGATGTTCAAAAGCCTCCAGCCATCTCAGAAAGGCCACTTTGCAAACTGTGCTGACAGGAAGGCCCCCTTCAAAACATTTTCCATTGGGGATTCTCGCACTCGTCAGGGCCACAAAGTGTCCTTTGGGGATCACTAGCCTTGTATACTGCCCCATAGGCATGGACACTGATCTCTACCACTGGCTCATAGCAAGAGGTGGGCATTCTCAAATCAGGAAAGGCCCCGCCCTTGGCTAGAAGCTGGGAGGCAGGCAGGGGCAGCCTGTTATTGGTGCCACAGAGCCGAATTCTGAGGTGCCATCCACCCGGGCAGGTGGACATAATGGGCCAGACTATAGACACAGGTCACAAGCTAGAGTGGCCCCCTCACCCCCACCCTCACCATGTGACCAGCTGCCAAAAGAGGCAGCTTTCTAAAGACAATGCCACCAGCACTCCCTAATGACACACAGTGACTAATAAATGAAGTACAGATTTCCTGGTTGACCTGACATAACCTGGATTTTCCTGGCCCTACTGTACATAGGAAGAACTCTGCATCTGATTCCCTTAATGTCCAGTGGTCTCACAAGCTGCCAGCAGGACTCAGTCCTTCTCTACCTTCCTTACAGAGGCCTCTGACTGCTACGTACAGGACTTTCTGGGGAAGAACTATAGACCTAGCGTTGTGGGGTCCCTCCTGGGGACTTTCCAGATAAAGAAAGTAAACCACTGTCATTGAGTCAATTCTGACTCCTAGAGACTATAGACACGGTAAACCTACCTCATAGAGCCAGGGTTTCCAAGGCTGTGAATCATGGTAAGCAACTGCACCCATTTGTCCTCTTTGTTACATATAAAAGTGGACAAACTTCACCTAGGGTGAAGAACAGGGGATACTGAGACAACAGAAAGTTTGGCCAATGTCACTTCATAATCATCAGTAATCACTCTTTACAAATTGATGTTTCAGGGTTCACTGAGTGAGTGCCTCCATCCGAGATGGCCTGTACTGGCATAAGCCTGGGAGCCATCGTCCTCTGCCTCTTGGCCTGGGCTGGCCAAGCTGCCAGTGACCGGGTATATATCCATCCCTTCCACCTCCTCACCTTCAACAAGAGCATCTGTGAGGAGCTGGAGAAAACCCATGAGGAGGGACCTCCAGAGCTGAATGTTACACCTGTTCCAATCCAAGTCAAGTCACCCCCTGTGGATGAAAAGGCCCTGTGGATCCAGCTGGCTTCTGCAGTGGAGAATCTGGGGAAAGAAGACAGGCTGAAGGCCCTGGGAGTCGGAATACTGATCAACTTGAAGGGCCTCCACATGTACAGCAGGCTGAGCAAGACATGGAACAAGAGTCACGTCTTCTCCCCAGTTGCTTACTTTGGTACCCTGGCTTCTTTCTATCTGGGAGCCTTGGACCCCACAGCCAGCAAATTGCAGGCATTCCTGGGGGTTCCTGCAGAGGACCAAAGCTGCACCTCTCGTCTGGATGGACACAAGCTCTTCTCCATCCTGCAGACAATCCAGGGCTGTCTCGTGTCCAAGGGCAAGGAGCATGACAATGCCCAGCTTTTCCTGACAACAGTTATGGGCCTATTCACAGCTCCTGATCTGCAAGTGAAAGAGTCATTCGTGCAGGGCCTGGCACCCTTTGCCTCAGTCACTCTTCTCAGGTCTCTAGACTTGTCCAACCCGGATCTTGCTGCTGAGAAAATCACGAGCTTCATCCAGGCTGTGACAGGGTGGAAAATGAGCCCACCCCTAGCAGGGTTCAGCCCAGACAGCACCCTGCTTTTCAACACCCTTGTCCACTTCCAAGGTAAGGCAGTCCTCAGGTCTGCTCTAGCCCTGACTTAGGTGTTAAGGGTGGCAGTACTCCATCCTCATGGAATTAGGGTTCAATTCCTATAGGACAGGATCCCTTCCCTTGTGAAGCCAGGATATGTAGCCATGTGATCATGTAGGTTACTTTGCAAGGACTGGGCTGACTATCCCATGAGATAACTTATTTGCTTATTTAAATCACTTTCATGCTGAAAGTATTGTGAAAACAAGTGTGCTACAAAGATGGCTCACTTGTTCTACAAATGGTTGTTGAACCTCTATTCCTTGTAAGGTTCTGACCAGGCGCCTCAAGGTGGAATGGTCTGTAGGCTCTGTGCCTCTGCTCGCTGTCAATGTGAAAAGGGAGAAAAGGTGTGCAAACAGATCCAGGCATGCCTGCGTGTTAAGCTGCAGGTGGACGTGTTCTAGAAGAGCTCCATGAATTGCCGAGAGCCACCAGGGAGAGGGGCTTAGGGGAAGACTCAGTGGGGCACCCAGGGTGAGATTATGGCCAGGAGGAGGGCTTCTCAGTGTTATGAGGAAGGCATGGAGTTTAAGGTGAAGACAGAAAATGGGAAGGCATAAAGTGGTTACCAGTGGAATGTAGTTAGAAAGACCATGTTTTGAGAGCCTTTGAGATATCAAGAGACTTCAGGATTCCTTGTGGTCAGGCTGTTGAACAGGCACAGTAATGCTTGGCAGCCATTATGGTGGCCTGCAGTGTGTGGACTGGAGGCAGGGAGGGCAGCCTGCAGGTTATGCAACAGACCAGGCAAACTGTACCAGTGACACGCACATCAGGAGTCCACAGGCAGTTGGCTGAAGGGCAAGTGCTTGATGAGGCTGACCTAGAAGATGGGCAACCTGGGGTCAGAGAGAAATAGGAAGCTGAGAGCTGGGCCCGAGGTTATGTAGAACGTTGATTATCTGCAATGATACTGCCCTTGGAGGCCTGCGAGCAACAGAGGAAGAGGAGCTCCAGCCTCCTCAGGTGAGAGATGATGGGCTGAGGTTTTGCTCATGAGCCAGCACTGAAGGCACCATCCTTTCTGTGAAGGTTTTGGGGTGCTGAGCCTGGCTGCTCTGTCGGAGGAGCTCCATGAGGAGGGTCGGTGAAGAAACGGGCCCAGCACACCAAGGCGACAGAGAGCATAGAGCTCAGGGTGGAAGTCTCATTTCCCAAAGGTGCCGGCCTACCAGATGGTGGCTCCAGAGCTGGAAAAGAAGAAATGGAAGTGGAAAGTGGGAAACTGTAGCCCACCCTCAGGCTGCAGTTCACCTCCAACTTAGCCCATCTTCCAATGGTGCCTGCGGCTTAACTGCCCCTGCCCCGCACTCTGTCTACTGGGAATCTGTTCAAGAGTCCTTTATACCTCTGTACCCCCATCCATCCATGAAATTAGCTGGGCGTGGGCGCTTGAGTTCCCTTTAGGCAATAATGTGCACAAACAGCCCCTACAAATCCTGGGGAGGTTTTTGGGTTTTTTTTCATGGCGAGGCCAGCTGGACTCGTTTAGATGATCCCAATTTTGTTGGCAACATCCAGAACATCATAGTCAGGAGCAAGTTGAACATAGGCATTCTTCTCTCCATCAGGCCTAATCAAAGTGTTGACCTTAGCCACATCAATGTCATAGAGCTTCTTTACAGCTTGTTTAATTTGGTGCTTGTTGGCCTTGACATCCACAATGAACACAAGTGTGTTGTTATCATCTATCTTCTTCATGGCTGACTCTGGTCAGGGGAAACTTGATGATGACATAGTGGTCAAGCTTGCATTTGAGCTGCCTTCTGAGTCTCAGCGTCTTAGGCTTCTGGAAGGTGGGTGACGTGTGGGTCTTCTTCTTTTTTTTTTTTTTTCTTGTGGCTGTGGATGCCCTTCAAGACTGCCTTCTTGGCCTTTAGTGCCTTTGCTTTGGCTTCAGTTTTGGGAGGGGGAGGGGCTTCCTTCTTCGCTTTTGGTGCCACGGAAGGGCGCTTGGTCCACACCTCTGCCTTCTTCACAGCCATAACATCAGTTGAGTAGATTTCAGAGATTGATTTGATCTGTGAAGAGAACCATGCCCTCAGAAAAGCAATGAGGAGTGGTTACCTCCTTTCAGAGGCCACCTTCTGGGAACTGTATCCTTCCTTATTGGCATGGCAACAGTGCCCTTCTCTGTTGGCATGGACAGCTTTGCTGGAGGAAAGAGACTTAGTCTTTGTTTTTCAACTCAAATTCCCCCCACCACTCCCCAGACTTGGGCAACACTGAGATCCCGCAATGGGAATTTCAGGAGAGACTTGGCACTTTCCGAATCTGTCATTCTGCTTTCACACTATCTGAGCCTGAGAATGCACACATGTACAGCTCCTTCTTTCTAGAGTACTTATTTTGCTTGGCTGCTCCCTCCTTTCACTTGAGAGAACTCGAGGTGAATAAGACTGACAAGCTGATCTCTGATGGCCTACTCATTGTCCCCTTGTCCTCCCAGAAGAAATGGCAGAAAGGACCTTTCCAAATGAAAGCACTTCAGGGGGTGAGGGTGATTGAGGCATGGGCCACGTCCTGATTTGTAGTGGGGAAAGCCCCAGAAAGCTGGTTTACTTCCCTCATGCCAGCCTGAGCAGGGGCAGCCCTGCTCCTCTCCTATGACAGGGCTTGGGCTCCTGTTGTCCCCACTCTGCCATCCTAGCTCCCTGCCCCTCTTTGCGTTTCAAATCCCGTGCTCAAATCCCATGTCCCACATCTGCCCATGGCAGCAAGGCTGCTGAGTAGTGGGGTCTTTATTCCAGGCCATGTGCCCTGTCAGAACGCAGACTGGCAGCTGGATGACCACTCGTAGGCCAGTCACAGCTGATAGCATGCGCAGAATCAAAGGATATGGGCTTTGCTGGTAAGTTCCTAGTTAGGCAAGTTCCTTCAATGCTCAGAGCCTTTGGGTTCCTCTACTAGGCTTAGAGAAGGGAAACGTAAAACTCCAGGTTCTGTGCACTACATTCAACAACTGTCAATAATTATTGTTTGTTTGTTTGTTTGTTTGTTTCAATTCAAGGTGGTTGGGTTTTGAAGGAAAGGACTTGAAGTGCACACAGGGTGATAGTGTACTGAAGAACATAGGAAGTGGCTGAGAACATGCTGTGCTGGAGTAAAGAGAGAAAATCAATCATATGTGTGGGGCAGTAGCAAGGCCTCCCGTTGACTTTCTGTGAGAGAACTGCCTTCATGAGAAGCCCCATTTTTCTCTTTGAGGAATTTAGGCTATGGTATGGGGGAGATAAACATGCATCAGTCAGAATCTAGCTATGAGCTGATCCCACTCTCAACTGCACTTGTGAACATTTCTTCCTTTGAACTTGGCCCCCAACAACTCCACTTTCCTTCTCTGTCTGAATTTGCAGGTGTGATGAAGGGTTTCTCCCTGCTGCCAGAGCCCCAGGAGTTCTGGGTGGACAGCAACACCACCGTATCCGTGCCTATGCTCTCAGGCATTGGCACCTTCCAGCACTGGGATGTTGCCAGGTACGGCTTCTCAGTGACCCGTGTGCCCCTCAGCGAGTACACCTACCTGCTGCTGATCCAGCCCAAGAACCCTTCCGACCTGAAGAAGGTGGAGACCTACACTTTCCAGACTGACTTCTTGAACCGCAAGAAGAATTTGGCTCCTCGGTATGGTCACTTACAAACACTTTCTGAATCCCAGGGCTTCCCCATCCTATGGAAGGTGGGAGACCATGGCACTCCTACATGGAGCAAGGGAAGTTGAGGACACTGTGCAAACTGGGTGGCCCCAAGCACTCCCACACACTATCATTGCTTTTCTGAAGCAGATCTATGTGTTCATCCACCTACCCATCTATCCATCTATTCACCCACCCCACTATCCATCCACCCACCCATTCATCTACCCATTTGTCATCCTCCTCTCATCTGTGTGGGTTCTAATCCAGAAAGGAAATCCTCAGTTTAAGTGCTCATGGGGGAACCAAAACACTGAACTGGAGTCAAGCTGAAAACCATCCATTTATTATTTTAGGGACATTTACTGGCACAGATGTAGCAGTATCACATCCAGAAGCAGCAGTCTGGAAGGAATGAATTTAGCGTCCCCAAACTACAGGAAAAGTAGTGATGGTGTTTACAGGCTACTACTAGTTTGAAAAGAAATTCTATAATGAAGGTAGAAAGCTAGTGGAGTCTCTTCAAACCACTGACTTTAGAGTCACCAGGAGGGGGAAAAGCACTTTAAAGTTAATGGAAAACAGAAATAATCATCGTAGTTTAACTCAGCTTTAACTTACCTTAGCTTAGAATCAGGCATTTTTATGGCATTTGCAATTATCTATTCACATACCCACCCATACATGTGTCCACATAGAAAATATTTTTATCTATCTCCCAATTTACTCTCTTTCTGGGTGCAGGTGAAGTCAAGGGGAGATGGAACTGTCCTTTCTCTGTGCTAGTGTGTATCCACTTGTTTTAGAAGAAGACACATCTTATTGTCTGTCCCACCTCATAAATGCACAATCTTTAGGATTCTAAGAACTTCCTGGAGACAGACTTTCTAGGAGAATCTGACTTCTGAAGCAAACCTAGGGACTGGAGCTCCCTTTGACTCACAGACTCCCAGTCCCTGTGTAGCTTGTACACGCTGTGAAGTTGGTGTTGCCAGGAGCTCCTTTTTCTTTCTGTGAAAGAAATCCAATGAGTCTCCTTCTACAAGAGCATAGCCTGGTCCACCTCTGAGGAAAAAGCCAGTGAGGCCCAGAAATCTGCTTCTGAGACAGGCACTGTGACATCTCACAGGGATCAGAGAAGGCCTTTAGATACCAATTATTTTTTTATTTTATTTTTTTTTAATTTGGATGTCATTAGAAACACTCATGTTTCCAGGGGGGCCAAAGGAAGGAGAGGTAGACTTTTTTTGTATGGAGGTCACATGTAGTGGTGTAGATCTGTGCCCAGCACCATGGCTGAGGTAATTCTTCCTGCTCCTATCCCTTTGCTGAGTGGCTTCAGAAACCCATTGAAAAGTGGCTTGGAGGAGATAATGAGTTATTTTAGAGAATATCTGGTTTGGGGGTTGGTTGCTTTTTTTGTTGTTGTTGGTTTGGTTTTTTTTTTTTTAGTTATCAAAGAAGTGTATCTCCAACACAGCCAATCTAAAACAAAACAAAGAATAATTATTCATGATCTGTCATACAGAGATCATCCCTGTTAAATTTTGTACATTCCAGTCATGATCTTTCTGAGGCCATGAAAAATTTTGATTGTATTTGTTTTCTTAAGGGTTAGGAAAAACCTAGCTGAGTGTGTGGGTAAAGTACCTTTAGAGATGTGTTTCCTGGGCACCTCCTCTGGAGACTGGCCAGCGTGTTGGGCCTGGAACCCCCCTGTGGGAGCCTTAAGGAACTTTCTCAAACTGAGTCCTCTCTCCAGGGCTGTGCACCTGACCATGCCACAGCTGATGCTGGAGGACAGCTACGACCTGCAGGACCTGCTCACCCAGGCCAGGCTTCCCACTCTGCTGGACTCTGGGGCACAACTGGGCAAAATAAGTGACACCAAGCTCATACTTGGAAAGGTAGTATATGAGGTCACCATGGGCTGAATGGGGACAAATGAGAGAACATAGATAGATCTTTGGGGGAAAGGGATTGGCAGGAGGGAAGAAGGAGAAGTAGGGCCAGGCAGATGTGTTTCAGAGTGGGAGAAAATGGACTAGCCTTGGTCGGGTCGGGGCACTCAACTCATCTCTGGCCCAGTGTATATTTTGATGTTATACGTGCTCCCCACATCCCTAGCAAGGGTAGGACTAAGATGTAGAAAGTGCATACCTGGGTCCCTAAGAGAAAGAGCTTCCTGAAGGCTTGATCCCTCACTGCCTCATGCTCCCTACCCCAGTCATGATCCTGTGATGTGATTCACAGCTTCAAGGAAACCCCCACCAGTGGAAACAAAAAGCAAACATGCACCAGTCACCTCCACAGCCAAGCACCTGAGCCGCTCAGGCACTGTGTGGTCCTAGGGGAGGACAATGCATGCTCATGGGCCAGTTCTCAGACCTCATAGAAACCAGGGCCTCCCTGCTCACAGTGCAGGATGAACAGCCCTATGTACCAACAGAGGGCAGTGGAAGTGGGAGGATTGGAGGGATGCTTTGGGAGGAACAATAGGTGTGCTGGGCTGTGGTTCTCCTGCACTGTCCACCTCACAACACTTCTTCCTGGCAGCTGGGGGCTCTAGGCCAGCACTGCACAGCTCCTGACCTTGCTTTTTTGCAGGCACTGACCAGCATCCTTTTTGAACTCAAAGCTGATGGAAGCCAGCAGCCCCCAGAGACAAGCCAGCAACCCCCAAAAGCAAACCAGCAACCCCCGGAAACAAGTCAGCAGCCCCCAGAGGCAAGCCAGCAACCTCCAGAAGCAAGCCAACAACCTCCAGAAGCAAGCCAGCAGCCTCCAGAAGCAAGCCAGCAGCCCGCAGAGGCAAGCCAGCAACCCCAAGAGGCAAGCCAGCAGCCCCCAGAGGCAAGCCAGAAGACCCCAGAGGCAAGCCAGAAGACCCCAGAGGCAAGCCAGCAACCCACAGAGGCAAGCCAG
>NW_006399821.1:6391601-6395322 GCF_000299155.1 Elephantulus edwardii | reverse complement strand
CAGAGGCAAGCCAGCAACCCACAGAGGCAAGCCAGAAGACCCCAGAGGCAACTCACCAGCCTCCAGAGGCAAGCCAGCAACCCACAGAGGTAAGCCAGAAGACCCCAGAGACAACCCAGCCACCCCTGAAGGCAAGCCAGCGACCCCCAGAGGCAAGCCAGCAGCCCAGCATGCCAAAGGCTTTGGAAGTGACTCTCAACCACCCCTTCCTGTTTGCAATCTGTGAGCAGCGGGCAGCCACTATCCACATGCTGGGCCGTGTGATCAACCCTCAGCACAGGGTGTGACCCGGCCAGGGATCCTGGCAGGGTTCCAGGCTGAATGAGAGGCCTCAGATAGCAGACACAGATTTGTCATCAGCCTCCCACTTCCTTCCTTGTTAGACCATGTTGCACTGGAGAGAAGTTTCTTCTCCAAAGTAGAAGACATTTCAAAAACCTAGCTGCCCTTAGGCTTCCCAAGGTGCTTGGTTATAATGTGAGCAACAGAACATGGCCCCCAGGAACCCCAGGGTTAGTCCTGACTACTGCTCTCCAAAAAGTCTGATCAAACTAACACATTTTAGAAACCAAGAATTTCTCTTTTAATGGAGAATAGACACTGGGCTTTGAACTGAAACAGACACTTTTAATTGTTTTGGGATTATATTTCCCTCACTGAATGGGAGAAGAGAATAAGATTGGCCCATAATCTTCATGATACCTTAGTTTTCCCTTCCATATATCATTTATGATTTAAAAAAAATTCTTTATGAAAAACATAAGCATCTTAATTCATGTTGGAATGTAAGACCATGTGTCTATTAAATAAATGTCTTGTAACAAAAGGGGAAAAAAATTCTACCTGTAACTGGACAGCAGAACAGTAAATTAGCTAAAAGATGAAACAGTGTTGGGAGTGGTGTTTCAGGTGGGATTTCCATTGAGGCCCTGGGCCAGTCCCTCCCAGTCAAAAGTAGCTTCCTGACTTCTCAGTGAGAAGTTTTAGGGGGTGTCTTTCTCTGGACACTTCCATTCACGAGCAATGGTGGTCACCTTGGTTGGGGGTGTGGGACACTGGAACACACTGGTAGCTGATAAAGGGACAAGGCAGACTGGCACTTCCCCCTGCTGATGACACAGGTTAATATCTTCACAGATAACTATTTGCCAAGTGTTTTGTGTGGAGAGTCTCTGCCAATACCCTGGGTAAAATCAGACCTACACCTCAATCTTGGACTAGGTCAGATGAGGGCTGGCCTATGGTCGCTAGATGATAACCATGAAGATGCTTCCTCCTGTGTAAAGCACTTCCTCTCTCCTCACCCCTACCCCTGTTTCTAGAAAATGCAGTACATATTTACATACCTGTTGGTTATTGATAAGCACTGAGACAAATGCAACAGTATCCAACTGTGGGGCTGTGGATGTTGGTTTAATAGGTTATTAAATTCTTTCACTTTGGTAGATGTGCTGGTGATAGTGGTTAACTACTTGGCTGTTAATCAAAAGGTTGGCAGTTCAAATCTACCAAACGTTCCATAGGAGAATGCTGTAGCATCTGCTTCCTAAGTATTAGAAGACCTTGAACACAACACCCTTTGGGGTGGTTCTACTTTCCTGTAGAGTTGGAATTGACTTGACAGTACTGGGTTTGGTTTCTAGGATTCACTTAGGTGATTTCAACAGTTTCAGCAGAGTGTCTGTGACAACTTCAGTCCAGGCCCTCACCAATGGATAGGAATGTCCCTGGGTCTGTCCGGAGCAGAGCATGGTAGAGGTGGGCAGCTCCTCTGACTCAGACAGGACTCAAGCAGGACAGAAAACAGCAAGGTTATCCCTCAAATTTAAAGGCAAGGTGTGAGACAGGATACTCAGCCTCTCATCTCACATTCCTGTGTGTCTCTCACTCTAATTGGTCCTTACCGTCACTATGGGCAGCACTCAGCCTGACCAAGCTCTACTGTAGCCAAGCCCGATGAGGTGTTGAGGTCAGAGGCCTGAGTTCCAGAGAGAGATTAGTTGAGTATGATATGGGGTCCCTGACTATCTCACTTAGCCTCAAAGACCTCTTTGGTAAATAAGAAATTCTTGAAAGAAGAGATGAAAAACCACTGCACCATTGCCATATCCTTGGCATTTGGTTAAAATCTGGCAGCTGCTTCATGGCAGAAAAATGGGCAATCTTCTCCCATTCTTCTCCCTCTGAAAACCTGCTGAAAGGTCTGCTATGAGTGGGCCCCAAATCGACAGCACACAACAATAACAGCAACATAAGAGATGGGATTTCTTACAAGTCCTACTCTGTGGAGGGAGAGTAGCAATAGAGGTGACAGACTCTTCAACAAATGGTGATGGTAATATTAGACATCTACATCCAGCAAACTGAAATGGGACCCACATCTCACATCATACACAAAAACCAACTCACGGGGGATCAGGGCCTCATAGGTAAAACTCAAAACCATAAGGATCATAAGAGACAAAATGGGAACAAATTTATGGCATAAATAGACTTGCAGGCATAGCTCAAAATGCATAGACTGCAGAGGATAATATAGACAAATGAGACCATCTAAAAGTACCACAACACTATGAATAAAAACTTTCTCCAGTAGGGTGAAAGAAAAGCAAACACTGGGGAAAAACATTTGGCAACAACATTTCAGATAAGGGTCTCCTAGATAATTTTACAGAGTGCAGGGCCTCCACAAGCAAAAGACTGATAACCAATTAACAAAATGGGCAAAAGTTATGAATAGACCTTTCCTAAAACATCCAGATGGTCAACAAAGACATGAGGAAATGTTCAAAATCACTGGCAATGAGAGAGATAAAAGTCAAAACAACAATGAGATACCATCTCGTCTCAGCAACAAAAGAAAAGTTTTAACACCTCAGTAAACAATAAATGTGAAGAGATTGTAACTCTTCTGCACTGCTAGTGGGATTGTAACATGGTACAGCTATGATGGAAGGCATTTTGGAGTTTCCTTAAAAAGCTGAACATAGAAATCCTATGTGGCCCAGCTATTCCATTGCTAGGAATATATTCCAAGGAAATAAGAATTAAGACACGTATTGAGATATGTACACATGAATACATATTTAGAAGCAGGAGTGGCATTCAATTCTTAAACAACATGCCTTGGGAAACTCTATGAACTTTGATAAATGACGACAGCTATATATGGCTTCAGGCCTTTTGTTCATAGTTTCACTATGAATAGTGCCTAGTTTGATGGCAATCAACAACAAAAAAACATGTACATATAGAATGGAGATGTGTTTTTAACAGCATTACAATAGCAAGAAAGTGGAAACAGCCCAAATGCCCATCAACAAATTAATGGATTGAGAAAGTATAGTACATCCATGCAATGGAGTATTATGCAACAGTAAAGAATAATGATTTCATAAAATACTATAACATGGGAGATTCTAGAGAATATTATCCTGAATGAATATCTCAGTCACATAATACTGCATAAGACAAATACTGCATAAGATCATTATTATGAAAATGGAATAACTGAGCAAGATATTTATAAACATTCAAAAGGGAAAGGGGGGAAATCACTGGGATAGCAGAGGTTGGTGGAGGAAGTTCAATGGGGACTTGAAAGGCTGGGGAATAATGGGCATAGAGCAGTGATATTTAATTATGTACAGAATCATCTCAGGAACAGGTTTGAGGCCTTGAATGCTAATGACTGAAGACCAGATGAGTTGTGGGAGGATGT
>NW_006399821.1:6388745-6389981 GCF_000299155.1 Elephantulus edwardii | reverse complement strand
ATAGACAGGTCCTTGGAGAGGGACATCATGCTTGGGAGGGTGGAGGGCAGCACAGGAGGGGAAGACCCTCTATGAGGTGGATTGATTCCGTGACTGGGGTAATCGGGATGGGTGTGTCAGAGGCCATGCGATTGGCACCGGATAGAGCAGGGTTTAGGACTGTTGTACATTGGGTCACTATGAGTCGCAAACGACTCGACGCACACAACAACAACAACAATATAATGTACATAAATGATTGTGTAAAATACAAAGGCACATGAATGAAACATAATGTATATGAATGATTATATGCAAACCAATAAAAATTTAAGCAAAAAACACAAATGAAACACCTTGTCTGGCTCGAAGAAGACATCCAACCACCGTGCTTGAAATATCTGTGGTTTTTCACGTTCCTGGTAACAATCCAGTCTTCAACATTAGGATCTTGAAGGAGCTCACTTATGCCTCTTCTATGTCTTCTGTTTCAGGGCTTTGACTCAGCTTCCTCCAGCCAATTATCACTCCACTTCCTCTAAATTTAAAAAATTCCAATCTATTCTGATTCAGCTTTGTCAGTTATGATTAAACTGGTTCAAAGTTTTGGTTCTAGACTCTTCAGAAAATACCTTCATTTAGTTCTTCACAGAGCTCTGGTGATTCAGTGGTAAGGAACTGTACTGCCAACACAGAGGTATGTGGTTCAAATTCACTAGCTGCTCCATAGAAAAAAACACAATCTCTTTCCATGCAATGTGTTGTTGTTGTTGTTATGTGCCCTCACGTTGTCTGTGACTCGTAGTGACCTATATAAAATAGCTCTAAACTCTGCTGTATCCTTTATCTGCCAACTTTATTGTCCCTGAACCATCTACCCCCATTACCCTCGTCATTGAGTCACTCCATCTCATCCACAATCTTCCTCTCCTGTGCTGTCCCTCCATCCTCTCAAGCATGATGTCCTGCCCCAAGAAAAGGTCTCCTTGCAGTATGTCCAAAGTGTGTGAGATGGAGCTTGCCTTTCAAGGAGCAGCCTGGTCTCATTTTCTCCAGAATGAAACTATACGTTCTTCTTGCAATCCATTCTGCTTCTGTACAAGGTACCGCCTGCGAAATCTAACTGGAGTGTCAGCTATGGGTCAGTTCCAACTCAATGGTACACAACAAAAAAGAATCAGTGGTCGGAAAACATGGGCTTGGTGACAGGAATGAGGCTGGAGATAGAATGATTGAATTTTGTAAAATCAATGACTT
>NW_006399821.1:6383998-6386450 GCF_000299155.1 Elephantulus edwardii | reverse complement strand
GGGCTGTTGTGCATAGGGTCGCTATGAGTCGGAAACGACTCTACGGCACATAACAACAACAAAAGGATCTAGAGGAATAAGGAGCAGAGGAGTTGCTATGTGTAGGGAAGACCTCAAATATTGAGTCCCATTGGCAGATGGACAGCACTGCTCTTGTTTTTCAAGCTCAGCAGCAGAAATATACCTGGATGCTCTTAGGTCCTGGTAACCTTCAGCCTCTGCTTTCATTTCCTTGAATATGAGTTATGTACATGCTGATGCTTTGCAGTCCTGATTTCTGTGGCCTGTCATGTCATTACAGGAACCAAATGTGCTTGGGCAAGATGCGATCAATCATTCCCTGAACCTCCACACCTCAGTCAGCCTAATCCAGGTCCTTTTTGAGTGGGATAAATACAACAGAGCAGTTATCCTTTGAATATACTACAATCTGCACTTCCTGCTCCTTCACCTAAGGGCTATTCACACAACATGGGTGTTCTTTTCACCCTCACAGTCCCTTTCATTATTTCTTCACTATTTACTAGCAATCTTTTCTCAGCACTCCCTGAGTTGTCCTACCCTCAAAAGCCCAGTAGGGGGTAGGCCTGGCACCAACTCTCATGTTTTGGTCCTTTTGAAATAACTTCTGCTTGCCAAGTGTCCTGGGAGAGCAGGAAGCCCAAAGAGCGGAGTTCTTTGAGCTTTGCTTTTCTAAGTGGGCTGAGACCAGCAGCGTCAGTATCTCCTGGGAGACTGCTAGAAATGCAGAACCCCAGGTCTCACCCCAAACCTCCTGGATCCGAATCTGCATCCTTGCCAGAGGCATGTCACTCACACGTAGGAAGGCTGCTTTATGCACATAATCTCAACTTTCAGCGAAAGTTTCCTAAGAGGCAGTCGTGACAAGTCAATCATCTTTTAGTTTCAGGTCTCAGGTGAAACATCTTAAAATCATCTCTCTCATTATGGCAGTTTTTGGCAAGTTTGGTTTGTTTTCCCCCCCACTCTAATTCCTGCAACAACTGCAAATTTTAAAAGGATTCGAGTACATATTGTCTGTTGGACATGGATGGCCGAAAGAATAAGCAATTATGTCTTAGAGGAAGTGCAACTATGATGCTTATTAGAAGCAAAGGTGGTAAAATTTCATCTCACATATGTTAGGTATGTTGCCAGCATGGTCCAGTCCTTGGAAGAAGAGACTATGCTGGGCATGGTAGAGAGGGTCAAAGACAGAAGAGAAAATAACCATCAAGAAGCTGTATTGACACAGTGACGAGAACAAAAAGCCTGAGCATGTTTGAGGTCATGAGGATGATGCAGGGTCAGCAAGCAAGGTTCTGATCTGTCATTCACAGGGTTAGAATGAGTCATTATCAACTCAATGGCACCTTACAGCAATAATTGATCTCAAAAGTGCCGTCTGGGTTCCAGACTTTGTGCTGGATGCAGCCAGCCCGGTGGTCCTTGCTGATTCCTGATGTCACAGTGATTCTGAACTAAAATATAAAAGGACCCTTATACATAGTCACATGACACATGCTGCAACTAGAAGACAAATCCGTGTCTACTAAAATGTAATTGGCAATAAATGCACCATTTTTTCCCACCTTTCAGGTTGCTTCACCTTGTGGCAATTGCTAGGAGTACATTGTTGCCAAAAGTCTGTTCTTTAGCTATGTCCTTTTTATGGTATAAAAGGGAGGTTAGGTCGGTGTATAACTTTCAAATCTTACAAAGACATAAAATATCCAACTTTCTCAGATGACTTGGCACAAAAATACTAATGTTTTCATTTTGACTATTAAACATTTCTCTGTTGAGTTCTAAATCTTTTATAGCTTGAAAGTGCTTATCCATAGAAAGGAAAGTAAAATCACTTAATCAAAACAGCTGACTTGGTAAAAACATGTCACATTTATAGAACTTTAGGTCCCAAATTTATTAGCCAGATTTTGGAGAGGTGGCAGTGGAGGAGGTGGGCAAGGCTACCTACTAATTTTTTAACAAAACCTTGATTGAACAGAAAGGAGAGTATTTCAAAATCTTTGCACTGTTTTTCACACCGGATCTTTTCCATTTCCTTTACTCACCCCTTGAAAAACAATGTATACGAACTTTGTAAGTAGTAAGCCAGCATAAAATAAAAGTTTTCTTTTTTAAAAAAAAATCTTTGCATTTTCCTACAGCAGTTTTACTTAGCACAATGACACCCTCTTTTTGCTTTCTCAGTGCTGAGTCCTCTGACAGAACCAAATGGGCAGAACTCAATCCCTACTGTTTCAGGATATAAATTCCTCTTAGAATGATATGCAGATGACACAACCTTGCTTGCTGAAACTGAGGAGGACTTGAAGTACTTACTGCAATTGGTGAAGGACTATAGTCTTCAATAAGGATTGAAGCTCAACATCAAGAAAACAAAGATTCTCACCACTGGGCCAATTGGCAGCACCATATTAGATGGAGA
>NW_006399821.1:6381059-6383821 GCF_000299155.1 Elephantulus edwardii | reverse complement strand
TATGCTTTAGAGAGTTGGACAATGACTAAATATGACTGAAGAAGAATAGATGCTTTCAACTTGTGGTGCTGGAGAAGAGTCTTGAACATACCATGGACTATCAAGAAAACAAATAGGTCTGTCTTGGAGAGGGTGAAGCCAAGTCTTTGCTTGGGGGCTAGGATTTTGAAGCTCCACCTCACTTACTTTGGGTACATGGCCAGGAGAGATCAGTCCTTAGAGAAAGATGTCACGTTTGAAAGGGTGGATGGACAGAGTTGGAGAGGAAGACCCTGGATGAGATGAATTGATACAGTGACTGGAACGCTGGGGGTTGGTGTGTTAGAGTTAGTGAGACTGGCTCAGGACAGGGAGGGATTCAGAGCTGCTGTACATAGGGTCGCTATACATCACAAGCAACTCAATGGCACATAACAGCAATAACATACTACGACAGGTTTGGAAGCAGGAGTGGCATCCACTTCCTAAATAACATGACTCCAGAAACTTTTTGAACTTTGATAAATGTTGATAGTTGTAGAAGGGCTTTAGGCCTTTTTTTCATAGGGTCGCTATGAGTCATGTTTGACTCAAAGGCAATCAATAACAACAACAGGAAATGAAGAGCTGAAACATTTGTGGCATTAAATGTGTACACAATTACAACAATGCAGTTTAATTTACTTATGAGCAAGTCAGATTTGAAATAAATTCAAGACATGGGTGTAAGCTGCCCCAGCTTCCTTCTATATAGTTACACACTTTTAAATTACCACACAAATACGTTTTCTATAAGGAAACCTACTACAATTTTGGGTGAATCTGTCTTGGGGGCCTTTTTCCTAACCAGGCAAGCTGCTGGTGTTATGTATAACTTTGATAGTTACCAATATTTACCAAAAGAGTAAGTATAGAAAATAATGTGGCATCACATTCAATCCACAATACAAATAGATTCTTATAGACTGTTGTTTCATAAGCTACTTTGTTTAGGCTGTCTGGAACTCCCCATTCTAGTTTGGTGTGGTGCCCACCCACTGTCACAGTGGACAGGTGGCATTGAGGAAATGCTGGAAAAGTAGAAGAAAGAGCAATCTTCACAATTACTTGCTTTGCCTCAGAGAGCTGAACAATGAATAAAGATGACAGAAGAATGGATGCCTTCAAGTTATGGTGCTGGAGAAGAGTCTTGAACATACTACCGACTGCCAAGAAATAGGTCTGTCTTAGAGACAGTGAAACCAAGTTTCTCCTTGGAGGCTAGGATCCTGACGCTCCATCTCACATACTTTGGAGGGATCAGTCCTTGGAGAAGGACATCAAGCTCAGAGGGGTGGAGGGACAGCTCCGGAGAGGAAGATTCCAAATGAGATGGATTGATACAGTAACTGGGGCAGTGGAGATTGGTGTGTTGAAATCAGTGAGACTGTCTCTGGATATGGCAGGCTTCAGAGCATAACAACACAGGGTCTTTATGGATCACAGGGGACTCCATGGCACATAACAACAACAACAACAACTCAATGGAACTTGTGATTCTAGAAATTTATAACTGTATGGTGTCTACTTTCTTAACTCCATATCATTTTTCTTTCCTCTTTCTCTCTTTACGGTTAACCTTTGAAACAAGGATAAGATGTTCAAATGTAAACACAGAGGAATAAAAATGCTTGCCTTCATATAATCATCAAACTGGAAAGAGTCCATCATCTCTGGGTGGATAGTATAGCAAAATACACAGTGAGCTAAATATGAAAACGAAGTGGAGTTAATAACCTGAGTCTTTAAGTGCCTCTCTAATATTTCTAAGTTGTCCTTTGAGGACATTATTTCCAATCTGCATTCACCTTACAGAAAAAGAGCAGTTACCTAGTGATGTCCATGGTAAGGTTCAGTGGTTCTAGACCCACTGAGAACTCCCACCGACGTGCTGGCCTGGCCACAATGCTTGAGTAGGTGCTAGAAAGAAGCATTTTCCTGTAAGGAAACACTTGTCATTACAGGGACAAGTTATGAGGAGTATTTAACGTGTAGTGAATTTGAAAACAAAAGGTGATTATACTCTCAGCAGATATGCCTTTTATTCAGGAAATACTTTTTTTTTTTTACTATTGTAGCTCTTGTCTGAGTTACGGGGAACGAGTATGATCAGAAACATTGCTCTTGAGCACCAGTGTTGAAAGGAACCCCATTTCAGAGCTTCTCTTAGGAAGTCATACACTGACAGTTACAGAGGAGGATGCTTCCATACAGTAAGCATGGTCATTGCAGAACTGAGAGAAGACTTTTCACATTCATGTTGACTTTAGCGTTTCTTAAGCTGAAGGAGCTGAAAAACAAATTCAAGCCACGGGTGGCAATAGTTAAGGATAGTTTGGGTAGAATGTTAAATGATCCGGGAAGTATCAAAAGAAGATGGAAGGAGCACACAGAGTCACTGATACAGAAGGAATTGGCTGACACAGAGGAATTTCATGAAATAACATATGAACAAGAGCCTATGGTGATGAAGGAGAAGTTCAAGTTGCCCTGAAGGAATTGGCAAAAAACAAGGCTCCCAGAGTTGACAGCATACCAAATGATTTATTTCAACAAACAAACGTGGCCCTGGATGTGTTCACTATGTTGTGCCAAGAAATCTGGAAGACAGCCAGCTGGCCAACTGACTGGAAGAGATCAATGTTTGTTACCATTCCAAAGAAAGGTGACCTAACAGTGTGGAAATTATCTAAAAATATCATTATCAGATGCAAGCAAGATTCTACTAAAAATTATCCAAAAAC
>NW_006399821.1:6378008-6379399 GCF_000299155.1 Elephantulus edwardii | reverse complement strand
AAAAAAAATCCCAAACAAAAGTCCACTCCCCTTACTTTAATTAGGAGGAAAAAAGAAAATTCTTTAACAATTTGGAAGATATTTTTTTCTTTCTAAACAGAAGATTTGCTTACTGTAAAACTTTCGTTTTAGGGGTCAATCCATAGCATTCTATGCAGTCAGAAGGTTAATTTCTCTAAAGCTACCAACAATTTCTTCCTACCAGGATAAGAACCTTTTCCATGGACGTTAAAAAAAAACAACAACCAAAAAACAGAGACAAGTGCTAGAAAAGAAAATTTAAGAGTAGAGAATTAATAGAGAAAACTGTTTTTTTTTTAAGTAGACAATTTAAAACAGAAATGCTTTGAAAAAAGAAAATAGAAATGTTAGCCAAGATCTTAATTTTGACATCTCATCAACGCCCTTTCTTAAAATTTGATGAACAGAATACACTGGCACAAGAAATATTCAGAAAGCATGGACCTGGTGATAGAATGAGGCTGGAAATAGAATGATAGATTTCTGTACAATCAAATACCTTTTATAAGAAACATATATGGTGACTATACACATTGACTTCACCTAATGGTCTACATGGGAATCAGATTGATTACATCTGTGGAAAGAAATCACTGGAGAAGCTCAATATCAACTGTGAAAACTAGGCTGGGTACTGATTGTTGCACAGACCATCTGTCTGACACTGAAGCTAAAGAAAATCAAATTAAATTCACAAGAACCAAAATTTGACATCGAGTCTGTTGTTGTTGTGATGTACCTTCGAATTGTCCATAGTGACCCTATTCTGAGCCAGTCTCACTAATTCTAACACACCAACCCTCATTGCCCCAGTTATTGTATCAATCCCCATCCGGGGTTTTCCTCTTCTGTGCTGTTGTTCTACCTTTCTGAGCATGATGTCCTACTCCAAGGATCAGTCTCTCCTGGCCACATACCCAAAGTATAGGAGATGGAGCTTCAAAATCCTAGCCTCCAAAGACAGAGATGGTTTCACCCTCTCCCAGGCAGATCTATTTGTTTTCTTAAAAGTACATGGCATGTTCAAGACTCCTCTCCAACACCACAATTTGAAGACATTGATTTCTTTTCTGTCATCCTTGGTCATTGTCCAGCTCTCTGATGCATAGCAAGTAATTGAGAAGACCATGGACTGGATAAGGCACACCTTACTTAGTCTGTAGACTGCCATCATTGCTTTTCAGTACTTTGGAGAGGTTCTTGACAGCAGATTTTCCCAGTGTAATTTGTCTTTTGATTTTCTGACTGCTGGTGTTAAGAGTGTTGATTGTGGAATTGAGCAAGCTGTAATTGCTAACAACCTCAATCTCTTCTCCATCTAATATGGTGCTGCCAGTTGGCCCAGTGGTGAGAATCGTTGTCTTCTTGAT
>NW_006399821.1:6376424-6377908 GCF_000299155.1 Elephantulus edwardii | reverse complement strand
TGTTTATAATTCTTCCTCCAACCCTGATGCCACATTCCTCCTCATAAATCCCTGCTTCCTGAATGATCTGTTCTGCGTGTAGATTGAAAAGGTATGACAAAAAAAGAACAACAACAACAAAAACTCCAGCCACCTTAACTAATGGCATAGTATAGAGCACCCTGTCTGCATATTACGCCATTAGTTAAGGTTTTTTATTATGTTGACTTGTATGATTTCTATTATGTTATCATTTCATTTGTCATGCAAAAAAATTAACTAAAATTGCTTAGTTCTTAGCCTGAATCACAAGGTGGAAGCCAAACTATACATACAGTTAAAAAAAATAGAATGCAAATTTTATTTAAGAATGTAATTGTTGAATAAATGAAATATATTTCTTTAAAAGGTGCTAGAGATAAATATTTTTTCAACATCCTATAAGATGAAACTAGAAAAACCAGTCATGCCTCCCTGGCAATACAAGCACAATACACAATTCCACTCCTTTTTGAAACACTAATAAAAGCACAGCAAAAGGGAAAGACAGAATACAAGCAATGAATAGTTGTTGCTGCAATTTAATGTCTAGTTAAAAAGAGGATAAAGCTAAAGCAATCTTAAAAACATAGACCAAAAATCTAGACATCAAAAGAACTCAAGAGAAAATAAGAAAAACATAAAGTCCAATATTAATTACACCAACAGATGTTAAAGAATGGAAGAGGGAGAGAGGCAGAGGGAAAAAAAATCAGAAGAAAAAATTATCAAAGCATAATAGTGGAAAGAAGTACATAGACATTTGAAAACATTAGACTAGCTGCTTTATATAGTTCTGCAAAAGCTAAGTCTATATAGAGTATCATAGGAGATAGAGACTACAATGATGGGTTGAGGGTTGGGCCTCAAGGAGTTCCAAAGTGAAAACCAATGTATTTTTCTTTTTTATTCTTTTTTTTTTTTTTTACTCTGAGACATGAAGAAAAAAAATCTTAGAGGAACACATGGAAAAATAAGACACGATTACATTGATAGAGACAATCTAGCCAGAAAGCTTTGTCAGTTCTGAGTGTGATATGCTAAAGGGCTGAAAGGCATTAGTACTCTTCTCCTGCTTCCTCACCCTCTCCTTCAACAGAATCCACACCCACCTCTTAATCCTTCTCAGGGGCAGCCATGTCCTCACGGGCCTCAGAAAACTCTCCTTTCTCCATCCCTTCACCCACGTACCAGTGAACAAAGGCACGCGTGGTATACATCAGATCAAACTTGTGGTGCAGGAGAGCCCAGGCCTCAGCAATGGCTCTGGTGTTGCTCAGCATACACACAGCTTGCTGTACCTTGGCCAGGTCTCCACCAGGCACCACAGTGGGAGGCTGGTAGTTAATACCAACCTTGAAGCCAGTGGGGCACCAATCCACAAACTGGATGCTGCGTTTGGTCTTGATGGTGGCAATGGCAGCATTGACATCTTTGGGAACCACATCACCACGGTACAACAGGCA
>NW_006399821.1:6362357-6375679 GCF_000299155.1 Elephantulus edwardii | reverse complement strand
TCTACAAACACCACCCTGGGCACATGCTTGTCAGCACCAGGCTCGCTGAAGAAAGTGTTGAAGGAGTCATCTCCTCCCCCAATGGTTTTGTCACTTGGCATCTGGCCATCAGGCTGGATACCGTGCTCCAGACAGGAGAGCTCCCAGCAGGCATTGCCAGTCTGGACACCAGCCTGGCCAACGTGGATGGAAATGCACTCATGCGTTCTGACTAGGGTTAGAAAGCAACGACAACAGAAGTGGACAGCGGGTTCTGGTTACCGTCCCCGACAAGCTAAGAGTCGAGGTAAGCAACGCACTCAAAACCAATGTATTTTAACTTTGTAAATAAACTCGTGTGTGTGTGTGTGTGTGTGTGTAACATCTACAAATGACCTCAGCTAAAAATCATTAAGACATAGAAAATTACAATGGTTAAATAGCTCTAACTTCTGGATTAACAGCAGAAAGATAAACAACCCCATTAGAAAAAAACAAGCAAAAGACTTAAATGGACATGATAGATATTTCATCATAAAGACATTCAAAGGTCAATAAGCATATTAGAATAACAATGAGTCATTTCTTCACACCTACTAAGAAACTGTAATTCTTATCCACTGCTGACAGGATAGTAAAATGGTATAGGCAATGTAGAAAATATTGGTGGCTTTTCCAAGAGCTCAATATATAAGAACCATGTTGTTTTTGTTAACTGCTGTTGTTTCTAACTCACGACAACCTATATGTACAGAGTAGAACAATTCCACTGCATTAACAAGGGCACTCTTTCAGAAGCAGATTGCCAGATTTGTCTTCCAAGGTTGTAAATAATTACAGAAAACTGTTCATCTTTCTCCCATGAAGCACAGAGGTGGATTCAAACTGCTAACCTTTCAGTTCGCATTCTTACATGTTGGTTGACTTTAAATCTATATTGTCCAGATAAATAGCAATCATTTTGTGCCTTCATTGTTACTACATATATTATTATAACTGTTATGAAGTCTAATATAATCTATTATTTTCTTTAAAAATACATTATGAAGCATCAATACCACTTGGAAGAAGTTGAATAGAAATGGGAGGAAGAATATAAAGGCACTGAAGCATTTACTGTGTGTTATGGTTAAGATATACAATCTCAACATCAAGAAAGCAAAAATCCTCACCACTGGAGTTAGGCAACATCATAACAGATGGAGAAAAGATTGAAGCAGTCAATGATTTCATCTTGCTTGAATCCATACTCAACATCCTTGGTACCGTTGTTGCTTTGTGTATGATAGAGTCATGTTAATAAGAAGACAAAAGTCAAATGAAATGGTTAAAAGCAGGCCCTACCCAGTCAAAACCAGGGGACCAGTAACATTGGCCCAAGTGCCGCAATGCTGATATTGAGTAGTGTTTTAGGTACATGAGTGGCATCAGTTACAAATGACCAGACTCATCTACCAAATTGTGAACTAGCTGCAACATCATTTTATTGGCCCAAATTCAAGCCCAGAAGCATGTCTAAATGTGGAAGTGAGTCAGCTATAATAATAAAAAACACATATAGCATAAGTTGTTTCTCCGTTTTACTTTCAGAGAAATAACCTGTCTTGCTCTTTGGAACATACTTTTCCTAATAAAACTGTCTTTTCTTTCACCTTCACTCCTGTTTCCTCACCTCTAACAAGGACTGGGACCTATCAGGATTATTTTGAGCGGGACTGAAACCTAAAAAGAGCTAGAGTCTGTTCTGACTCAAAAGCAATGAGTTTGAGTTTTTACGTTTGCAGTTTATTAATGATAGGGTATTGAAATCTCCTAATAGGGTTGTGAATGGGTCTGTTTCTTATTTGAACTGGGTCAGAATTTGCTTTGTATGTTTTGAAGCTCCGTTATTAGTTGCATACTCATTTGATGCATATCCTCTTGTTAAATTGATCTTTTTAGAACTATATTAAAAAGAAAGCAATCCACTGCTGTGTGTTCCAACTCCTGTTGATTCTGTGTATTACAGACTAAAACTCCATTGGTTGGTTGGTTGGTTTCTGTAAACTTCAACAAACATCAAGCTTTTCTTTTCCACTGCTCCTGAGTAAGTTCGATGTTAATAATCAAGGACAAATCGTCTGTGCCACATTTATTGTTATAAGTGCCATCTAGTCAACTCACAGTAACTCTCTGTGAACCAGAGATCTGCCTCCTGCTGTGCCATCCTCCTCATCTCTGATACACTGGAAACCATTGTTATAGTCACTGTGTCAAGCCATCTCATTAAGGATATTCCTCTTCTTCACTGACCCTATACCTTTCCAAGCTTGATGTCCTTTTCCAAGGACTAGTTCCTCCTAAAAACCCGTCCAAAGTATATGAGATGAAGTTTCACTATCTTCGCTTCTAAGGAGCACCTGGTTAGCACTGTCTCCAAAAAATATTTGTTTAAACTTACATTGCTGCTCTTCAGGACTTTGGAGAGGTGACTGACAGCAGACTTTGCCAATGCAACACATCTTTTGATTTCCTGACTGCTGGTACCAAGGGTGCTAATTGTGGATCCAAATAAGATGAAATTGTTGATAATTTCTATCTCCTCTCTATCATGATGTTGCCTATTGGTCTAGTGGTGAGAATTTGAACTTTCTTTATGTGGAAATGGAATCCATATTGGAGGCTGTAGTCTTTGATCTTCTGCAGCAAGAGTTTCAAGAACTTCTCACTTTCATAAGCAAGGTTGTGTCATCTGCACAGTGCAGACTTTTTGTATTTTCCTCTGATCCTGATGTCACATTCTTCTTCATTTAACCTAGTTTCTCGAAAGATTAGCTCAGCATACAGATTGAACAGGTATAGGGAAAGGATACAACCCAGAGGCACACTTTTCCAGATTTTAAACTATTCAGTGTTCCCTTACTCTGCTCAGACAACCTCTTCTTTGTCTAGGTAAAGGTTTCTCATGAGCACAAGTAAGTGTTCTGGGATTCCTGTTCTTCACAGTGTTATCTGTAATTTGTTATGATCCATACAAATATTTTTGCATAGTCAATAAAACACAAATAGACATCCTTCTGGTATTCTCTGCTTTCAGCCAAGGTCCATCTTGACATCAACAATGGTGCCACTGACTTTTATAAATTCAGTTTGAATTTCTGACAGTTTTCTGTCAATGTGTTGCTGTGGTTATTTTTTAATAATCTTCAGCAAGATTTTATTTGTATATAACATTAATTATACTGTTCAGTAATTTCCATATTCTATTGGATAACTTATTTTTTGAAAATGGGAACAAATATGGATCTCTTGGAGCTCTGGTGTCTTAGTGGTGAGAAACTGTACTGCAATCTGAAAGTACATAGTTCAAATCCACCAGCTGCTCCATAGAGGATGGGCAATCTCCTCCTGTGTGATTAATTGCCTCTGGAAATCCTCTAAAGGGTCAGCTATACATCAATTCCGACTCGATGGTATACAACAACCACCACCAGTCAGTTAGACAGGTAGTAGTTATCCTCCACTCTTACTACCAATATATAATTTCCCATTTTATTCCTGATCATTTCCTTTGATTGAAGCCTTTCATAAATTTAATCATTATGTTGTTGTTGTTAGGTGCCATTGAGTCAAGTATGACTCAGAACGACCCAATGAACATCTGACCTAAACTCTGCCCTATCCTGTGCAATTCCCATGATCTCTAACACACAAGAGCCCGCGTTGATCTGTCTCATTGAGTGTCTCCCTCTCCTTCACTGACCCTCTATCTTTCCAAGCATGATGTCCTTTGCCAAGGAATAGCCTTGCTTAGCTACATGTCCAGCGTATGAAAGACAAAGCTTCACCATCTTTACCTCCAAGGAGCACTCTGACTGCACATTTCCCAAGACACATTTGTTTGTTATTTTGGCAGACCACAGGCTATTTATTCTGTACTCTTCTCCAGCACTACAACTCAAAGGCATAAATTCTTCTTCTGTCATCTTTATTCAGTTTCCAGCACTCTGATGTGTAGCAAGTGATTGAGAAGACCATGGCCTGAATCAGATGCACCTTAGCCTTCAACTGACATCATTGCTCTTTATCATTTTAAAGAGGTCTCTGACAGTAGACTTACCCAATGCAGTACATTTTCTGACTGCTGGTACCAAGGGTGTGAACTGTTGATCCAAGAAAGAAGAAATAATTGAAATGACAGCTTCAATCCTTTCTCCATCTACCATAAAGTTGACCGTTGGTCCTGTGGTGAGGGCCTTTGTTTTCTTGATGCTGAGATGTAATCTATACTGAAGGCTGTAGTCTTTGATCTTCTGCAGCAAGTGCTTCATGTCCTTCTCACTTTGAGCAAAGTTGTGTCATCTGCATAATGCACGTTATAGATGAGTTGTCCTCCAATCCTGATGCCACATTCTTCTTCATAAAGTCCAAATTTGCAAAAAGCTTTATATTCAGATTAATATTTGCATGCTACATCTTTTTTCCATATATAATCTTACGGGTAAGTTAATATATGAAAGACTTACGCAAACATTAATTTTAATCCAGTGTAGGGTACACATGACTTGCTCTGAATTTAGTTACTGGTTCTCATGACTATCCTGGGCTGAGTGATTTATTCTCAAGGATTTGCTACGGAGGAGTTCAGTGACTCATTCTTCCAGGTCTTCTGGCAAATAATCATCCTTGAGTCCCTGATAGGCCAGACCACACCCACACTCATTTTTGAGTTCTCTCCAAGAACTCCCCAGCACAATCGGAGGTAGTGAAACACACTGCAAGCACAAACCTCCAAAACGTACATGGCGATAACAGACCTGGGACTGAGGAGTTGTGTTTTCTTAACCTTATTCAAGCAGCGTAAGAAATCTGTTTACCACACGCACACTACCTCTTTTTTATTTACCTCTTTATACCAGCAGAGGGAGCCAACTTTACTTGTGAGCACCAACATGGGAAAAATCTGCAAAGCTGTTCAATTGCTCTAAGCAAAAATTACATTGAATATCAAAAATAAGTCAAGATAACTGTTGTTATTGAGTTTCAAGTCCTCTTTCAGTAAGGGAAATTGTGTCATCTGAATAACACAGCTTTTTGGTGAGTTTTCTTCTGATACTGATGCCACATTTCTTTTTCATGAAGTCCTACCTCTGGGATGATTTGTTCAGCATACATACAGATTCGTTGTTGTTGTTGTTGTTACATGCCGTCGAGTCACCTGCAACTTTTTAGCGATCCTATGTACAATATCTCTGAAACCTGCTCTATCCTGAGCCAACTTTACTGTCTCAGACACACCTACCCCCATTACTCCTGTCACTGAGTCAATCCACCTCATGAAGGGTCTTCCTCTCCTGCGCTGTGCCCCCACCCTCCCAAGCATAATGTCCCTCCTTGCAACATGCTCAAAGTATGTCAGATGAAGCTTCAGAATCTTTGCCTCCAAAGCACAGCATGATTTCACCCTCTCCAAGATGCACTTGTTTGTTTTCTTAGCAGTCCATTGTATGTAAATTCAATACTCTTTTCCAGCACCACACAGCTCAAAGGCATCGGTTCTCCTTCTCTCATGCCTAGTCATTGTCCAGGTTTCTGATGCATACCACACAATTGCACACCTTAGTCTCTAGACTGACACTGTTGCTCTTCAGTACTCTGTTGATGACCCTGACAGTAGATTTCCCAATGCAATTCATCTTCAGATTCCCTGGTTGCTGGTACCAAGAGTGTTGATTGTGTAGTCAGGCAGACTAAAGCTGTTAACAATCTCAATCTCTTCACCATCCATCATGATGCTGCTAATTGGCATACCAATTGATATATTTCAACAAACAGATGCCGCCCTGGCTGTGTTCACCAAGGTGTACCAAGAAATCTGGAGGACAGCCACCTGGCCAACTGACTGGAAGAGATCTACATTTGTTCCCATTCCAAAGAAAGGTGACCCAACAGAGTGCGGAAATTTTTGAACAATATCATTAATATCACATGCAAGCAAGATTCTGCTGAAATTATCCAAAAACAACTGGAACAGCAAATCAACAAAGAACTGCCAGATGTGCAGGCTGGATTTAGAACAGTTCATGGTACTAGGGATATTACAGCTAAAGTTAAATGGATCTTGGCAGAAAGCAGAGAGTTCCAGAGGAATGTCTATCTGTGTTTCATTGACTATGCAAAGACCATGGCCTACGAAACCTATACTTAGACCAGAAGGCAGTCATCAGAACAGAGCAGGGCAACACTGCATGGGTCAAAATAGGGAAGAGTGTATGCCAGGAATGTACTCTACTTCCGTAACTTTTCAATCTATATGCGGAAAAGATTACCCAGGAGGCTGGTCTCTATGAGGAGAAATGTGGCATCAATATTGGAGGAAGACTCAACAACAATCTGCTTTATGCAGATGACACAGCCCTGCTTGCTGAAACTCAGGAGGACCTGAAGTGCTTGCTGCAGAAAGTCAAGGATTGCAGCCTTCAATATGGAGTGAAACTCAAGATCAAGAAAACAAAGATTCTTCCCACTGGGTCAATTGGTAGCATCGTGATGGATGGTGAAGAGATTGAAATTGTAAACAGTTTTAGTTTGCTTGGCTCCACAATCAACACTGTTGGCACCAACAGGCAGCAAATTAAAAGGTGTATTGTGTTGGGAAAGTCTGCTGTCAGAGACCTCTCCAAAGTACTGAAGAGCAACCATGTCAGTCACTAGCTGAAAATCAGCACAATGAAATATTATCGCAGTCCAGAAACTATAGCAAAGTACAACAGTGTAACAAATAACAAATGTTGTCAAGGATTCAATGAGATTGGAATTCTCATACACCTCTTGTGGGAATATAAAATGATGCAATCACTATGAAAGACAATTTGATTTTTCCTTCTAATTTTAAAAATAGAAGTACCATTTGATTTAGCTATTCAACTAAGAATAAACTCTAAAAAAATAAGAGCTCTGATATAAACAAGTACACTCACGTTAACTGTAACATTATGCACAGAAGCAAAGAGAAACAACCCAAGTGCTCATCAGCGAACAAATGGATAGAGAAATGATCTGAAATGGTGTATTCATACAATAGAGCACTGAAAAACAATGAAGAACTCATGAAACACAACACAACAGAGATTAGACTAGAAGATATTATGCTGAGTGAAAAAAAAATCAGTCACAAAAGGACAAATATTGTCTAAAACCACTTTTTTAAAAATCTAGAGAAAGATTTACCTGCAGAAAGAAATAATCCAGTGTGGCTACTGGATGAATGGGGGCAGAAGAATGGGGAGTGTAGAAAATTAATGGACAAACAAGGAACATGTTGTTGGAATGGGGGGAGGGGGGACAATTTGGCATGAAAGTATTGTAATAAACATTATGCAACAAAATATACATGAATAATTGGGGGGACCTCAAACAATATGCTTTGTAAACTACAGAGAGAAATGTACTTGTAGAAACTTGTAGAAACAGCAACAAAAGGAGTCAAAGAAATAATAGATTAGCAAACTCATTGCTGTGGGGTTGATCCTGACAAATCATGATCCTGCAGGTCAGGCCAGAACTGCCTATAGATTTTCCAAGGCTGTAATCTTTATAAAAGCAGACTGTCACATCGTTCTCCCATGGGGCAGTTGGTGTGTTCAAACAGGCTACTTTGCACTTAGTAGGCAAAAAGTTAACCACTACCCAATTAGGGGTCTTCCCCCAACTTTTTAAATTTTAATCGATATTCCTCCCCCCACACCTTTAGTTGCGATTTTAACAAAAGTTTATGGAGAACTTGGATTTCCATTAATTTATTGTTGCACATTTTCCTCCCTACCCCCAACCCAGTTCACTTTTCTCTTTGAAAAAAAAATTCTTTCATTGTTGCACAATTTTCCCCATCCCTCAATCCACTTTTGCTATGCATCTCTTATGACTGTTGTCATGCAAATACCTAATCATATATTCCTTTTAAACAGTTCTTTCCCTCATCTATACATTATTTATCCCCTTTTTCTTAATTTTACCCCAACCCCATGACAGTACTGTTTTATAAGAGTAGAATTATACAGCATTTGTCCTTTGGTGACTGAAATATTTCACTCAGCATAATGTCCTCCAGGGTCACACATTTTGTATAACCACTCTGGAAGGCAGTATGGCACTTTCCCAAAAAGTTGGAAATAGAAATACCATTTGATCCAACAATTTCACTATTCGGAACATACCCCAAAGAAATCAGAACTGCCACCAAACTGATAAATGCCCACCTATGTATATTGCTGCATTGTTCACAATAGCAAAGAGTTGGAAACAACCCAAGTGCACATCAACAAAGGAATGGATAGAGAAGCTGTAGTATATTCACACATTGGAATACTATGCAGCACTGAAATACAAGAAACTAATAAAATATTATAGGGGTCTTTTTAAAAATAGCCAACCAATAAAAAAGGAATCAAGGAAATGCTAGGTTATCAAAGCTCAAGAAACTTCACCAGATATCGCTATCTATCCAGCGCTCCAGTAACCCCCAGAGCCAGATGAACACACATTATAAGATTTTTGTTGTTCCCATGTTTACCCATTTTTATCCACAGAGATAAAGAGGAAATGGAGGCTTGTTTAATCTTATATTGCTTGATGATTTTGAACATTTTTTGCTGCTTTTCTATTTCTTGTATCAAATAAGGTACTTGGTTTTTGTTGAGGTCTATCCTCCCTGGATAGTTTATCACTTTCTTTGTTGTTCATATATTCTTCAGTTATTTCTTTTTCTTCTTTCATTAGCAAAACTTTTAAGAAGGGAGGGGAAACATAAACAAAATGGAAACACTTTAAAATAAAGTTTACAAAGCTTTGAAATATTTGCACCGAAAAATTCATGATGCTTCATTAAGTCAGTATTATTTTCATTATCATAGCTCAGCTCACAAGTTTCACTAAAACAGAAATAGAGATAGAAGCCTCAAATCATTTATCTCACTTAGAAACCAACCACAGTGTCACCAGAAGCTATTTGAAAGCCATAATTTTCCCTAATATTCTGAGATTTAGCCTCTCAATTAAATGTTGAGGGTTAGAAAGCACAGTGGCCTAGTGAGCCTTTATGATACTCATAACTCTTCTCAAGACAAGCCCATCCCTCTTAATGCCCTTGCTGCACAGAAAGCTTCCAGGTTGTGCCAATTACTCAGCATCTGCAAGGTGTTAGTTTTAAAGTTATTTAACCCAACTTGCACTTCATTTTAATGTTCCATGATGCCAGAAATTATTTTCATAATTCTTAAATGTTACTTAAAGAAGCTAGGTATCTCGCTTGGTTTTAGCATAATAAATCACAATAGGGAGTGATTTTCGGTTACTTAACCAGGATGCAATACCATTGAAAGAACAAGCAATCCCAGAGAAAGAATAAGAAATAAAGGCTTCTGTGTTAAAAAGCTTTCATTACAGTGCAACAGAAATAACTGAATCAATGGAGCCCCCAATCTTCACAAGCTGTCAGCTGGGTTGGAGAAGCTGAGAATGTGGCTGTCCCGACTGAAGAGGACATCAGAATTGATGAAAATCCAAAGTTGTCTATCTCCCTTAATGATCATGTATTATTTTAACATTCATTATGTTTTAGAAATTCTTTGTGAATCTGTTTCATTTTAGCCTGAATTGTTATTTGAATAAGGCCACATTTATGACTCCCTTTCATTTATCCCAGATGCGTAGGCCTTAAGGGGTGTCCATTACCTTTTAAACTTATTTTCATATTTATTTGATACTTCCAAATACAAAAACGGTCAGATTCTTTCACAAATTACTTCAAATGACACCATGAAAAGCAATTAAAATATGTACAATGATCAGTCCCCCCTTCAGTTTTTCTGCTTTCAATAATGGTGTGATCAACAAAATTGGATGCATGTGCCTGCTTAAAGGGATGTCACTTGCTTAGGAAACATAAAGGTCAGTTTTTATTTCTTATTGACAATTTTTTATTTACAACCCTCCTTTTTATTTTTAAAACTTGAGAGGCACATGGGACCAAATAATTTAGCTGCCAAATTTCTTTTTCAACAACCACACGAAAAACACAAATGATAGTCCCACCACTCGGCAAACTTGGGAGAGTTGACATAGTAGTCACTGGTTTCTGTAGTAGGTTCAACTGTTAAATCTTTCTTTTATTACTTAAGAGAAATAAATCTACTTAGGGCCTTTCCTACTAATTTGGCTATAGGTTTCACGAGAGTAGAGAAGACCCCTCCTCACACCTCAGGTGAAACTTGAAAGTATGACAATTGTAATATACTTCTGTTGCACTATAAAAACAGAAGACCTGTGCATTTTGCTAGTTGCGTAGACTAAAGACAGTTGGAGAGATGGCATTGAAGAATAAGCCTTAACTGAGTGGCACTACTTAGCCCAAATGTTTCTGACCAAAGAAAATTATACCACAATGTTTATAGGCTAACTTTTCAAGAGATGGTTGACATCAATTCTGTCCATATTTTACATGTCAAATACATAGTCTGTTTATAAAATAAGACCATGCATTATTACCTCTAAGAATATCATGTACAAGATACTTCACCAAGTACTTGTGACAGCATTTCAGGTGGAAGCAATCTTATATACAAAACAATCCAGTTTCTCTAAGAAAATTTAAGAGATTGCTAAGGAAAAAACTTAGTCCATAAAGATGATAGAAAGTGTCAATTTGTAAAACTTAAAATGTTCCTTTTTTTTTTACTAAAAATAAAACAGAATACATAACTTCTGTACAAAAAAAAAAAGAGATAAGTCTGGTGATCCTATTTGATGACACTACATCATTTAGAATGAAATCATGTCATTGGTTAAAAGTTATTTTCTACTTTTTACTCAATCCTTTGACAGAATTAATCTGTAAACTACAAGTTTCTATTTAGTTCAGCTGCATTTATAGCACAAGATTCTCATTTTCAAAACAATGGCACTATTTTTAGCAGCAATTTTATTTTTTAAAAAGAAAGGTTAATAACAGAATGGTTTAGATATATTCTCTTTTATATTCATCAGTATATTTACTATACTATATTATTACTATATTATCAGAAACTCTATGAACTTGGAGAAATGAAAGTTATACAAGTGTTAAGTCTTCCACTCATAGGGTGGCTATGAGACATTGATGACTCAATGGCACTTAATAGCAACAACATAGCGAAAGCTTTGTTGGCCTAGTGGATAGAAAGTTATGCCAAAGATAGGTGATTTTAACCTGTGCCTCCAGTCCTGGTTTTGTTTTTGTTCAAACATTCTTTTTTTCGCCGCCCCCCCCCCCAACATTCTTCTAGGTGGTATAGCCATGGTCTGTCCATTTGTTATACAGAGGTAACTTGTGAATGCTAAACACTATGACACTGATGTGTCAAATGCAATGATGCTTACCCATGGTGGCACTTGCTGCAGGAAGTCAAGGACTTCAGCCTTCAATACGGATTGAAGCTCAACATCAAGGAAACAAAGATTCTCACTACTGGGCCTATTGGCAGTATCAGTATGGATGGTGAAGAGATTGAGATAGTTAACAGTTTTAGTTTACTTGGCTCCACAGTCAACACTCTTGGGAATAGCAGCCAGGAAATCAGGAGATGAATTGCATTGGGAAAGTGAGCTGTGTGGGACCTCTCAAGAGTACTGAAGAGCAATGACAACAGGATGGAGACTAAGGTGCGCCTGATCCAGGCTATAGTCTTTGCAATTACATGCTATGCATCGGAGAGTTGGACAGTGACTAGGGATGATAGAAAGAGAATTGATACCTTTGAACTGTGGTGCTGGAGAAGAGTGCTGAATATACCATGTTTGTTAGGAGAACAAACAGGTTTGTCCTGGAGAGGGTGAAGCCAGAATGCTCCTTGAAGTCAAGGATTCTGAAGCTTCATTTGACATACTTTGTGCACGTTGCAAGGAGGGACTGGTTCTGGGAGAGAGCATTATGTTTGGGAGAGTGGAGGGACAGTGCAGGAGAGGAAGACCCTTGACGAGATGGACCAATTCTGTGATTGGAGTGGTGGGAATGAGTGTGTTTGAGACAGTGAGGTTGGCACAGGATAGAATGGCGTTTAGGGCTCTTGTACATAGGGTCGCTATGAGTCGCAAGCCACTCGATGGCACATAACAACAACAACAACAACGGTGGACAGAGTTTGGTGGAGCTCCCCAAGTAAAACAGGCTTGGAAGCAGGAGTGGCATCCATTTCTGAAACAGCTTGCCTTCAGAAACTCTATGAACATAGAGAAACGATAAAAGTTATATAAGTGTTCAGGTCTTTCATTCATAGGATCACTATGAGTCATTTGAGTTGACGGCACTTCACAATAACAATGTGTGTGTGTGTCTGTCTGTGTGTATTACTATAAATAAAAGAATATTTACAAAAAGTTTAATCCTACAGCCTACATACAGAATGATCTTTCTTTCTCCTCCACTCATATCTTAATCCTAGGATTTCTTTCACCTCATTCCTGACCTTGTTGGTTGGGGAAGCGCAGGAGTTTGAGAGAGGGCTCATGTGTTTTAGATGGGATTTGTTCTAAGTGAGTATAAAGACAATTATGAGATAAAAAAAATCTACAGTATGTTACACTGCCCCAAAATTTAGTTATATGGTAAATAATACCCATTAACAACCTATAAAATATGAGACATTCTAAGAGAACCCTAACAATATTAACCTAAAACACCTGTACACTTTTTTTCCTCTAACTATGAGGTAGTGGCCATTGTCTGGCCATTTAAGGATCAACTCCAATCTTGTGGTTATTAGTAAACAGAGATGTTTAACTGAATAGACATCAATAAATTTAAAAAATGGGAAATATGGTTTTAAAATAATTTATGTTGAGGAAAATCTGATTCTAACTACTCTCTGCAAAGGGATTACTGATAAAGGATGTTGGCAACTGAACATAAAAGTTTCATGAACACAACTCTTCACAATGCAATATATTTGCAACCCGTGTTCTGCTACGAAGATTGCAAGGAAAAGGGAAGGAAAGGAAAAAAAGCTACATCACTGATAATAAAAACAAAATCAGTGAGTCCAGCATAGTTTGTTACTTTCACTGATGTGGGAGGTTTAGAATGTGAGATCCTCAGTGTCTTTTGTTGGTTGTTTTTTTTTTTAAGTAGAAAACTTTCATTTACTGTAAACTTCTTTCATCTAAATATGCTATTGAGTTTCCTGATAATAGAATTTGGTAGAAAATAAACTGGTATTTATTGAGCACTTATGTCCCACTTTTTTTTTGGTAAGAGATGTTTTAAATGGAAATTTTAATGAAAAATTATAGAGAACTTGGATTTCCATCCATTCATTATTGCACATTTTCCT
>NW_006399821.1:6360133-6361282 GCF_000299155.1 Elephantulus edwardii | reverse complement strand
TCCATTCATTCTTTCTTCTATTATTTGTTCCTTCTTCAGAATATAGTCATACAGCTCCACATCAACATATTTCTTCTGCCTCTCTACCTCTGGGGTATTCATGAGGTCTGCAATATGTTCTGATTCTGAGGAGAAGGCTTGTTTTGTTTTTTCAGTGTTTGAGGCTACTTGATGCTTTGTGGAAATTATGTAAAGTTTTTCTTTATGAAGCTATTGCTTAGATGCAGGCTTAAAATATTCCTTTTATGAAGGAGGACAACTCACTTTTCCTGAGGTCCATGAGTCCATTCTGGTCCTGAGCAGCAGCAAAATTTGCTTTTCCTAAAGTCCTTTAAGTCCTCTATGGTCTACAGCGCAGCCCTGAAGAAATCTCCCTGGAGTGTGGCTTGCTTATTGTAAAGTGTATTTTTGTTCTTGGTAATCAAAGTAGAGGCCTGTTTCTTTGCAATTGATGCAGTTTATCATCAGGTAGGCACTGTTAGCTCCTTCACTACTTCACATTGCACCCTTTCTAGTCAAATACAGCCTAGGAGTATTTCACCTGAATGAGGTCCACCTCCCTAAGTCTGTCTGTCATTGCCCTTGGTGTTCAGCTGCAAGGCCTATGAACAGCTTCCTGAACTGAGCAGTTTCCTCTATATTTGCTATACCTATAACCTAAGGATCACAAAGGGCAATAAATTAATACACAGGCAGAGGTGTAATGCAAATACAACCATACTTCAACATGTATCTTCTCTCAGGTGATAAGAATTCAGATTTATAAGGAATTTTGGTTAACACCCCTGTTATTTATGAGGGCCAGATTCACACAGCTATTTGCTGAACAGGAACAAGGTGCTCTTGATACCATAATCACACATATTTCTCACAGTGTTCTTGGCCTGGTAGTTGAAGACATTGGCAAGTTAATTTGGAAAGAAAAGAGACTCTGAATAAGCAAAGCACTTCTAGGGGGTAAAAATGAAGTGGGAGGCATAGCACTCCCTGATTTCAATACTTCATAACCAAATCAGCAGAACACTGGTACAATGACAGTTTGTTGTGATCCACAAAGTCAAATGCCTTTGCATAGCCAATGAAACACAGGCATTCCTATGGTACTCTCTGCTTTCAGTCAAGATCCGTCTAACATTAGCTGTAATATCC
>NW_006399821.1:6357079-6358083 GCF_000299155.1 Elephantulus edwardii | reverse complement strand
ATCTACTAACTAGGAACAAACATTTGGCAATACCGTCTCAGACAAGAGTCTCATAACGAAAGTTTATAGAATACTCCTGGGCCTCCACAAGAAAAATACTAATAACCCAAATACAAAATGGGCAAAAGATGTGGAAAGAATTTTCACAGATGAAGATATTTGAATGGCTAACAGACGCATGAAGCAATGGTCAAAATCACTGGCAATAAGTAAGATGCAAATCAAAACCACAATGTGATACCATCTCACTCCAGAAGCAGTGACAAAGTTTAAAAGGACAGCAAGTGACAAATGTTGGAAAGGTGAGATAGGAACTCTTACACATTGTTGGTTAGATTGGACAATGATTATACATTGTTGATGGGATTGTAAAATGATACAACCACTCTTGAAGGCAGTTTACTGCTTCCTTAAAAAGCTGAACATAGAAATTCCATATGACCCAGCTATTCCGCTGTTTGGAATATGCACTGAGAAAATGAGAACTGAGGTACAAAAGGAGAATTGTACACCAACGTTCATAGCAGTGTTATACACCATCACAAGAACATAGAAACAGCCCAGATGTCCAACCACAATCGAATGGACTGAGAAATTGTGGTACATTCACACAATGGAATACTATGCAGCAGGCCGGAGCAATGATTTTTTAAATTACTACTTAACTTGGGAGGGATTGGAGGACATTATGCTGAGTGAACTAATTCAGTCTCATAAGGACACATACTGCATACAACCATTATTTTAAAATGCGTATGAAGATCCAAGGGTGGGGAGGAGAGTGGAAGGAGAGGAGTGAAGATAGGTTGGGAGGGGGTGTTGGTCATAGGGTTGTACGATATGATGAAAAGTGTGAAAGAAATGGGAAAGATCCAGTGAGAAAAACAATGTATTCAAACTTTGTAAATAAACGAATATAATTTTTTTAAAAAAAAACACCTATAGTATGGGGGATTGTAAAGAATTTTTCTTTAACTTTTTCAAGAGTGTCGTGTACTGGGGAG